>NW_017619133.1:821608-1421608 GCF_001879475.1 Ipomoea nil
CTGCACACTCACATTCGCACTGAAATAGATAGTGGACTTATCAAGATTTATTTTCTGTCCAGAAGCTGCCGCATAGACATCCAGGACCATCTTCATATTCACACTTTCCTGGGCATTTGCTTTGAAAAAAAGAAAACAGTCGTCAGCAAACAACAAATGAGAAATGGACGGAGCTCCCCGTGCTACCGTTATACCATGCAGACTACCAATCCGCATATGCCTGTCAATAAGAGCACTAAGTCTTTCTGCCACAATTAAGAATAAGTAGGGTGAGAGTGGGTCCCCCTGACGGAGACCACGGCTGGGAAGAATCGGACCATAGTGTCGTTGGTCATGCATAACATGGTACTTTACTGACGAAACAGTCTCAAGAAGAATAGCCACCCATTTCTGATCAAACCCCAACTTCAGTAACATAGCCTCCAGGAAACGCCATTAAACCCGGTCATAAGTCTTACTCATGTCCACCTTCAAAGCCGCCCAAACAACCCGTCCCTGAGTCTTGCGCTTTAAATAGTGATGAACCTCATACGCTAGCATAATATTGTCGCTGATCAACCGCCCAGGTACAAAAGCACTCTGCGCTGAAGAAATGAGCCCCTGAAGCAGAGATTTCAACCGATTCGCACACACCTTCGCAGCAACTTTATAAATGACATTACAAAGAGCTATCGGTCGCAGGTCCATCATCGTTTCTGGTTTGGCCTTCTTTGGAATCATCACAATTAGAGTGTCATTGGCAGTTGGTGGTAGTGAACTTGTCTCCATAAACCTCTTACAAAAAGCCGTTACCTCACCTCCCACCAGTGGCCAGAAATGCTGAAAAAACCCCGGACCCAGCCCATCAGGGCCTGGTGGCTTATCCGGGTGCATCTGGAAAAGAACCTTCCGTACCTCTTCTGATGTTACAGGCCTAAGAAGCCGTGCGTTCGACTCTGGTGAAACCTTGGGTGTTATGCAATCTAGCACTGCCTGCATATCCCCTTGCTCGGACGTGAATAAAGTATGGAAATAATCCAGCATCACATTACCAATAGCATCCGCCCCCTCCACGAAGTGGCCTTCATCATTTCTCAGCCTCACAATCTTATTACGCCGCTTCCTGGCTTGTACTGAATTATGGAAATACCTGCTATTAATATGTTGTATTATATTATGAATAGAAATTTTAATGTAAAATTATAGTACATATAGGAAAGTAGGAAACAATATATTCTAATTGTATTATACTATTTTATAATATTAGAATGAGATTTTTAATATAGAATTGTAGACCGAATATGAAAGTATGAAACAATATATTCTATTAGGAATTCTATTACAGTATTCTAGGTTAAAATTCCTATTCGAATATTATAAAATAGTGTAATACAATTCCAATTCTAATCTATAATCTATAATCTATCTATAATATATATAAACACAAAATCCTGAATTTTAACTTCCCACCCAATTCCTAAAAAATATATCTATCTAATAAAATATATTGTTTTCTACTTTCTTATTCGTACTATAATTCTAGGATAAAATTCCTATTCTAATAGTATAAAATAGTGTAATACAATTCCTATTCTAATCTATACTATATATAAAAACAAAGTCCTGAACTTTAACTTTCCGCCAAATTCCTAAAAAATCTTTCTTTCTAATAAAATATATTGTTTTCTACTTTCCTATTCATACTATAATTCTAGGATAAAATTTCTATTATAATATATAGTATAAATAGTGTAATACAATTCCTATTCTAATCTATACTATAGATAAAAACAAATTACTCAATTCCTAAAAACTCTCTCTTTCTAATAAAAATAAATTGTTTTCTACTTTTCTATTCGTACTATAATTCTAGGTTAAAATTCATATTCTAATATTATAAAATAGTGTAATACAATTCCTATTCTAATCTATACTATCTATAAAAACAAAATCCTGAACTTTAACTTCCCTCCCAATTCCTAAAAAATCTCTATTTCTAATAAAATTTATTGTTTTCTACTTTCCAATTCGTACTATAATTCTAGGTTAAAATTTCTATTCTAATATTATAAAATAGTGTAATACAATTCATATTCTAATCTATACTATCTATACTATATCTATAAAAGCAAAATCCTGAACTTTAACTTCCAGCCGAATTCCTAAAAAATATCTCTTTTTAATAAAATATATTGTTTTCTACTTTCTTAGTCGTACTATAATTCTAGGATAAAATTCCTATTATAATAGTATAAAATAGTGTAATACAATTCATATTCTAATCTATACTATATATATACTATCTATATTATCAATACTATATATATATAAACAAAAACTAAACTTTAACTTCCCGCCAATTCCTAAAAAATTTCTCTTTCTAATAAAATATATTGTTTTCTACTTTCGAATTCGTACTATAATTCTAGATTAAAATTCATATTTTAATATTATAAAATAGTGTAATACAATTCCTATTCTAATCTATACTTCTATCTATACTATATATAAAAACAAAATCTTCAACTTTAAATTCCCGTCCAATTCCTAAAAAATCTCTCTTTCTAATAAAAATATATTGTTTTCTACTTTTCTATTCGTATTATAATTCTCTATACTATCTATACTATATATAAAAACAAAATCCTGAAATTTACCTTCCCGCCCAACTATATTCATAAAAAATCTCTCTTTCTAATAAAATATATTGTTTTCTACTTTCCTATTCGTTGTATAATTCTAGGTTAAAATTCCTATTCTAATATGATAAAATATTGTAATACAATTCCTATTCTAATCTATACTATCTATATCTATACAATATATAAAAACAAGATCCTGAACTTTAAATTCCCGGCCAATTCATAAAAAATCTCTCTTTCTAATAAAAATAAATTGTTTTTTACTAATTCTAGGTTAAAATTCCTATTCTTTTCTATACTATATATAAAAATAAAATTCTGAACTTTAACTTTCCGCCCAATTCCTAAAAAATCTCTCTTTCTAACAAAATATATTGTTTTCTACTTTCCTATTCGTAATATAAGAAGAAGAAGACAAATGGCCCCCCTTTGTAAATGATGTGGGAAATGGAGCTCTTGAGGTCCTATATATTAGAGGAGCAATGCTCATCTTACAAACATAATTGCTTGCCCATGAATGTGGGCAAGTATTAAGAAGCCAAAAGATAATTAAGAAAACATTTTACAAACAATGATAAATACTAAACAATGATAAATAAAATCTTCAAAGCTATAGCACCTCATGCGTACATCTAGCTATTAGCTATTAATTTGAGCAATTATTTGCACAAATTCAAGCATTGATAACATCAAAATACATAAACAATTCAAACCATATCTTTAATTGCACTATATAATATTTAATGTTCTAATTTAAATAATTATATAACGATTCAAATATTCTTAATATATTATAACAAATTCATTCCGTGCATCGCACGAGTGAAAATACTAGCCTTAATAATATAGTACTGTTTTAGGTGAAAAGTTAAAATGGAGGATTTTATTTTTATATATAGTATAGATTTGTAATTATACTTTTTCTACTATTAAATGTCAATCATAATTATTTATTTTTAGTATTTAGACATATTAAACACAATTATCTCTCAACAATATCTGATATTACAATAATGATTATATACTTTTATCATATTATTATTGTAAATGTTATAACATGCAATTACTAATATCAACTTAGAATATAACATATGCCGTGTATCACACGGGAGACATACTAGTATATAATATACACTTGTAACGGAAAGCAATAATGATAAACATAAATATTTGATCGTTACACAATCAATCTTCATAATGTCTACAATAATTAATCTTTACAACATGATATTCTTTTTTTTTTCTACAACAATATAAACTTCACTTATCTATTTACTCATATCATCTATCCAACCACCTGACAATATACAATTACCATCACCTACATACTCTATCACCACCTACATCTACAAATTAGCATCACCACATTATTCATATGATCTACATGTTCACCACTATGACTAGATATAAATTGATGGGGATATGGGACATGGGGGTCCATTTTATTGGAAATTATGGGGTGGTGAAGAAAGAGGTTGGCCCAAGTCTTATTGGGCTAAGGGGATATGACTAGATATAAATTGATGGGGATATGGGACATGGGGGTCCATTTTATTGGAAATTATGGGGTGGTGAAGAAAGAGGTTGGCCCAAGTCTTATTAGGCTAAGGGGACATGGTGGCCCAAAAGGAGGAGAGAGAAAGGGTTTCGGGGAAGAAACCGCCGGCGGCCGGCCGGCGATGTGGCCCGCCGGACTCCCGGCGGCGAGCCTCCGGTCGTCCCGGCGGCGCCCCACCACCGTGGCCAGTGAAGGCTTATGGCCATGGGTAAAATGTAACAAGAAGTGCGCTACTGCCAGTGGGTTTCAAACACAGGACCTCCCGCACAGCAGGCACGAGTCTAACCATCAACTCACGCCATCACATGTGTACCAAGACGTGACAGCATATATTTGTTCCTATAATCTCGGCCGGGCAGCCCGACCACCGGCCGTTGGCCGGCCGGCGACTGGCCGGCGCCGGGTCCCGCCGGCCACCTCAGGCCGCGGCGCGGCCAGCGGGGGCAGTGCGCCCCCCAGATTGTCATTGGCAACCCCCCCCCCCCCCCCCTTCCCGAGGGGGTGCTGGGCGGGTGCGCCGAGCATGGTGGACCGGGGTGGTATGCGCGGGAGTTTTGGAAGTATGGAGAACGTGCCCACTTGCGTAGCGATAAATGGGGAAGTGGGGATGGATTGCATGGGACACATGGACGCCAGAGGAGGAGGGGGGCTTGCTATAAATAGGGGCCCTGGATCTCTAGCTAGGGGCAACTCAGACACGATAAGCACTACAGTCTAGTGGTTTTGGTCTTGTACTCTCAATCCAGTCACCTGGGTTCGATTCCTACCAGTAGCATAGTTCGCTATAGCCCATCCTGTGGGCCTTGTCCTTTGTATTTGGGTCGCTGTTCTTGGGCCTGTACCTCGGGCTTCTATACATATCGTGTTGGGCCTAGCGCCCTACCCCCCGTTCTGTATTCTCTGTACTCGGTTTATGGTGGACCCGGTCCTAATAAAACCATCATAAATATATAATATTTTATATTTTTAATCTACCCATGTTATTTGAAATGATAATAGGTAGGTACTTTTATATTTGGTCATTTTCAAATTTGAATCAGAATACATTTAGAACTACTCAAACATAAATGAATATTACCTATACATATATTCCAAACCCGTTTGACACTACCAATATAATACTCAAAATAACCCTAAACCTATTTAAACCACACTACCAATAGTTCAAAAATTAGGGTGTGTTTGGAAACCTGGAAAATGAGTTCTGGAAATCATTTTCCAAGTTTTCACTGTTTGGATGTGCCTGGAAAATCAAGTCAACGGAAATCATTTTCCGTTGACTTTGGAAAATAGGCTTGTTTTGGAGGAAAATGACTTCCCCTTTTTTTGGGGGGGGAAGTCATTTTCCAACTTTTACACCAACATCACACCACCACCAATATCATCAACACCATACCACCACCACCTCACTACCACCATCACCACCACTACTGCCGTCGTCGCCACCACTATACCACCGCAACCACCGCCACCACACCACCACCATCACACCACCACCACTACCACCACCAACACCATACCACCGCAACCACTACCACCACCAACATCATCAACACCATACTACCACCACCACCGCTGCTACCACCACCACCACCATACCACCACAACTATCGTCGCCGCGACCGCCACCACACCACCAACATCACACCACTACCACTACCACCACCACCACCATACCACCGTCGCCGCCACCACCACCACCATACCACCGCTGCCGCCACCACCACCATACCACCGCTGCCACCACCACCACCATACCACCGCAACCACCACCACCACCACACCAACGCCGCCGCCACCACGATGACCATACCACCGCCGCCGCCACCACCACCATACCATCGCAACCACCATCGCCGCCACCACCACCACCACCATACCACTACAACCACCGCCACCACACCACCACCACCACCATACCACCGCAACCATCGTCGCCACCACCACCACCACCATACCACCGCCACCACACCACCACCATCACACCACCACCACTACCACAACCGCCGTCATCGCCACCACCACCATACCACCGTCGCCGCCACCATCACCACCACCACCATCGCTGCTGCCACCACCATACCACCGCAACCACCGTCGCCGCCACCACCACCACCATACCACCGTTGCGGCTACCACCACCATACCAACGCAACCACCACCAGCATCACACCACCGCCGCCACCACCATGACTATACCACCGCTGCCACCACCACCGCCACCACACCACCACTACCACCACCACTGCCACCACCGTCATACCACCACCAGTTATTGTTATTATTATTATTATTATTATTATTATTATTATTATTATTATTATTATATAACAAATAACACCACTACCACTACACCACCATCACCATAATATTTTTGATATATTATTAGTTATTTTTTTATTATATTTAAAATTATTATTATATTATTATATATTATTATGCAAGTTGTAATATTCTAAATAAAATAATCAAAATGTTTAATTATACAATTCTACTCATTTTCCAGAAAATGAACCAAACACACAAAAATAGTTTTCCAGAATGCAACCAAACACTGGAAAGGAAAATATTTTCCGGAAAATGACTCATTTTCCAGAAAACATTTTCCAGAAGTCATTTTCCTACTTTCCAAACGGACCCTTAATAAGGAAAAATATTGACATAAAAAAAATTCTCAAAAGAGTTACTTCCTAAATTAGTCCCTCGACTATTGAAGTAATATGCAAAAATCATCCCTTAACTATTGAAATTACAATTTTTCCCTTGAATTTAAAAGTCACTTAACGATTAACGGGGGACCAAATTGGGTACAAAATAAATAGTCAAATGACCAAAATAGGTAACTGTTAGGAACAAAGTGTAATGGTTTTGATATGCCAAATTTGTATTTGTAGATCCCCCAATTTTATTTATAGGTCTAGTAGAGTCTTAGACCGTGATCGGGAAATTATTTAAATTAGAAAAGAGAAAAACAGAGGAAGATGCATGAAAATAGAAGAAGAAGATATAAAGCCTAAAATCAAGAATTTGTCTGGAGAAAATGACAAATTGAAGAAGAAGATGAATGATACAATAATTCACGTCAATGCTACTTAAAGAAATATCCCAGAAGAATTTTCGTGAAGAAAATTAAGGTTGGAAGAATGCATGAAATTGACTTGGAGATCAAGCATCTATGAAAAGAAAGGAGTACATCAAATGTGATTGGAGATTTAATCAAAAGCTGTACGGACGAAGTGGATGATGCTTGATATATTATGCGAAATGGCTCAAGTTTAAAACTCACCATCAACAATTTTACAAGGTAAAATTTGAGAAGCCAAATTAAATTAATCTGATGGAGTTGGGCGCTAGTTTAAGCTTTGGGCGCCGATTACAAGTGGAAATTGGGAAGCAAGCAATTCCACTTGGGTGGCAATTGAGATGCAATTGCACTTGGGAGCCAATTTCGAAGTCAAATCAATTCAAATTGGGATTCCACTTGGGTGGCAATTGAGATGCAATGGCACTTGGGAGCCAATTTCGAAGTCAAATCAACAATTCAAATTGGGAGCCAATTTCGAAGTCAAATCAACAATTCAAATTGGGAACCACTTGGGTGGCAATTGAGATGCAATTGCAGTTTGGGAGCCAATTGCAAGTCAAAGTCAATTGAGAGAGAAATTCAAATTGGGTGCCAATTACAAGCCAATTGAAATTGGGTGTCAATTACAAAGGAGAAATTCAAATTGGGATTATAAGCCAATTGAAATTGGGTGTCAATTACAAAGGAGAAATTCAAGTTGGGTGGAAGTTCAAAGCCAGTGAAAATATTCTCACAAGGAAAAATACTAGTTTAACTAGTATGGGATTAAATTGATGAATATTTTTAAATCCCAAAGATACAAGGACCACTTCAGAGCTAATCAAAGAAGCCGTTCTACACCTAGATATTCCCACTCAACGTAAAACCAGAGGAAATATCAGATGAAGTTTGGGAACTCATTTACATGGAGATGAAGATCCATCAAACGGCTAGCTTATCCTTTCTGACATCTTTGCAGAAGATAAGATAAGATCTCTGACAAAAAGATACAAGATTTCAAAAATGAGAGCGTCTCTTTCCAACGGACAGATTCTCATTACCAGCTATAAAATGATGAAGATATGAAGACTTGAAGAAGTGTGAAGAGCAATAGAGCAAGAGCAGAAAATTCGAATCCATAAAAGGATCGAATAGAGCAATTAAGCTTGAAAGAGCATAGAGCAAAAAATCTCATTTGGTACAGAGCATACCAAAAATCTTCAAGTGAGAAGTGAGAAAAGAAAAAGAACTCAGAGAGCTTCAAAAGAGAAATATTCTGAGAGTTCTTAAACAGAGCAAAGCAGAGCAAAAATATCAAGTGCTTTACTTGATATATTCAAAGAAAGAAAACACTCAGAGCTATCAAGAGAAATCATTTCAGAGTGTTTATCTTCATCAAAGAGACCTGCGCATCATTGAAGATCATCTACAGAGTCTCAGAAGTTGGAAGCAAGACAACACTTGTTTTGGAGCAAAACAAGAGAAGAGAGGAAAGTAGCACGGAGCTGTGAAATCCTGGATTGTCACACGGAGCTGTGAGATCCGAAGCAGCAGTGTCGGAGGCACTGAGCGTGATTGGTGTGGGCTTGGTGATCAAAGCACCAGATCACGGGATACGTTTCTACCGGAGTGTGGAAGACGGGGGGGAAAGTAACGCGGAGTCGTGAAATCCTGGGATAGTAGCGCGGCGACGTGAAACCCGAAGCAGCAGTGTGGTGTCACTGGGCGTGATTAGTGCGGGCTTTGTGATCAAAGCACTAGATCACGGAAATTCATTGTATCAGGAACCAAGAAGTGGTAGATATAGTGAATTGCTCTTGGAGATAAGAGCAAGTGGAGTAGGAGGATTACACCACCTCGCGAACCACTATAATTGTCTTGTGTTCTTTACTGCTTTCTTTACTTACCGCTCTTTACATATTCGCTCTACACGAGATATACTGCTCACACAATCTCACACACACTTTATGTTTATTTATTTCCGTTGTGCACCATACTCTAACAATCTAGTTAAGAGTTTTGTTTTATCTCTGGCTTAGCAATTGTTGTGCTGTGCAAAAAGTTTGAAAGTCTATTCACCCCCCCCCCCCCCCCCCTCCTCTAGACTTTCACCTTACCTCTTTTGGGACCAACAATTGGTATCAGAGCCTGTAGCCTATTTGAGTCAGCTTGTACCAACCTTTAGTATTAAAACACGTTGCCCAACTGGGTTAACTGTTTTTGACTGCTAGGCTGATCCATTCTACAAAGTGTGTGAATTGGATTAATCTTTCATATCTCTCGTGATGATGATGAAGAAAGATTTAGCTCAAAATCTATTATTCTCACTTGATAAATTTGATGATTGGAAAGTTCGTATGCAGGTACACTTATCGACCTTACACGATGAAATGTGGGAAGTTATTTCCACTGGCCCTATAGAAATATTAAGAATCAATACGGCGTTTGTCCTATCCCCGGATGCTCCACAGTACGTACAAAAGCCAAAACCGGAATGGACATCGGACGATAGAACGCGGAATAATCTTGACAATATTGCCAAGGATATTCTATTCAAAGCCGTAGATGATACAATATTTCCGAAGATCCGAAAGTGTGCCACTGCCAAAGAAATATGAGAAACTCTCATCAAGATTGGCGAAAGAGGTGAACAAGAAAAAGACAATAAGCTCACAATCGCCATGAAGAAGTTTGAAGATTTCAAAATGCTCTCAAATGAAAGTGTTGCAGACATGGAAGCTCGAATGATCAAAGTTCTTGGAGAGATTAGTGATCTTGGCAAAAATATTAGCCAAAAAGAAATTAATCTCAAAATCCTACGAGACTTACCATCTGCATGGGATATGAAGGTTACGGCTATGCGCGATCACCGAGATCTAAGAATGTTGTCTACAGACAAATTATTTAGTGATCTAAAGGCATATGAGTTCGAAATGAAGGCCAAAGATGATGATGTTCATGAAGCTCGAACAGTCAACCTCCAGGTCAGTAGAAAATAATGTTGATTTTATGATTGACGAACAGTTTGCTCTTTTTGTGAAAAGATTTAAAAGGTTTATGCGAAAAGGAGACAACAAAAATTCTGCTCGTGAAAAATTCATCTCTCGCATAACACAAGAAGAAAAAGTCGAAGAAAACAAGGATTTGTGCTACAATTGCCGCAAACCTGGACATTTTAAAATAAATTGTCCGTATCCGATCGTTAGCAAGTATCAAGGCAAAAATGTTGAATCTACGCCGAACAAATCCGAAAGCAAAAGGTTCAAGCACGACAAAAGAAAAGCTCTCGTTAGCAGCGAACCAAACGAAAATGATGATTCTGAGGATTCATCATCAAGCGATGAAAGTTCATGTTCGGATGATGATACGACGCTAATATGCAAATCAATTGAGTTGAGTACAAGTGAAGATTGTCTTATGGCTCTTGACGCAGAGGAAGAAGAGGTAACATCTAATTCTTTCAATTCTGTTAATTCTTCTTTTTCTCGTGAATCTATTGACAATCTAATGCGAGAATGTCAAGAGATTATGCTCACTCATCCTCAACTCAAGGAGCGCAATAATATTCTAATTCTTGAAAAAGAAGAAATGAATAAAAGTTTGCAAGATGCTTTACTTGAAGTGAGTAAATTGAAGAATGAAAATATTCATCTTCAAGAAGAGTGTAAAGCTAGAGTGGTTAGAGAACATAATCTTAGAGCTACTATTGCTACGTTCACTAATTCGTCTAAAATTATAGATAAAATGGTGAGCATGCAAAAGCCATCAGGAGATAGAACCGGAATTGGTTATGACTCCACATGTTCTCAAACCCCTCAAAATCTGACTAATTCTACTACTACTTTAAATAATGAAGTTCAAGTGGTAAAATTTGTTAAAAGTCAGAATAGCACAATGAGACAAGGACTTGGCTATCAAACAAATGCAAAGTTGAATGTTGAAAGGCCAAAACGATTCTATGATACGGCAAAACAACAAAAATTCAGCAAGCAAAGATATGCCAAAGAGTCAAGTGCAAAAAGATTTCATAGAAAAGAGGGAAGCTTTTCTAGAAATAAAGTTGGGAAATTTCATCCCACTCAAAAAGATTGGTTGTGCAATAGATGTAATACTTTTTATAGACCAAAGCAACCATTCTCTTCCCAGGTGCCAAAATATAAAAATAAGTTTCAAAACCCGGCGCCAAAAATATTTTCTAACATAAGTTATGATTATCGTGTCTCAAATGATTACAAATCGCCTCATCTTAATTCAATAAGATCAAGGTGGGTTTGGTTACCAAAAATCACTAACAGTAAAGGACCCAAGCAAATATGGGTACCTAAAGTTAATTAATCTTTTTTGCAGGATATTTGGTACATCGATAGTGGTTGCTCACGCCACATGACTAGAAATAAATCATATCTAGTGAATATCAAAGAAATCGATGGACCAAAAGTTATATTCGGAGGAAATCAAAATTATGGAATTACAAAAGGAGTTGGCACGATCAAGAAAAATGGTTTGAAGATTGAAGATGTTTCTTTCGTTGAAGGATTGAAATTTAATTTGTTGAGCACTAGTCAATTTTGTGATAAAGGCTATCTTGTAGAATTTTCTAAAGATAATTGCCTAATAAAAAATGAGCTCACAAATGAAATTATTTTATCTGGAAAATGGGGAAAGAATATGTATGTTGTTGATTGGAGCACAAGCAAAGATTCAGTGTGCTTAATGGCCAAAAATTCGAATGAAGCTAATTGGGAATGGCACAGAAAGCTCAACCACTTAAACTTCAAGACTATCAATCAGCTTGCAAAGAAGAATCTAGTAGAAGGCTTGCCAGATATTATATTCAAGAAGGACCAAGTGTGTGATGCATGCCAACGCGGAAAACAAATCAAATCATCATTCAAATCAAAGACACACGAGTCAACGTCAAGACCGCTAAGCTTACTACATATGGACTTATTTGGACCGGTTGATCCAATAAGTGTAAGTGGTAAGAAATATACTCTTGTTGTTGTTGATGATTTTTCCAGGTACACTTGGACCGTGTTTCTCAAGAAGAAAAATGAAGTTGAGCAAGTTCTACCGAAGCTGTTGAAGCAACTACAACATGAGAAAGAATTGCAAATATCAAAAATACGAACGGATCGCGGAACCGAGTTTGTGAATGGAGTTATACAAGCTTTTTGAAATTCACATGGAATTTCTCATCAATTATCTGCCGCAAGAACACCGCAACAAAACGGTGTTGCCGAAAGAAGAAACCGGACGCTCAAAGAAGCCGCACGAGTGATGATTAGTGCTGCCGGTCTCCCGAAACGATATTGGGCGGAAGCTATCAACACTGCTTGTTACACGCAAAATAGAAGCATGATCCATAAGCAGTACAAGAAGACGCCATATGAGCTTTATAAAGGGTGAAAACCAAATATTGGTTATTTTCATATTTTTGGATGCAAATGTTTTATTCATATTAATGATAAATTGCATCTAAAAGCTTTTGATGAGCGTGCAGATGAAGGAATTTTTCTAGGATATTCGACTACCAGCAAGGCGTACAGAGTTTTGAATAAAAGATCAATGGTGGTTGAAGAATCCATACACGTGGTATTTGATGAAAAATCACAGATCAAAAATGATGCACTGGACGAAGAAATTGCACAAAATGGTAACAAGTGTCATATTGATTTTTGTGATACAAATGATACGTGTGAAGATGATGTTTTGCAGGGAATGGATGAGTTGGAAATTAATTCTCTAGAAAATCTCATCCCTCATCTAGAAGAAGTTGGAAATTCCTTAAATAATAATTTTGGGAGTGATGCCGCACGTGAGAATGAGGATGCAATACAAGTTGGTGATTCAATTAGTGATCAAGCTACTGGTGAAGTTGGTGGTCAATTACAAAATGAATTAAATGTGGAAATTCGAACCAACTCTCTCAGTACACAACAAATGGATCCACCCAGTACCATGCATCCATTTGAACCAGATTTAAGATGGCTCAAAAATCACCCTCCAGAATTAATTATTGGGAATATTCATGAAGGCGTGAAAACAAGATCATCTACCATGGAAGCATTGTTCATGTGTTATCTATCTCAGATTGAACCAAAAGAAATTGACGAAGCCCTCAATGATCCGGATTGGATAAATGCTATGCAAGAGGAGCTCGATCAATTCAAAAGAAATGATGTTTGGGAACTTGTTCCAAGACCGGCGAACCACAATGTTGTTGGAACCAAATGGGTCTTCCGGAACAAAGCAAACGAAGAAGGCGTGATTGTTAGGAATAAAGCAAGGCTCGTTGCAAAAGGATACTCTCAAGAAGAAGGAATTGATTTTGATGAAACTTTTGCACCGGTGGCTCGACTTGAAGCAATCAGAATTTTCCTAGCCTACGCCGCACACAAAGATTTCACCGTTTATCAAATGGACGTGAAAAGCGCATTCTTGAATGGTCTACTCGAAGAAGAAGTTTATGTCGAACAACCCCCAGGTTTTGAGGTAAAAGGCGAAGGTGATAAAGTCTACAAACTTAAAAAGGCATTGTATGGGTTGAAACAAGCACCTAGAGCTTGGTATGATACTTTGTCAATGTTCTTAATAAGCTATGGATTCACCAAAGGCCTTGTTGACAAAACTCTATTTAGAATTCAAGATGGTGATCATATTTTATTAGTGCAAATATATGTTGATGATATTATTTTTGGAAGAACTAACAATTCTTTGTGTGAGAAATTTTCGAAGCTTATGCAGAATAAATTCAAAATGAGCATGATGGGTGAATTGAATTACTTCTTGGGCTTACAAGTCAAACAACTGAAAGAAAGAGTATTCATCAATCAAGCAAAGTACACCCGCGACTTGATAAAGAAGTTTGGCCTTAATGGAAAATCATCGATCAAAATTCCAATGAGCACATCAATAAGGCTAGACAAAGATGAAGATGGAAAGGATGTCGATCAAACAAAATATAGAGGAATGATTGGTTCACTTCTATATCTTACTGCAAGCAGGCCGGACATTTCTTATGCTGTGGGCGTGTGTGCAAGATTCCAAGCAAATCCAAAAGAAAGCCACCTCACCGCAACAAAGAAGATCATACGATATTTGAAAGGCACAATCAATGTTGGATTATGGTATCCAAAAGGTACAGATTTTACTCTAACGGGTTTTTCAGATGCGGATTTTGCAGGTTGCAAAATAGACAAAAAAAAACACTTCCGGGATATACCAGTTCTTGGGGGGAAGGCTTGTTTCTTGGTTCAGCAAAAAGCAAAATTCCATTGCAACTAGTACTGCCGAGGCCGAATATATTGCTGCAGGAAGTTGTTGTGCGCAAATTTTGTGGATGAAGCAACAATTGAAGGATTACGGAGTTAATTGTGATTACGTTAGTATTTATTGTGACAATACTAGTGCAATTGCTATCACTCACAATCCGGTGCTTCACTCAAGAACCAAACATATTGACATGCGACATCATTTTATAAGGGATCACGTTGAAAAGAAAAATCTGAAGATCGAATATATCCCTACGGAAAACCAAGTTGCTGATATTCTCACGAAGCCTTTATGCGAAACGAGATTTTCTACCTTAAGGCACGAGTTGGGAATGATCGAAATGAGCTAAGTATCACTGGACTCAATCTCTCTTTTTAAATTGATACTTGTGCTCAAAATAAATTGTTTTATATGAATAAATTGTTTTATGTGTTTATATGCATGTTTTTACTCGAAATTTTTATGTGATAAAACTGCAATATGTGTTAGGATCTTATTTGTGTATTTGCATGTGTTATTTAACGTGAGATCATATGCCATGCAAATTAATTTGATAAAATATGCAATTCGTGATTTATTTGATGTTTTGTATAAATTTGCATGTTTTAATGTGTCAATCAGTTTTTGAGTATGTGTTCATGTTTCTGTAAATTAACTAACTTGTTTGCATGAACAATTTGCTCTAAAAGTGATTTACCGTGTTTGTTTAATAATATATATGTGTTATGTGCAAAATGTGATTTAAAGTGTTAATTGTATGTGTGTTTCGTATATGTGCAGTATATGTGATATAATTTGGAATAAAATGCTTTAGAAATCTATAAGTTAATATTTTTGTCAGTTTCTAAAATATTTTGGAATCTGATTTGTGTGCTAATTTTATAAAGATGTTCCTAAATGTTGATTTGGAATATGAATGTTAATTTTGTTAGTTTCCAAAATGTGTTTAATTTTTGATTGGAAATTACCGTGTATGAGTTTAATATAATTGGTATGTGTGATTAATTATTTGTGGAGTAATTTTTGCTACTAACGAGATGTTTGAGTGTTATTATGTTTGTGGTACACGAATTTGAGAAGGAAATCAGGAGATAAAGGAGGAAAATTTAGAGTTTAATTGGGCATCAAACCTCCACCCATAAACTCCTACCCTTTCTAAACCTCCACCCAACCTAAACCTCCCCCCATAATCCTCTCCTAAATCAAATCTTTCCAAACAAGATTTACACCCTCTCTCAATCGACACCCCCATCTCGCCTGTCAGAAAACTACCTTCCTAATCGATCCCCATAAACAAATCTCAAGGAGATCAGAACCCAAATCCTTCATAAGTGTCTCTTCAAATCTCCACCCTCTACACCTTACGTGCATTGGGTATTTCTAAAGAGGTGTGAGCATTAAATGCTATTGTCTGCTCATGATGACATTTTCTCTTTCCCCGTAACACTCTCTATCAGATGACTCATCTACCCTAAACTCACCCAATCGACACACCTCAACCAAAGGGTACAATTGAGAAGTCTCATCTCTCTCTCTTAAATTCGAAAAACCCCTTCGAGTCATCCTCCTTATATAAACCCCTCACTTATATCTCAAAAACTCTTTCAAGACCTTCAGAAAACCAGAAAACTCTCTCTCAAATTATCTCTCATCGATCAATCGATCTGATCATCATGGCCCAATCTGGAAGAAAGCAAACTGATCCTATTTTTGCCCTCTCTCAACAAGTAACGAATGGGATGGTACTCAATCCTGAGTTTTTCAAACTAGGTTCTACCGACAAGGACACGGCCGAGAAAATTCTTCGAGCTTTAAAAGACTATGGACTGTTTGATTTCTTCACCTACAACTACTTTGGAACCTTTGAAGAAGATGTAGCCGAATTTTATCTACATGCAGTCTTTGAAAAGGACTCTATTAAATCTAAAGTTGGAGGATCAGAAGTTTCGATCACAGAAGATGACATACACAAGTGCTTCAGCTTTCCTGAATCTCAGATAATGCCAGAATCTCACAGCTATGTTGTTCAAAATTTTTGGAATGAGATTCGTGGTCCTACGGCTCCAATTTTCTCTGATATATCCGCTCATAAGAATGTATTGAAGTTTGAATACGAGATGTTGGTGGACATGATTTACAAGATTCTTGAACACAAACTGGGAAGTACTGAAGATTTGACTGCATCGACAGTGTGCCTGATGGACGGAATCATGAAAGGAATAAAATTCAAATGGGCAAAATTTATCTACAGGAAAATGGTTATTTTTGTTCATGCTGCCAAACCAATGAAGAAACCTGCTGTAGTGGATCGATTCTATCAAAATGTTGGATATGGTCTCATCATTGGAGAACTGCTAAGGAAGAAGACAATTCCAATGAGAAAACACAAAAATATTGGAATTTACAGAGCTCTCTTCAGAAAATTCAGTCCTAATTTTGGAAAAAGGTCAAGCCAGAGAAGATGACAAGAAGGTGGGAGTTCTACAAGTTCAAAAACACCTCAGAGTTCCAGACCGAGAAACAGCAAAGCAATCTCAACCTCAAGTAATCAAATGGGATCAAGCAATCGATCAGGAAGAGATCAAGAAGCCATCAGTATGGGTATGGCAGTTGTTCCGATCAAATATGCCGAACCAAACGTGATGGCCGAAGGAGTTGACGATACTATAAGAATGGAATTTGCAGGAGTTGATGTGCAAATTTCGAATGATCTACAAAGAAGACTCTCAAGTCAATCTGCAGCCGAAGGAAGTGCAGGACCTATAGTTTTTGACTCAGCTCTCATTCAAGATGATTCGGAGCTGTTGAAAGAATTGATAATGGTGCAAACTTGGAGAGAATGGAAACTTGAAAGATATCATTCTTTCATGTCAAAAATCACCCCAGATTTGATACGGAGTGAAGATTTTTCCTTGGAATGGTGCGGAACGAACGTGATGCTAGATGCACTCAACATAGATTTAAATCAAGTCTATCACATGAAGTTGCACGAGAAGGCAGCCAGACAAAAAGGAAAAGCACTAATAAAGGGAGGCAGTACGGCTCAAGACAGTTTAGCCGAACAAGAATGACAAAATGAAATTTCACTTCAGTTAGCTCTGCAAAGGTCAGTTTATGACACACATCATTATCCAGGTAACGCATCTCTTGTGGATAATGAAATTTTTGATGAAAGAACTGAAGGGACGGCACTCATTGATGTACCAATCATAAGTACTGAAAATCATATGGACATACCTGTGAAAGTCCATGATGCTTCTTTATTAATATCTGATCTGACCCCCACAACAACTAATGTGAATCTGGAGTGCAATGAACAACTTGTGGGATCCAATGAAGCCGAAGTGTCAGTACGAGAAGTGTCAGAAGAAAGAAGAAGAGATATACCAGTTGAAGTTGCAGTAGAAGTTGCTAATGAGAGTAGACTGCAAATCACAGAGGATTTATCCAGTGTATTGCCGGTACACCATATCGAGTCTACCATACCTATTGTGGAACCTGTTCTAGAAAATGAAGAATTATTTGCAGACAACTACACGAGAACAGAAGTACTACAAGAACAAGTTGGTGATCTAAATCAAGAAGCCGAATCACCTGAAGAAGAAGGGATGCAACTTATTGATACAGTTGTTCTCACAGATCCGAATAGAAGTCCATTCGGATCTCCTCAAAACTTTGTGCAGATGAATGATCAAGATGATGGCATATTTTCATCCTTATTTGCCAAAGTAGCCGAATCCAGTGATGTTGTTTGTCAAACAATTGGAGAAAAGTTGGTTGAACAAAATCAAAAGATGGATCAACAACACACGGATACACGAGTCAATCTGAAGGAATTAATGGAGCATCAAAACATTTTGAAGACCCAGATTGACAAAGCAGAAAGAATTTTGAAAGGAGAATTGACAAAAGGCTTACTTGAAGTGATTCAGCTCATGAAGAAGGAACGAGAAGCAGCTGAAAAGATTAACAACGAACGTCACTTGAGACAGATCAAAGCGATTCAAGATCAAGAAAGCCGAACCAACAAACTTGAAGCTGAACTCGCAGTTACAACAAACAAGTTGGACAACGTGCAAACCGTTTCCATTGAAACACACAACAGTGTTGAAACTGTGAAGGCAAACCAAGACCGAGATTTTAAGACCCTTGCATTTTTGGTTGATAACGCCAAAAGGGGGGAAGAAATTCTCAGTCACTTGGCTTTGCAACAACAACAGCCAGTAATGTCTACTCAAGGTAAAGGCCGAAGCCGCGGACAATCCTCACAAGGACCATCTCAGATTGGTTTTGCTCAGTTCGCGAATCCTAGTCTTGGTACGAGTACATCGAAGGTTGCTGAACAACGTGGCTGGTTTGAATGCTCTAAGGGTACCGCCGCCCAGACAACAATATGGGCTAAGGAAAATCTACCAAGCATGATCAAGAAATGGTCTGCAGCCGATCAAGCCCAATGGATCTCGGAGAAAAATAAAGAAGAAGAAGGCAAAAGGAAAAGAACCGAGATGTGGTATGAACTAAGAGATTTCACCGGAAATATGGGCATGAATCTTGGAGAAGAAAGAAGCTTCGAAGAATGTGTCTTATGGTGGGAAAACGGAGTTCTTCCGGGCAACAATATCAAAGAAGCTTATGGATACTACATGGCCGGACAGCTTACAAAGAAATTTCAGAATGCAAAGTTCAAAGATGATTTCTTCAAGCTCAGAGAACATGTCAAGGAAATTTTGAAGAAAGACTCTGGTGTGAAGAAACCCAGAAGGTAATATGAAAATTCTCTTAAGCTAATATTTTCTCTATTTTCGAACCTCTGTTGCGTTTTTCTCTATAAATTCGAAATATATCAATAATAATTTCCCATGGTCTATTTTGAGTCTTTAATTTTATTTGATTAATGTAATTAGACTTTCGTGAATTAAAAGACAAGAAATATGTCAAACGCACGACAAAATTAAAAATTGATGATGATCAAAATAAAAATAATTCAAGATGCGTTTAGGAGCTTGTCTAAAAATTTAATTCACAAGTTTCTTTTGATTGTGTCTAGAAAACCATTTGTTAAACTCATCTTGGCTTTGTCAAATAAAATTGAGCAAAAAGATTATTTTTCAAAGACTTAAAGCCAATGACTGAGTATAGGTGTTGGCATTATTAAAAGGGGGGAAATTGTTAGGAATAAAGTGTAATGGTTTTGATATGCCAAATTTGTATTTGTAGATCCCCCAATTTTATTTATAGGTCTAGTAGAGTCTTAAACCGTGATCGGGAAATTATTTAAATTAGAAAAGAGAAAAACAGAGGAAGATGCATGAAAATAGAAGAAGAAGATATAAAGCCTAAAATCAAGAATTTGTCTGGAGAAAATGACAAATTGAAGAAGAAGATGAATGATACAATAATTCACGCCAATGCTACTTAAAGAAATATCCCAGAAGAATTTTCGTGAAGAAAATTAAGGTTGGAAGAATGCATGAAATTGACTTGGAGATCAAGCATCTATGAAAAGAAAGGAGTACATCAAATGTGATTGGAGATTTAATCAAAAGCTGTACGGACGAAGTGGATGATGCTTGATATATTATGCTTGGGTGTTGAAATTGGGAAGCAATTCCACTGGAGCAATTGAAAGCACCAGGAGCAGTTTGGGAGCCAATTGCAAGTCAAAGTCAAATTGGGAAGCAATTGAGAGGAGCAATTGAAAGAGCAATTGAAAGCACCAGGAGCAGTTTGGGAGTCAATTGCAAGTCAAAGTCAAATTGGGAAGCAATGGGAGCCAATTGCAAGTCAAAGTCAATTGAGAGAGAAATTCAAATTGGGTGCCAATTACAAGCCAATTGAAATTGGGTGTCAATTACAAAGGAGAAATTCAAATTGGGATTACAAGCCAATTGAAATTGGGTGTCAATTACAAAGGAGAAACCAGGAGCAGTTTGGGAGCCAATTGCAAGTCAAAGTCAATTGAGAGATAAATTCAAATTGGGTGCCAATTACAAGCCAATTGAAATTAGGTGTCAATTACAAAGGAGAAATTCAAATTGGGATTACAAGCCAATTGAAATTGGGTGTCAATTACAAAGGAGAAATTCAAATTGGGTGGAAGTTCAAAGCCAGTTTGAAGTCTGAGAACACCCAGACGTGAAAATGAAGAAGATGAAGATGAACTTACAGTGAAAATATTCTCACAAGGAAAAATACTAGTTTAACTAGTATGAGATTAAATTGATGAATATTTTTAAATCCCAAAGATACAAGAACCACTTCAGAGCTAATCAGAGAAGCCGTTCTACACCCAGATATTCCCACTCAACGTAAAACCAGAGGAAATATCAGATGAAGTTTGGGAACTCATTTACATGGAGATGAAGATCCATCAAACGGCTAGCTTATCCTTTCTGACATCTTTGCAGAAGATAAGATAAGATCTCTGACAAAAAGATACAAGATTTCAAAAATGAGAGCGTCTCTTTCCAACGGACAGATTCTCATTACCAGCTATAAAATGATGAAGATATGAAGACTTGAAGAAGTGTGAAGAGCAATAGAGCAAGAGCAGGAAATTCGAATCCATAAAAGGATCGAATAGAGCAATTAAGCTTGAAAGAGCATAGAGCAAAAAATCTCATTTGGTACAGAGCATACCAAAAATCTTCAAGTGAGAAGTGAGAAAAGAAAAAGAACTCAGAGAGCTTCAAAAGAGAAATATTCTGAGAGTTCTTAAACAGAGCAAAGCAGAGCAAAAATATCAAGTGCTTTACTTGATATATTCAAAGAAAGAAAACACTCAGAGCTATCAAGAGAAATCATTTCAGAGTGTTTATCTTCATCAAAGAGACCTGCGCATCATTGAAGATCATCTACAGAGTCTCAGAAGTTGGAAGCAAGACAACACTTGTTTTGGAGCAAAACAAGAGAAGGGAGGAAAGTAGCACGGAGCTGTGAGATCCGAAGCAGCAGTGTCGGAGGCACTGGGCGTGATTGGTGTGGGCTTGGTGATCAAAGCACCAGATCACGGGATACGTTTCTACCGGAGTGTGGAAGACGGGGGGAAAGTAACGCGGAGTCGTGAAATCCTGGGATAGTAGCGCGGCGACGTGAAACCCGAAGCAGCAGTGTGGTGTCACTGGGCATGATTAGTGCGGGCTTTGTGATCAAAGCACTAGATCACGGAAATTCATTGTATCTTGGAACCAAGAAGTGGTAGATATAGTGAATTGCTCTTGGAGATAAGAGCAAGTGGAGTAGGAGGATTACACCACCTCGCGAACCACTATAATTGTCTTGTGTTCTTTACTGCTTTCTTTACTTACCGCTCTTTACATATTCGCTCTACACGAGATATACTGCTCACACAATCTCACACACACTTTATGTTTATTTATTTCCATTGTGCACCATACTCTAACAATCTAGTTAAGAGTTTTGGTTTATCTCTGGCTTAGCAATTGTTGTGTTGTGCACAAAGTTTGAAAGTCTATTCACCCCCCCCCCCCCCCTCTAGACTTTCACCTTACCTCTTTTGGGACCAACAATAACTTTTAAAGTCAAAGATAAAATTAGGTAAATGTGTATAGTTGAGGGACCAAATCAGGTATTAACTCTTCGAGGATTGTAATTCAATAGAGTTTCAATTTCTCCTAACCAAGACTCTATGGTCTAATGGTACCCGGGTTGGACTTCCATTTGGTTGGAAGGTTACGAGTTCGAACCTCAGTGGAGGTGTTATTGGTTCTTTGTGTTTTAGTAGGTTGAGAAAGTATATGAACAGATACTACAATGTAATAGGGCCAGTAATATTCAAAAAAAAAAAAAAATTCCCAACCAAACTTTGAAAATTACCCCTCCATCATGAGATTGAGTTATTATTATTACACATGAATATTTAAGTCTTTATATCACTTCTTCTCTTTCAATTCCATACACTATAATGGAAATTCTCACTAGTTATATTCATGCTTATGAAACAATGAAATTTGAATTTATACTTTATTCGGTTGGGAAGAAAGCTCACAAGAATATATAATTAGCACAATAAAATAAATAAACAGCACTAAAAGAACACCAAGAATTTTAACGTGGAAAAACCTCCTCAAGGCAAGGAGTAAAAAACCACGGGCACAAGCCAGTAAACCTTCCACTATATAGATAATGGGTACAACAGAGGAGACTTCTCTAATTCAACGATTAGAGGCAACACAATACAAGAGAAAATAACATACCCCGAGGCACAAGAATTTCTACGAAATCCACCAACTTCTTCTCGGCTAATTTTCTCACACTTGTATATCTCACACAAATTTTCTCTCCTCTCTTTTTCTTCTTCTTGAACTCTCTCATATCCAAGGTAGCCAAATCCATGGCCTTTATATAGGCTTTACAAAGCCAACACTTTTGTCTTTTCATTTGCCCACTTTAATCTCCCATTAAGTGGACATGAATGAAGCCATTAATCAAAAAACCTTTCACTTCATCTTCCAAGCTTAATTGTTAAGCTTTTGGTCACCACCCTACCCACATTGATGGGACCATCTAGCAACAAACTCCCCCTCACGCCAATGTGGGAGGGACTTGCATCCCTGCTGCTGAACGACAGATCTCAAGCTTTTCCCTTGGTAATGTCTTTGTTAACATGTCAGACCCATTTTCATTTGTATGGATCTTTACAAGTTGTAACTGGTTCATCTCTAAAACATCTCGTATCCAGTGATATCTTACATCGATATGTTTCGATCTTGAATGGAAAGAGGAATTCTTACCAAGGTGTATAGCACTCTGACTATCACAAAATAACTCATATTTGTCTTGTTTGATCCCGAGTTCTTGAAGAAATTTCTTCACCCATAGCAACTCTTTACAAGCTTCAGTTGCTGCAATAAACTCAGCCTCTTTGGTAGAAAGTGCAACACACTTTTGTAACTTAGACTGCCATGATATTGCCCCCTCTACAAATGTTATTAGATACCCCGAAGTCGACTTTCTAGAGACAATGTCACCTGCCATGTCTGCATCTGTGTATCCAACCAACATAGACTTACTAGAACCAAAACATAGGCATAATTTAGAAGTACCTCTAAGATATCTAAAAATCCATTTAACAGCCATCCAATGTTCCTTGCCAGGATTAGAAAGGAACCTACTGACAACGCCAACTGCATGAGCAATATCTGGCCTTGTACATACCATAGCATACATCAAATTGCCAACTGCTGAATTGTAAGGGACTTGTTGCATACTTGCCTTTTCTTCCTCTGTAGAAGGACTTTGCTTACTACTTAATTTAAAGTGATTAGCAAGAGGAGAACTAACCGCTTTAGCATTGTCCATGTTAAACCTACAAAGTATTTTCTCAATGTACTTCTCCTGAGACAACCACAACTTTCTGGCATTCCTGTCTCGTGTAATTCTTATCCCAAGAATCTGTTTTGCTGGCCCCAAGTCTTTCATAGCAAAAGACTTGCTCAACTGTTCCTTTAGTTGATTAATTTTAGAAGCACTCTTGCCGAAGATCAACATATCATCAACGTACAACAGGAGGATAATAAAATCATCATCAGAGAGTTTTTGAAGGAACACATAATGGTTAGAAGTAGTCTTCATGTAACCTTGCTTCGCCATAACTGACTCAAACTTCTTGTACCACTACTTTGGTGCCTGTTTTAAGCCATATAGGCTCTTCTTTAGCTTACAGACATAGTCCTCTTTTCCCTTGACTTCAAAACCTTCTGGTTGCTCCATGTATATTTCTTCATCCAAATCACCATGAAGAAAAGCAGTCTTTACATCCATTTGCTCAATTTCTAAATCTAGGCTGGCTGCTAGTCCAAGAACAACACGGATGAAAGACATTTTAACAACTGGAGAAAATATCTCATCAAAGTCAATACCTTTTCTCTAGTTGAATTCCTTGACAACCAGTCTAGCTTTGTACCTTGGCCGTGAGGAGTGTTATTCCTGCTTCACTCTATACACCCACTTGTTTGTCAAAGCTCTCTTACCCTTAGGTAGCTTTACCAACTCAAAGGTATTGTTCTCATACAAGGATTTCATCTCATCTTGCATGGCTTCAATCCACTTTTCCTTGTGTTCATCTTCCACAGCTTCAGCATAACATTCTGGTTCACCATTATCAACAAAATTAATTTCATAAATATCAGAAGAGTACCTTGTGGAAGGCTGTCTAACTCTTGAACTTCTTCGAAGCTGAGGTGGAGTTGAAGCTTCTGGAACTAGGAGTTCATCATCATTAATGGGAACATCTGTAACATCTTGTTGCTCAATTTGGTTATCGTCTCCAACCTCTTCAGGAACCACTGTTGGAGGTACTATCTCAGTATCAACTGAGTCACCGTTACGAGAACCCAATTATTTAACCTGGTCAATATCCTCTATGGTCTGATTCTCCACGAACACAGCATCTCGGCTTCTCACAAGCTTCTTTTCAACCGGATCATAAAATCTGTAGTCAAAGTCATCTAGACCATAGCCAATAAACACACACTGTCGTGTCTTAACATCAAGTTTCGATCTTTCATCTTCCGGAATGTGCACAAATGCCTTGCACCCGAAGACACGTAGATAATCATAGGAAACATTATTTCCTGTCCATACCCGATTTGGTATGTCAAACCTTAAAGGAGCACATGGTGAGAGATTCAACACATGCGCAACAGTACTTAGTGCCTCAGCCCAGAATGTCTTTGGTAACTTTGCATGTGACAACAAACATCTAACTCTCTCAATCAAAGTCCTGTTCATCCTCTCAGCAACACCATTTAACTGAGGAGTCTTTGGTGGTGTTTTCTTATGGCGAATACCCTGCTCTACGCAATACCTATTTAGTGGCCCAATATACTTTCCTCTATTATCTGACTTTATGCATTTTAGCTTCTTCCCAGTCTGTCTCTCAACTAGGGCATGAAATTGCTTGAATATGTCCACAACTTGACTTTTATGCCTCAAAGAATAAACTCATAATTTCCTTGAGCAGTCATCAATGAAGGTAACAAAATAGCGAGCACCACCAAGTGACCTAGTTTTGAAAGGTCCACACGCATCAAAGTGTATCAGTTCCAATACCTCTGGTTTCTTCTTAGTCTCAGCAGAACTTTTAAAGGATACTCTGTTCTGCTTCCCTGCTAGACAATGAGCACACCTCATCAAATGAACATTGTTCAACCCAGCTAAGCTCTTTTTTCTGACCAGCATGGACATCCTCTCCTCAAATATATGCGCAAGCCTTTTATGCCATATATCATTCGTATCATCGTTCTTAACCGTATTGACAATATTTCCTGAGATCTTGGCCTGTAAAACATAAAGTGTAGAACACTTTGTGCCTCGAGCCACAACTAGAGAACCTCTTGTGAGTTTCCATTAGCCATTTTGGAAAGTATTACAATACCCTTCATCATCTAATTTTCCAGCAGAAATTAAATTATACCTGATATCTGGAACATGCTTCACATTTTTCAGAAGCAACTTGGTGCCATTGTTGGTTTCTAACTAAACATCGCCAACACCAACAATCTTTGCATTACCATCATTGCCCATTTTCACAACTCCAAAATCACTTGTTGCATAACTAACAAAAAAAATCCTTTCGAGCTGTAGCATGAATGGATGCACCACTATCAATTACCCAGTTTGTATCATGACTTGCCAAATTAATGGCATCTGTGTCACCATCATAAAAGATAAGAAAATCATGTTCAACTGTAGCAGCTACGCTATCATCATCATCACTACCATTATTCTTTTTAGAGTCTTTATTTTTCTGATTTTCTTTCTTCCATAGTCGGCAAAATTTCTTAATATGCCCCTTTTTGTGACAATGATAACATTCAACATTAGCAAATTTATTAGATTTACCTCTACTGTTATCTCTGTTTTTATCTTTACTCCTTGGACCCTTGCTTTGACTTCTCCCCCTATTTGTTGTAGCCAAGACCTCTGAATGTCGAGAGGAAGTACCTTGTGACCTTCGTCTTATCTCTTCATTCAGGACACCACTTTTAACAAGTTCTCATTACAACACCGTTAGGAGCAGAATTAGTTAAAGAAATCTTTAAAGTCTCCCAAGAATCTGGCAATGATGCTAGTACCATAAGAGTAAGGACCTCATCATCAAAATTAACTCCCATACCTGGCAATTGATCAACAATCCCTTGAAATTCATTCAAGTGATCCGCAACAGAACTACCTTCGTTGTATCTCAGCTGCACCAATTTTGTGAGATAAAACAATTTGTTGTTGCCAGTCTTTGAAGCATATAAATCTTCAAGTTTACTCCAAAGTGTCCTTGCATGGGTCTCACTACAAATATGATTATACACATTATCTTCAACAAATTTCCGAATAAAACCACATACCTGTTCATGCTCAAAAACCCACTCTTCATCTGATTTATTTCAGGTTTCTGGGTAGCAAACACGGGTAAATGCAACTTCATCACATATAGTAGATCTTTTATCTTATTCCTCCATATGTGATAATTTGTGCCATTCAAACTTGCAATTCTATTGAACTTTCCTTCCATAACTTCGCACAATAATTAACTTGAACCCGGGCTCTGATACCAGTTGTTGGGAAGAAAGCTCACAAAAATATATAATTAGCACAATAAAATAAATAAACAGCACTAAAATAACACCAAGAATTTTAACGTGGAAAAACCTCCTCAAGGCAAGGAGTAAAAAAACCACGGGCACAAGCCAGTAAACCTTCCACTATATAGATAATGGGTACAACAGAGGAGACTTCTCTAATTCAACGATTAGACGCAACACAATACAAGAGAAAATAACATACCCCGAGGCACAAGAATTTCTACGAAATCCACCAACTTCTTCTCGGCTAATTTTCTCACACTTGTATATCTCACACATATTTTCTCTCCTCTCTTTTTCTTCTTCTTGAACTCTCTCATATCCAAGGTAGCCAAATCCATGGCCTTTATATAGGCTTTACAAAGCCAACTCTTTTGTCTTTTCATTTGTCCACTTTAATCTACCATTAAGTGGACATGAATGAAGCCATTAATCAAAAAACCTTTCACTTCATCTTCCAAGCTTAATTGTTAAGCTTTTGGTCACCACCCTACCCACATTGGTGGGACCATCTAGCAACATATTCTCGCGTTCAAATGAGAACGGCGCGTCTAGGAGAGAACTCAGAGCGCATGACATCTGTCCACGTGTCTAGATCTAACAGATGAGAATCATTGGTTTTTTAAAAAAATGCGATGGCAATTTCGTAAATAATCGAAATCGATGTGCAAGTAAAATGTATTACAAGTGCAAGTAGCAGTTTCATATAGTCAATGTTGCAAAAATCGGGCCTAGGTGCCGCCCGGCCGCGGACGATTTGGCCAGAATTGGCGTCCTCCGCGGTCGGGCGGCTAGGCGGCCGCCTAGACCGCCTAGCTGGCTGAACCGGCCGAACAATTTTCATTTTTTTTTTGTTAAAAAGTGTAGAAACTTTGACAAGGCATAACTTTTGACTCAGTTGTCCATTTTGGACAATATTTTTTCCAAATTGCATATTTTTTCGAGACATATATATTCTTTTTTCAGATCGCGTATATATACATATACATACATACATATATAACTATATCTTTTATATATATATATATATATATATATATATATATATATATATATATAAGATATAATACTATATACATATATCATTGGTATTCACACTATACAACGCAGATGTGGCATACTGTTTTGTTCGAATAATAAAGATTAAATTTCACTTTTGGTCATTTACTATTTATATTTTCAAATTACATGCATGACTGTGTAATTTGTATTACATTTAGTTCTACTGTCTAATTTTATAGCCAATTTTTCGGCTAGTTATTCTCAAAATTTTAACAAGAAGTAATTTTTCGACAATAGTTGGCCGAAAATATTCTTTTAATTAGAATATATTATTTTTTTAAAATTTTTTTAATAATAATTAACTTGAAAATTGAATTATATGATCAAATGTGAATTGTGATACAACTTACATAATTATATATTTAATTTTAAAAATATTAATAGGTAAGAACCAAATTCGATACACTTACGACCAAAAGTGAACTTTTTTTCATAATAAATTAGTTAAGTTGGTCACGTTTTGCAATTTGCTTCCGTACTCATAGTTCTAGAGTGGTCCCTCCTGAATATTCAGATCAAAATCAACGCTTCAGAGTCCATCGTCAAAGTCAGTTTAAACCTAGAAAATTCTCGAACCAACCAGAGCAATGTAGAACTGGGAAAACCGCCCACACAAGAAAAGAAAGAAAGAAACCGGCATGGCACGCGCACCATATCTTCATCCATTCTGGAAAAGAAAGGAAGCTCAGAACATTCTGGAAATCCAGCTCTTCCATTTATAATCTCCCCCACCCTTCCCGTCCCTTGCATTCTCAAATCTTCAGAGCTCATTCGTATTCCACAGATTCCTTGTTTCGTATTTGGCTTTTCGTTTTTTTGTGATTGTTTATTGAGAGAAAAGAAGAAATTATGGCCGGAAAAGGTGAAGGACCGGCGATCGGTATCGACTTGGGCACCACATACTCCTGCGTCGGAGTTTGGCAACACGACCGTGTAGAGATCATAGCCAATGATCAGGGGAACCGAACCACTCCCTCCTATGTCGCCTTCACGGATACTGAGCGTCTCATCGGCGATGCCGCCAAGAACCAGGTCGCCATGAACCCTACTAACACCGTCTTTGGTACGTTCATCTTCTTCTTATTTATTTTATTTAATAATGTTGATAAACATAAGTATAAATGCGTTTTATGTGATTGATTCTGATGTGATTTGGAATTTGTTTAATTGGAATTGATGTAGATGCTAAGCGTTTGATTGGGAGGAGATTCAGCGATCCATCGGTGCAGAGCGACATGAAGTTATGGCCATTCAAGGTGATTGCCGGCCCCGGCGACAAGCCGATGATCGTAGTGAGCTACAAGGGAGAGGAGAAGCAATTCTCGGCAGAGGAAATCTCTTCAATGGTTCTTACAAAGATGAAGGAGATCGCAGAGGCTTTTCTGGGAACCACGGTCAAGAACGCAGTGGTCACGGTCCCTGCTTACTTCAATGACTCGCAGCGACAGGCCACGAAGGACGCCGGCGTTATTTCCGGCCTCAATGTCATGCGTATCATCAACGAGCCCACCGCAGCGGCGATTGCGTACGGGCTGGACAAGAAATCCAGCAGCTCCGGCGAGAAGAACGTGCTGATTTTCGATCTGGGCGGCGGCACTTTCGATGTTTCTCTGCTCACGATTGAGGAGGGGATCTTCGAGGTCAAGGCCACCGCCGGCGACACGCATTTGGGCGGCGAGGATTTCGATAACAGAATGGTGAACCATTTCGTTCAGGAGTTTAAGAGGAAGAACAAGAAGGATATCAGTGGGAATCCCAGGGCTTTGCGGCGGTTGAGAACGGCGTGCGAGAGGGCTAAGAGGACTTTATCCTCCACTGCCCAGACCACCATTGAAATAGATTCTCTGTTTGAAGGGATTGATTTTTACACCACCATTACCAGGGCGAGGTTCGAGGAGCTAAACATGGATTTGTTCAGAAAATGTATGGAGCCGGTGGAGAAGTGCTTGAGGGACGCGAAGATGGATAAGAGCAACGTCGATGATATCGTCCTCGTCGGCGGCTCCACAAGAATCCCCAAGGTCCAGCAATTGTTGCAGGATTTCTTCAACGGGAAGGAGCTCTGCAAGAGCATCAACCCAGACGAAGCCGTGGCCTACGGCGCCGCCGTCCAGGCGGCGATCCTGAGCGGCGAAGGGAACGAAAAGGTTCAAGATTTACTCCTACTCGACGTCACTCCCCTGTCTCTCGGTCTGGAGACCGCCGGCGGGGTCATGACTGTTTTAATCCCCAGAAACACCACCATCCCCACCAAGAAAGAACAAGTTTTCTCCACCTATTCCGACAACCAGCCCGGCGTTCTAATCCAGGTTTACGAGGGGGAAAGAGCCCGGACAAAAGACAACAACTTGCTAGGCAAATTCGAGCTCTCCGGCATCCCGCCGGCCCCGAGAGGCGTCCCGCAGATCACCGTCTGCTTCGACATCGACGCCAACGGGATCCTTAACGTGTCAGCCGAAGACAAGACCACCGGGCAGAAGAACAAGATCACCATCACCAACGACAAGGGCCGGCTGTCCAAGGAGGAGATTGAAAGAATGGTGCAAGAAGCCGAGAAGTACAAGTCGGAGGACGAGGAGGTGAAGAAGAAGGTGGAGGCCAAGAACGCCTTGGAGAATTACGCGTACAACATGAGGAACACCATCAAGGACGAGAAGATCGGCGGGAAGCTGGCGGCGGCGGATAAGAAGAAGATCGAAGACGCGGTGGAAGAAGCCATACGCTGGCTCGACGGGAACCAGCTGGCGGAGGCGGATGAATTTGAAGACAAGATGAAGGAGGTGGAGGGCATCTGTAATCCGATCATAGCGAAGATTTACCAGCAGGGCGGAGATGCCATGCCCATGGATGATGAAGAGGTTCCTCCTGCCAGTGCTGCTGGACCAAAGATTGAAGAGGTTGACTAAAACCAACCAAATTTTCTTCATGCGCCTGGGATGTTGTTTTCATTGTTTTACTTGTGTTATTATGCCATTGATTTTCTTGCTTAATTAATCACCAACCCTTGTTTTGAGGCATTATTAAATGATTATATATAGTTTTTTTTTTTTCCTTACATTACCTAAATCACTTTTTTTCATGTGAATTTAAATCGATAACTTAATCAAAATTGGAAATTAACAAATAATTAATGTACTTTCAAATAATATAATTTTAATGGCAATTTATATCCTACACCACGGCGCGCGTTGCACTATGCGCTCAGATGCAAAACGATGTCGTTTTAATTATTTTTTTTTTGAAATTTTTCGCCCCAGTGAATGGCAGTAGTTTTTTTTTTAAAAAAAAAATTCGATGTTCAAGAATGTATATAATGTTATACTAGAATACACATAATGTTATACATGAATGTACATAATTATATAACAAAATATACATACTCTTTTTAAAAGATAATACACATAATCTAACATAATACATAATAAACATAAACTTTTAACATAATACACATCAACTCTTAACATAATACACACGAATTTTCTGATTCGGATGTACATAATTGTATAAAAAGAATGTACATAATTGTATAAAAAATACACATAACTGTAGGAACCAATACACATAACGTTGTGAACGAATACACATAACGTTGTGAACAAATACACATAATCTCAGCAACTTCCTACCGCGTCTCCCAACACTATCTCAAAACGACGTCGTTTTGGGAGGCGCGCGGCGCACAGTACTATGTGCGCCGTGGTGTAGAATATAACGATTGAATTTTAATATACAAATAATATACCTCATAGAATATTGAAATGTATTATTGCAAATTATTGCAGCACAATGGATCAAGGCCCAAAAAATGTACTCTCTATCTCATTTCATTTTATTATTTATTATTTATTGATTAAATTAACATTTTCTTAATTAAAAAAATTAATTTTTTCTCTTAATATATATTTTTAGTATAAATATATAAATTTTATATTCTAATACTGAATTTAAGATTATAATTTATGTTGAGAAGAAACGAAATAACTTATAAGAAATTGAATTTAAGATTAATTTATAAGAAATTAAATTAAAACTAACAGCAGTCGATCCTCAAAAAAGAACTCCTAACCCAAACATCTCTCCCTCAATCGTTATGCCATGGAACCGTGTTCACCATCCATGGTGAACACAGTTCTAACGGTGTTAGTGCATCGTTATTATTTTTTTTTCCTAATTAATTACGTGACTTTTCTTCTTCATTTTCACATTTCGCGGTTTCACTTTAATTTGAGGTGAGCAATGATTTTGGACATTCATAAATTATGAATTCATGCCTGGACATTCACTTTGGAACCATGCCTACACATTCTCATTCGAAACCATGATTGTTCCTCTGTAGCGCAAGCTTCTTCAACATTCATAAATTATGACTTTTCTGTTATGAGATTATGAATTTTCTGTTATGATATTATGAATTTACAGTACATTCATAATCTCATAACAGAAAATTCATAATCTGACCAAACGCGCGTCATTAACACCATTAGCGATTTTTTTTTTTTTTTTTTACGTAGAAACGGCGCCGTTTGGACCTGTGTTCACCATTCATGGTGAACACGTTTCCAGGGCATAATTTGCCTCTCTCCCTTAGCCGTAAACTATGGTCCAACCTTGTTCCTTTTCCTCATTAAATCATCCCTAAGGACATCCTCAATAGTTGGGGATTTTACCCCAGATTTTTTTGAGCCATAACCATTTGGCCCAATAGACTTGTAGGCCCCATAAGTATCACGGTTCAAAATTTTAAATTCAATCCTAATTCAAAATGACATTCAAATTATCATCACACACATAACATGTTATGTGCCTTTAATTAATAAATTATGTGTTCATTACTATTAAAAAAATTATGCATTACATATTATTGTCTGTAGTTAATAAATTATATATATTATGCAATTAATATATTATGTACCTTTAATTTATTTATAAATATATAATATACTCCGTATAATATATAAATTAAATGTCATTTTAGATCATGTTTACAATCCATTGTTTAATTTGCCGGCATCACCACCCATCAACAAATTTTGCTTTGGTTATGATTGCATTTTTTTATTTTTTTCACAAAAAATAAAATAAAATCGTAACACTAAATTTTAAAACTAATTTTATTTTAAAAGTATTGAATGAATTATTTACTCTAAATCAACAAGTAAAGTATTCGTGATGCCAATTACTACAAAAATTGGCATCACAAATAGTTTTCTTGCCGAACTTTGGAGGTTCCGGGAAGGCCTCACATCTTGGTTATAGATTGCAAGCAGCTGATGACGAACTTCCAAGACTTTGAGCTTGTGCATGTCTTGCGTGAAGAGAACCAATGCGCAGATTTCTTGGCCAATTTAGGGCAGCATTTTGGTTGGGAGACCACGTTCTTGACGGACCCGTCGGCTGGAATAACCTCTCTTCTGGATCGGGATGCGAACATGGTGGCTACAAGCAGAGCTACGTATCTTTTCTGGAGTTCTTTAACTCATCTTTCATCAAAAAAAAAAAAAAAAAAAAAAAAAAAAAAGTATGTGCCCACGTATAAATAAACTATAATGGTTTGGAATAAAGGTCAAATAGGCAATTGAACTACACACCAAAATTTAATTAGACAATTGAACTCAACAAACATGCAATTGGGTCCCTAAACTAATCAATTTCATGCAATTAGTCTAATTTGCAGGTTTTTCAAGTTTCTAACAAGTCACTCCCAAATTTAAAATATTTTTTAAAAAGAGAAAAGGGTCAAATAGGCCCCTAAACTTTACCCCAAAGGTCAATTAGGCACTTAAACTTTAAAAAAGTGTAATTAAACCCTCAAACATGTCAAATTGGATCAATGAAGCCCAAAAATCGATAAATGACCTGTTATTACAGGTCATTTCAATTCCGACGACGAATGTCGGCCACCGGCAAAAAAATCCGACCACCGGCGGCAAAATCCGGCCGTCCGGTCGTCTTTCACTGGAGAAGACGATCTAGATCTGGCCGTCTTCTCCATAATGGAGAATACGGCCGTCTGGTCATCTTCTCCAGTGGAGAAGACGGTCTTCTTCTCCAGTGGAAGATGACCGGACAACCGGATTTTTTCGCCGGTGGTCGGAATTCATCGTCAGAATTGAAATGACCTTTAATAAAAGGTCATTTATCAGTTTTTGGGCTTCATTGATCCAATTTGACATGTTTGAGGGTTTAATTGACTTTTTTAAAGTTTAGGGGCCTAATTGACCTTTGGGGTAAAGTTTAGGGGCCTATTTGACCCTTTTCTCTTATAAAAATAATTATTTAAAATTAAAAATTTAAAAAAAAAAAAAAAAAAACGTCTCCATGCCGAAGACGAAGAATCTCCATGGCCAGAGACGAAGAAGGTTTCTTTGTCTACGGCCATGGAGACGAATCAATGGCCAGAGACGAAGAAACTTCTTCGTCTTCGGCATGGAGACATTTTTTTTTTAATTTTTAATTTTAAATAATTATTTTTAAAAAATATTTTAAATTTGGCGATGACATGTTAGAAACCTGAAAAACCTGCAAATTAAATTAATTGCATAAAATTGGTTAGTTTAGGGACCAAATTGCATGTTTTTTTAGTTCATTGGCCTGCATTTTGTGATTTTGGTGTGTAATTCGATAACTTATTTGACCCTTATTCCATTATATTTTTAAGAGATAATTGCCCTTTTAGTCCCTTCATTGTTGATTATTATGCAATTTAGTCAATCATTTTTAATTTTAATCAATATAATTCTTAATTTTTATCATGTTGCAATTTTTATTTTTATTTTGGAATACTATTGACTCTATTACAAGGTAGTATCTGTTCTATACTTTTTCTAATTATTGCAGCCCAAAGAGTGAATATCCAACCACCGAGGTTCGATCCTGTGACATTCCCTTAAGGAGAGCAATCGTTATACCTTGCACCACGGAGTACACAGCACTGTGCGCCTCGTGCCTCCCAAAACGACGTCATTTTGTTAAGTCAATGTAGGAAGTTGACGCAATTATGTACATTATAGTATACAATTATGTACATTTTTTATACAATTATGTACATTTTTTATACAATTATGCACATTTTTTATTACAATTATGTACATCCGAAACAGGAAATTTATGTGTATTATATTAAGAGTTTATGTGTATTATGTTAAAAGTTTATGTATATTATGCATTATGTTAGATTATGTGTATTATCTTTTCAAAAAAGAGTATGTGTATTTTTTTACAAAATTATGTACATTCTAGTATAAAATTATGTACATTTTAGTATACAATTATTTACATTTTCGAAACATGAGATTTTTTTTTAAGAGAAGTAACAGTGGACACAGGAAAGTGAAATTTTAAACAAAAAATAATAATTCAAAATGACGTCGTTTTGCACCAGAGCGCACAATGAAATGCGCGCCCTGGTGCACGATATAAATTGCCCAAGAAGAGCTACAGAGGTGTCATCTAAGCCCAAGGTGCTTGGCATCATGTTGCAAATTTAATTCTTCCAAGATTTAAAAAAAAAAAAAAAGCAAGAGAAAATGGTCAAATACACCTCTAAACATTACCTGATAAGTCAATTAGGTCCCTAAATTTTAAAAAAGTTTAATTACATTCTTAAACATGTCATATTGAGGCATTTAGATCCAAGAACAGGTAAATGACCTGCAATTGCAGGTCATTTTTTATTCCGACAACCGGTTGCCAACTCCGGCGGAAGGAGACCACTGGTCGCCATCCGCCGGTGAAGGTGACCAGTAGTCGCCTTCTCCATTGGAGAAGTCGACCTCTGGTCGTCCTCTCTAATGGAGAAGGCGACCAGATTTGGTCGTCTTTTCCGGTGATTTTTTTAAAATAGTTTTAGCGGTGGTCAACCTCAATAATTTAATAGTTTTAGCGGATCTCTCATTTGCAATCAACAAACTTTGTGAGTTCATGCACTCTCCAAATACTGAGCATTAGGTGACAAACAAGTTCTAAGGTATGTCAAAGGGACTCTAGACTATGATTTGCGTTTTACAAAATCCGACTCTAATCTACTATACTAATAAGAGCCCAAGAGAGTTAGGCCTATAATGGGTAGAAAAAATGGCGGTCAAATTTTTTAATCAAATGAATGGCTCAGATTGATCAGATTTTAATTTTTCCATAAGATTTCCTAATATATCCTTAATGAATATGATTTTCTGTTAACTTTTTCGTTAAATATTATCTTTTCCGTTAATTTCTGTTAGTTCACCGTTAACTTAATAATTGATTTCAATAAGAAAGGTCTTAGGTTCGAACCTCATCCCAATCAAATTTGACATAATTAGTACTCTATTTTACTCTTATTAAATTATTATTATAATAATTTAGTAGCTACAACAAAAAATAATACATATGCATTTCTTTAATTTAGAATCATGTGCCTACAATGTCTTTATTAAAAAAAGTTATTCATTATCAATAAATTAAATAAGAGAAACAATTTCATTAGTTATATTGTCTTTATTTTTCTCCAATATAAAAATTCTTTAAATTCAAATTCATCAATTGATTATATTCGCTACACTTTCCCTACAATGCCTTTATTAAAAAAAAATATTATTCATTATCAATAAATTAATTAAGAGAAATAATTTTATTAGTTATATTGTCTTTTTTTTTTAAACAGTTATATTGTCTTTATTTCTCTCCAATGTAAAAATTCCTTACATTCAAATTCATCAATTGTATATTATCTTTTTTGTGTAATATTTTTTGATTAAATATCAAAGTTATAATACAAAATAATGCTATATATTTATTTACCAAGTATTTTATTAATACCACGCAAAATTTAAAAAATATAATTAATAAAGCCAAAGTATTCAAATCACACAACAAATTGAAGTGAGAACTACCTCGCAATGTCCTTGTTTGACAATTAGCGGTTAGCGGTTAGCGGATATGATCATCAAATTATATCAACAGTTGGTTAAAAGATATTTGAAAAAAGTCTGTAGTTGTTTAAATTAACATGTAAAATAACCTAAGGGTATAATAATAATAATAATAATAATAATAATAATAATAATAATAATAATAATAATAATAATAATAATAATAATAGTTTAAAAAATATATATATAATTAAGCCAATCATATTAACTAATTTGGGGATCTATTGATAAAAAAGAGTATTCAAATCACACAGCAAATTGAAGTGCGAAACTACCTCGCAATGTCCTTGTTTGGCAATCAGCAATTAGCTCTTCAATATTAGTATATATTTAATATTTTATGCCCTAATTTTTATTTGCTCTCCCTTATATCCCGTATTTGGTTTCAACCATACCTATACAATTATTTTATTGACAATTATAATCCATCTTAATTGACTATATTATCTTGCATTTGTAAACTTAGAATTACCTTTTTAAATACGCAAATTCAACATTCAATTAGTTATGCATGAACAATTTCAATATAATCTTGCCTTTGATATACTTTAGAGTACTTATTTAAAAAAAAATATTGGACATGCATTATCTCAATCGCGCAATGCGCGTAAAAAACTAGTAATATCTATGCTTTCTCGGACTCTGATTGAGTGGAGTGCCCTGATGACGAAATATTCACTAGTGGTTTTGATGTCTTTATTGACAAAAATTTAATCACTTGGACTTGTCGTAAGCAAAAAACAGTAACTAGCTCCTCAACAAAAACAGAATACAAAGTCATAACAATTGTCTCAACAAAAGTAACATGGTTAATTGCTCTCTCATTCGTGAATTTGAACTCACAGTAACAAAACTACCGCGTGAACTTGTTCTCATCGTGGAAACATTCAGTGAATGCGAAAATGACGATGGGTGCTAATGATGTGGATGGTGATGTGAGCATGGCTATACGATAATACGAAAGTAGGACAACAAACTCAAATTTTTTGATTAATTGGACATGAAAAATTTGAAAAAAGGTGTGCTTGAAATATTGTAATACACCTTCGTAAGTTCCAATCTTTTTTATTTGGCCATTGTGATGAAGACAATAATTGCATTTTTTTCTTCTTAAAAGTTGAATCCCTAACTTGAAGATGAAGAATATAATTTTTAGTAGATTTAGAACACATCAACCCTCCATGTTGTAAAAAAAGAATTACACCTGACTTCCAAGTCATCTTTTACTGCTTTTACTTAGAAATTACCTACAAAAAATATCAATTGCACTTTTTGTTTAAGTTAGAATGCATAATTGAAAATTTTTTAAGTTCAAAGTGTTAGTTGCACTATTCTAAATAATTGAAGGATTTATTTGATCCTTATCCCTTTTATTTTTGTCTCCATATCTCAAGAAATGAAACTAACCCTACCAAACTAAATCCACTATGAATAACGCTCCTATGAATATTGCAACATTTTTTATATTTATATATTTGTTACCTCTTTTACATTTATTAATTATGAGTTAATTTCATTTTTGTCTTAGATTTGTATGTGACAATTTACTTTTAGTTTTTTTTTTTTTTTTTTTAGAACATTCCCTTTGATCCTAGTATTATTGTGGTATGACCATTTTTGATCCCCTTTCAACAAAACCGTTTAAATTTTATAAAATATAAGGGCATTTAGGTCTGTAATTATGAATTTTTTTTAAAAATATAAAAATAAAAATATAGTGGGTCAACCCACTCTGTATAACAAAGATCGAAATGTCATTGCATTTAACGACTTTTCAACGATTTTGTTGATGAAGAACAAAAAATGGTCATGCCACAATAATACTCATACAAAATGAGGATGTTCTGAAAAAAAAAAAAAATGACTAAAAGTGAACTGCCACATATATATTTAGAACAAAAAATAGAATTAACTCTATTTTTCTGAAAACAGAATTAACTCTATTAATTATCTATGAATTCACATTTTTAAGATGGTTGCAGTAGGCGCTAGGCGCTAGTCGGGCGGCCAAGCAGCGCCTAGCGCCTAGGCGGAATCTAGGCGGCACTAGGTGGACACCAAAAAATTAAAAAAAATAGTGACAGACTTGTAGTTTGACAATTTTAATGAGGTTGTTTTCAACATTCAATCAAATAACACATTTAAATAAATGAAATAATGATAATTTATAAGTCATAACGTCATAATAATATTAAAATCAATAATTAATGAAAGACGACATCAGTCAAAATCGGACGAAATCGGTCAAAAATGATCAAAATCGGACGAAATTGGTCGACTCGACCGAGTTAGCCGAGTTGACCGACTCGGCCGAGTTTGGCCGCCTTTAGGCCAAAACGGTAATGCTCGGTGCCGCGCTAGCGCCTAGGTGGGCGCCTAGGCGGCCGAGTTTTGCAACTCTGTTTTTAACACACATTAATTAGTCTTGCTTCCAGCGACATGGCCGAGTAGTGGTGAACACTTCTTGTACACAGAAATGTACATACGATGGAGGAGTCTAGAATTACTGTAAAAAATTCAAGATTTACTTATTTTTTATAAGTCTTGGGATAAATTTATAAAATTTAAAATGTAGTCTGACGAAGTAAGAAATTTTAGGTTATACAAAAACGAGTTCTACTATATGAACTTTCAAATTTTACTATCTAAAGTTTATTTTATGATGTGACGGGTATCGATAAATTACTTTTTTTTTATGTAGATTACAATACAAATGTCTATCTCAAAATTTTGTGTGAAAGTAAAAATTTAGAGTAGAAAATAAAAATACGTATAGTATTTTTCAAAAACACATTAATTATATAAAGTATACATCAAGTTGCATCATATCATCTAAAAATAAAGTTGACAGATGTTTCTTAATTCTTATGTTGCATTTTTGACGTGTGGAAGGTAAAAGAAAAGTTCATGCTAGCTGTTATTATAAAGTGTTTTAGGTGTATGACTTTGTAGATTTATTTTAATAATTGAAATTAGTCTTTAATAAAAAAAATCAATCCTTTTTCATATGGTAGTTTTAACAATTAACAGCTTTGCCAATAATAATAATAATAATAATAATAATAAATAACTCGCTAAAATTTCAGCTTTTGGCTCATTGGCTGTCTCTTACCTTACCATCTGCCGATTTAGACTGACAGCTCAATCATGCCATGATTACTCTGATATCATCTGAGGTCCATAGTGTTCTTAAATTTCCAAATTGATCACATATACTTTTTTAACTTTTAAATTATTACTCTCTGTCCCATTTTATCTGTACTATTTATTATTCATTATCAATTACCTCTTTCTTTTTTTGTTTACTTTTAAATATATAAATTGTGTATACTTATACTAAACTTAATATTATGAAAAATTATATTAAAAATAGTTTCGATCAACTCTCGTTAATTGAACCAAACACATAAAGTAAGACGGAAGGAGTATCATTTATGGTCCAAATTAACCACCAATCTTTTAACTATCATATTTTAATTATATATGATTCTATTAAGAGGACCACGACTATTTAAATTTTAAAAATTAAAAAATCATAAATAATTTAAAAGTTAAAAAGTTAGTAAATTTAAATTACAAATAATATACCAGGACTATGTGGTCTAATGGTATCTGGGGTGGACTTCCAAGTGGAAGGTTGTGATTTCGAGCCTTAGTGGAGGCGTTATTGGCTCTTTGTGTTTCAGTAGGTTGAGAAAGTATATGAACAGATACTACAATGTAATAGAGCTAGTAACATTCAAAAAAAAAAAATTACAAATAATATCAATTTAAAAGTTCAAGAATAATTAGTGGACAATTTAAAAAAAATTACAAATAATAATATCAATTTAAAAGTTCAAGAATAATTAGTGGACAATTTAAAAATTTAGGATTAAACGTGAAAATTTGCCATAATAAATCTGTCTTCTTTCTCACCTGACCCCACCTCACATGGTTAAAAAACTCCACCTTTTCTCCTTCCGTTTTTATATTTTTCCATTGCAGCTGGTTCTTCAATGAAGCCAGAGAGCTCCATTAAATCGTAACCCCCGCTTAATCTCTCTCTCATACTCATAGCTACACTTGTGTTGTGGAGTGAGTTTTAGCAGTGACTGAAATGATGGCCGGCGGGTGTATCTCTTCCTTTAAATTTAGCAGCAATGGAGGAGATTGCAATTCATTGGATGATTAGTAATTCGATGGAGTTTTGATTTTGTTTTGAACTGAAAGAATGGAGGAAGAGAAGGCAGCTCTGACGGCGAAGCTTATGGAGCTGGTGAATGAAATATCTGGTGTTTCGGAGTTCAGGTCCACGGTGAAGAAGCAGTACTGTAACCTGGCGAGGCGGCTGAAGCTGTTGACTCCAATGTTCGAAGAGATTAGTGATATCAAAGAAGCCGTCCCTGAATCTTCGTTAAAGGCTCTAGTTTCTTTGAAGGCGGGTCTCCAATCGGCTAAGGATATGCTCAAATTTGGGAGTGAAGGCAGCAAGATTTATCTGGTGCGTTTCTTCACACAAACACCATTTCTTTGTACTTTGATCTTGGATTCGATCGTCCTGTAGTTGTTATCTTAATATGCTTTGATTTGATCAACAATTTAATTTGTGCATAAAAAGAAATGGAAAGGAGAGAAGGTTTTCTTTTGTTTTCTCTATGTTCTCTTTAGGTTAAATTATTGGGGAGTTTATTTTTGGATCTGTGCTTTTGTTTTCTTTTCTTTTTGTTTAGTCATTTGAGCTGTAGCCCTTACTTGGCTATGAATCTAAAAAGGACATAATAATACCTTTTTTTGGGGTATATTTCTCAAATTGTATCTATGAGCTTTTTCTTCTTTAAATTTTGTTGTATGAATTTCTTTTATCAACTGAAAACTCACAAGATGTTTTATCTGTAAATATGTGGAAGTTTGGGGATGCTATAACATTAGCCATTAGGAGAAAGAGAAATGATCTTTTCTAATCACTCTTTGTTGCTACTATGACCATTGAAGTACATAAAAGTAAATAAATACTAATATCCTATTTGCAGGCCTTAGAAAGGGAGCATATCATGAATAAATTCCAAGAGGTGACAGTTCAGCTTGAACAAGCTTTGAGTGGAATTTCTTATGAAAAACTTGACATATCTGATGAAGTTAAAGAACAGGTAGAAAACAGTTCTTCGTGTAGCATTCTTGTTTTTTCTGCAATTAGCTTTCTGAGAACAAGTAGAACAATTAAAATCATTTCTCAGTAAAGTATCCTTTGAATATTGTTAATGAAAGAATGGAATAAGTTATTGTTTCTATATCACACAGACTTTAAGTGATCATACTGATGAATATTGTTTAGCTATAATCAACAAAAGTTCTTTGACAGGAAAGTAGCAAAACTTCAGAATTTTATGCCATCTATTGTTTCTTCTACCTGACTTATTATATTTTTCCAGGTTGAGCTTGTTCTTTCTCAATTCAGAAGAGCGAAAGGAAGAGTTGATACACCCGAGGATGAACTATACGAGGATTTGTTGTCTGTTTATGAAAAGAGCAGCAATGCGGCCACAGACCCAGCTGTATTAAGGAGATTGGTTGAAAGGTTACAACTAACTGGAATAGATGATCTAATGCAAGAATCGCTAACTTTACATGAGATGGTTTCTGCTTCTGGTGGGGATCCAGGGCAGAGGATAGAGAAGATGTCCATGCTATTAAGGAAAATTAAGGATTTTGTGCAAATAGACAATCCTGACGATGATTCCTCGAGGGATAAGTCATCAAGAAGAAGTGGCCAAGCATGTACGGAGCAGAGTTTCAAAGCCCCAGTGATTCCAGATGATTTCCGTTGTCCTATATCTCTGGAGTTGATGAGAGATCCAGTCATTGTTTCAACGGGACAGGTATTATAACTAGTTCTTATTTTTATTCTGAGATTTGTTTGCATAAATATCTTATGCTCTTGCCCTTTTATGACCAAAGAAGTATTTCCTCCAGATTTTGCTCTCCTCTTGCATTTTCATAGAATTTTCACTTCTTTCCATGACTAGCCGTGCTAAAAACTAAAATGCATAAAGAAAAAGTGTAAAAATGGTCAGATTTAATGTAGGGTTCACCATTTTGAGACCATATAAAAGTTCAATGAATTGGGAGGTAACTTTGGTGTAAGAAAGTAATTTTTCTAGTAGTGCAACATACTGTTTCTTCAAACTTTGTAGTGATTGTATGAATCTCAAATGGGAAGTTTGTGGTTATCTAAACTTGTGATCTATTTGCATAGACGATACCCCTTGATGGTCTCATGCCAAATGGACAATGCGGTTCCTACTAGCACAAACCAAAACAGCACTGAAGTCAATTCTTTTTATGTTGGTTCTGATATGTTTCGTTTTTTTTGCACTGCAGACCTATGAACGTTCTTGCATTGAGAAATGGCTGGAAGCAGGAAATAACACTTGCCCAAAGACACAGCAAACCCTCGCTGGCACTACTCTGACACCCAACTATGTTTTGCGCAGCCTTATAGCTCAATGGTGTGAGGCCAATGGGATTGAACCACCCAAACGGCCCTGTGATTCTAAGCCTAGTAAGAAAGCTTCTGTATGTTCACCCGTGGATCGCTCAAAGATAGAAACTCTCCTCTGCAAACTGGCATCTGTCAACCGTGAAGATCAACAGATTGCTGCAGGTGAAATACGGCTTCTTGCTAAGCGAAATACTGACAATCGTGTGGCAATAGCTGAAGCGGGTGCCATTCCTCTGCTTGTCAACCTTCTATCCATTCCTGACTCTCGCATCCAGGAGCATGCAGTTACTGCACTGCTTAACCTTTCCATATGCGAGGACAACAAAGGAAGAATCATATCTTCAGACGCTGTGCCTGGCATTGTCAGTGTGCTCAAAAGGGGCAGTATGGAAGCTCGGGAAAACTCAGCAGCCACTTTATTTAGCCTCTCAGTTGTTGATGAAAACAAGATCACAATTGGTGCTTTGGGAGCAATTCCTCCACTGGTGACACTGCTAAGCGAAGGAACCCAAAGAGGGAAGAAAGATGCTGCAGCCGCGCTTTTTAACCTGTGTATATATCAGGGTAACAAGGGTAAGGCTGTGAGGGCTGGAGTTGTGCCCATACTAATACGCCTGCTAACAGAACCTCAAGGCAGTATGGTGGACGAAGCACTAGCTATGCTCGCGATATTGGCTAGTCATTCTGAAGGGAAGGCAGTTATTGGGTCTGCAATGGTAGTTCCTCTTTTGGTAGATGTTATTGCAAATGGGACTCCTAGGAACAGAGAAAATGCGGCTACTGTTTTGGTGCACCTCTGTTCTGGAGACCAACAGCTTCTAGTAGAAGCTCAAGAACTAGGTGTGACTGCTCCCTTGCTTGATTTAGTACAAAATGGAACCGAAAGGGGAAGGCGAAAGGCCACCCAGTTGCTCGGAAAAATGAACAGATTTATCGAGCAGCAGAAGCAGGTGAAGGTGCATACTCAAACTCAGAATCAGCTATCACTGCCATCCTCCTCAACTACTGCTTTGAGCAGCTGAAAACCATTAGAGATTTGTTTTTATGTTTTTTTCTTTTTTGGTAGGGGATTGGAGGGCTCTGATTTAACAGTTCATCTCAAGCATTCCATGGCTTTTTGGCTTGGTTAGAGTTGGAGGGGGGTGGGGGGGGGGGGGGTGCGAGATTGTTGAGCTAAATGTATACTATCATTATAAAAGGCCATGAGTGTAGTGAGAAAACTGAAAGAAAACCTTGACATGAATGCAACCAACTGTATCATTGCATATACATGAGTGCCCGAACATCATAGGTTATTGGAAAAACATGTTTTCAATGTGTGTGTGTGAGAGAAATTAGAGCTTAATTTGATCATCAATTGAGATTTTTCTCTTTTTGGGATCAAAATTAGGGGTGGCATTTTAGGATTCGGTTCGATTTTTTCTTTTTCGGTTTCAGTTTCGGTATTTTGGTATTTAAAAAATGATACCATTCGATTTAACATTATAATTTGGTTCGGTTTGAAAAAGTTCAGTTTCGGTTTAGAATTTGTTCGGTTTGGTTTAAGAACCCCAATTTTTTTACATTTTCTAATTTTTCAAACACACTACCAAACAATACATATTCACATAGTCCAAATCCAAAGTCTAAACATTTTATATTATATAACAAAGGAATAAGGGTCAAATAGGTCACTCAACTGCACACCAAACTATAATTAGGTCATCGAACTCAAAAAGAATGCAATTGGATCCCTGAACAATACAAACTCATGCAATTCAATCGAAAAAACCTCCTTCGTCTCAGGCCGTCTCCATGGCCGGGGAGACGACCTGAGACGACTCCTTTAGTGTTTAACAGAAAGTTGGGGATGAAGAAGGAAGAAGATTATGGTTTAGGGAGTGAGAAGAAGAGAGAAAAGGGGAATTTGATCTTATTACTTCACATGAAAACTTCCCTTACATTCTAAAGAGACTAAATACAAGCCAAACCTCTACTCCTACTCAGCTAGAAACAGGAGGGAAAAACGCAAAAAACAACGTCGTTTGATGAGTGCTTCAACTAACTCCAACCGCTACTTTTAAACGACGTCGCCTGATCCTTTCCCACCAACAGTTTGCAACTACCTTCTTCCAACGACGTCGCATCATCCTACCTTCCTACTTAGTTCAGACTTCTCTTCACTGCCCTTCTCCTTCCTCTTGCACTCAGCTTCCATACTATTGTGGATTGTTCCTAGGGCTATTACAACACCTCCTCCTCCCGATGATCCTTGTCCCCAAGGATTAAAGGAGGGAAATTGACTCTTAATATGATAATAATCTTCCAATGTTGCCTCCTCTCTAGGTAAGTTGGTCCATTGCACCAAAATTTGTGTCAGTGCTCTGTTGTTTCTCTTTACTAGTTTCTTATTCAGCACAACCAAGGGTTCTGCCAGGATTTGACCCTCCTGCCCAACAACTGGAAGGTCCATTTGAGCCACTATATCTTCTCCAATCTTCTTCTTTAATTGAGACACATGAAAAACAGGATGCAGTAGTGTTCCTGGTGGTAACAGCAACTTGTAGGCTACTTCTCCTACCTTTCTAGTCACTTTGTAAGGACTATAATACTTGGAGGATAGTTTCAAATTGCTCCTATCAGACAAAGACACTTGCTTATAGGGTTGGATCTTGAGGTAGACCCAATCTCCTATCTGAAGAGACCTCTCACTCTTCCCCTTATCAGCCTGAACCTTCTTTCTGTTCTGAGCTTGTGCTAGATTTTCCTTCAAAATTGCCAGTATAACACCTCTCTCTGCTAGCCAATTGAAATCTGTATCCATAGGAATTGACCTGGCAGCTAACAATGGAGGAGGGTAGCCACATAAGGCCTAAAAAGGTGTATATCTGAGGGATGAATGGTAGTTGGTGTTGTACCACCATTCAACCAGATGCAACCACTTACTCCAGCTCTTAGGTTTTTGGAAGGTCATACACCTGAGATAGCTCTCCACACACTTATTTACTCTCTCAGTCTGCCCATCAGTTTGTGGGTGATAGGCAGTGGAGATATTCAGCTTGACTTGCATGTTGTTGAAGAGAGCTTGCCAAAACTTGATTGTAAAGACCTTATCCCTATCTTTGAATAAATGATTTTAGCCCGCATGGGTAGCTCAACTGGTCATAGAGGTGAAACTTTGGAAGAATGACCAGGGATCGAGTCTCACCAGCGGCAGTGTCTCAAAGTGAGGGGGCTCCTTGTGCGGGCAGTGTGGGAGCAACCTCCCGGGCTCCTTGTGCGCAGTGAGCACCGGTCTAGCCTCTGTAGTTCATGTTCAGTAGGGTTGGGGTTCAGCCTTTGGAAGAATAAATGATTTTAGAGTTTCATAAAGTATCGACTAATAGTTTCCCCTGACCTTTGAAAATTATTTTGAATAATCCTATTTTTAACATGATGAGCAATAATATGTAAAAAGATTGATATTTGCTCATTAACAAGCATAATTTTTTTTGGCCTTAACTCTCCTATAGTTTGTAACATTGAACACAACTTTACAAAAGCATATCGATTCATCCTAAGTTGAGATATGCATTATTTATCACAAGAATACATCGTTCGTAACATATACTCTCTAGACCCTAACGTATTAATAATATAAGATTTCACTCATCTTTTATTAGATAAAAAAAAATTGTCAAGCAAGGTAAACATCATCATTATAAATAATAAACTCACAGAAGTACACATATCCAACCACATATGCAACACAGCTACGAATCTTTTTCTTCTTTCAGTACAAGTTATTAAATGCAATCGAGACATAACTGCAAATTCAATTTAAAAATTACAATACTATAACAAGAACTCATACAAAATATATCAAAAACACATATATTTTCGAATACAAATTACAATAAAAAATAAAACAAAAATACTTACAAAATACTAGAAAATAAAATAAAAAAGTTATTCCTGGAGACTCGGGAATAGGTTAATACCGGGGGTAGTAATAGTTATTCCCCCTCTAGGGTAGGGATGCCAATGGGTCGGGGAGGGCTACATCCATCACTCGACCCACCTTATATTTTTTCCACCCACCCCCACCCCAACCCGCATCGGGTGAATTTTTTCAAAACCCACCTCATCCCACCGGGTGCCGGTACCCACCACTTATCATCTTATTATTTTTTCAAAAAATAATATTTAAATTACTTACACATAATAAAATAATAAAATTCATTAGTGATATTAAAACATAAAATAATAGAAATATTTAAATATAATAACTAAATTGTTAGTAGTAGTTTAGATATAAAATAGTAAAAAGATACACGAAGTTATATAAATTTTTATAAATAACTACATACTAGTACATATTTTACTATTATATATATATATATATATATATATATATATATATATATATATATATATATATATATATATATATATATATATATATATATATATATATATATATATATATACACACACACACACACACATATGGTGGGTCGGGTGGGGTTCTAGGCGGGTTTTGTACATAGAACCTGAATCTAACCCGACCCACCGCGGGTTTACATTTTTAAGACCCACCCGACCCACCACCCACCATCACCCAAAAATCTCTATCCATGCGGGGTGGATTCGGGTGGATATCCGCAAGGCGGATTGAAATTGTCATCCCTACTCTAGGGGAATGTGTCATTTCTAGGAACATTGTTCTTGGGAATAGAAACTTTTACCAAACAAAGGACTATGCCTATTACTGGAAATGTTATGCCATTCCAGGCCTATTCCGCGAGTCAAACGTGCCATAAATGTATGGATCATGTACCTGAAATAGATTAGTAGTTGCATAACACACAACATATTGTATGTCTTATTTTACGAATTTATGTTTTCTATTATGAAATTGTGCATATAAGACATATATTATCTATGTATATCATACTTGAGAATAAGTAAATATATAACATGTGTATGTGTCTTGTGTTGTGAGTTTTTGTGTCTCGTGTTATAAAATTCTGTACCTTAAGTGTATTGATTATGTATCTAGAATAAATTAAATTTATGTTGAAACATGAAAAACATGAAACTGCAGAATCGGTTAAAGCTTAAATATCAAAACGACGTAGTTTTGATCCAAGGTCCATAATGCTATGTGGACCCTAGTCCACAATATAAATTGCCTCTCACCAATCATTATTCCATGGATCATGGTCCATAGAGCACTGTGTGAACTTTAAAAAAATACATTTTAATATACTATAAATATATTATTTGAGTAGTGAGAATATATTATTTTATATATTATCAAATAATAATGTACCTTTAGACTTTTAGTATATTAAAAATGTACCTTATATCCATGGTCCACACAGTACTATAAATAAAAAGTACATTTTTAATATACTAAAAGCACAGTATTTGTGTACCAAAAGTACATTATTTAATTTGAAAGTATTCTATGTTATATATTATCAAATAATGTACATTTTTTTTTGAAAGCAAAAGAGGCCGAAATATATTAAATACAATCATAGTCTAATACATGAGAAATAAAATCGAAAGGGACTGAAAAACAGTCCATGCAATCTGTCATAGAAATGGCATTTCTAGCTAAAGTATGAGCTACCATATTCACATATCGCTTGACGAACAAAAAGCCGAGATTAGAGAATTCTCTAGCTATATCCTTAATATCATTAACTAGGAGATCAAGAGAGAATAGAAGAGAGCTGTTATGAATAGCCTTGATCACCTTCGGACAATCAGATTCCACTTGAATTCTATCAAATTTTAGCACATCATCAAATAATATACATTTATTACACAAATAGTGTACTCTTTTTAGCATCATATAATCATATAATAATAAGAACCATCTATTAATTATTAATTTCATTTGTTAATTCTATTATTATTACAATTATTAAAATTGTAATATTAATTAAATAAAATAACATATTAGTAACTAAATAGATTATCTTAATGAACACAGGATTAAAATGTTAAAATATTCATTTATATGTGTGTGCACTTGTTTGCTTGTGTGTTTTTTATTGCCTGTTTTAGAACAAATATTGCAATATATATATATATATATATATATATATATATATATATATATATATATATATATATATATATATATATATATATATATATATATATATATATATATATATATATATATATATATATTGTTTTGTTTTGTTTATAAGTAAGTTTTTGTTAAATGCAGTAAAAAAGAATGTCTATATAATTGTAACTATTTCATATAGTTATTGTGCAAACTTATACAATTAAAAAAAATATTGTAAAATAATATCTTGTATTTAATTAATTTTATATTTTAAAATATATGATAAAATATTGATTAAAGATTAAATATGTTAACATATTATTTGTTTTAATCATATTCATCATTATTTATTTTAAATGTGATCGTTTAAGTTTTTTTTTTTTTTTTTTTTTGAGTGATCTTTTAAGTTTTAATACTTTCAAATATAATGGATAATAACAAAATCATTTTTAACAACATAATGTACTTAAACTAAACAATTATCTATAAATAAGAAAATTCTTTTAAATTAATTAATTTATTAAACATAAACAGAGATTAAATAAATAATTTTTATCACTGCACCTCACAAGTCCAATCGTTATACCGTGCACCAGGGCGCACATAGCAATGTGTGCCTTGCGCCTCCCAAAACGACGTCGTTTTGATAAGTTGTATGGGGTATGTGTATTCAGTTATAAAATTAGATTTGTAGATTGTAGATTGTAGATGTAGATGTAGACATGTGAGTCCATAGCATAATTTTCAAGTTTATAGGGAAGACTAGTTATAATTCGTGAATTGCGCGATTAAATTAATGCCAAACACGAAAATTAAAATAAGTTAATACTTAGTACAATTTTAAAATATTAAATAATTAATATAAAATAATAATGATTATTTTCAATATAATCAAAATGTGTATTTTCAACTTGTAATAATAAAAGTTGTAGTAACAAAGAGTATTGTTATAGAATGTAGATAGTTATAATCAAGAATAAAAATGATGTCCTAACAATTTTCATATTAAAATAAATTAACTCTTCAAAATGCGCATCGTTGTTGTTGTTGTTGTTATTGTTGTTAAAATGTTAGAAATATTTTGTAATGAGTAAGTTAAGAATAATAAATACTTAACGGAAGGATAAACATTCAAAGAAATGTCTTATTATTGCAATGAAAATGTACAATAAGTTATCAATTTACATTATTACACCAACATAACTTTTATTCTCTTACTATATTTATTTTTATTGAAGGATAAACATATGGCATCAGCGTGGTGACAGTTCAATAAGAGAGGTCAAGTCTGTTAAAGAGTAGTTAGAATATATAGTCTTCTTCCTCGTTGTATTCAAGCACTGTTCCACATTCTCAGTTGTAAGAACTCTCTCCAGAAAGTTCAATAACACAAGCGTTCTGTTATGTTTTTCACCTAAATATGTTATAGCTTAGTCTCCTATAATTATTATATATATTTATATTATAGTTAGTAGAAAAAGTGCAATCTTGAATCTGATATAGTTTGTGTTGATATTTGCCTATTTAAGTATGGTGTAATCAGCTACAGTATAGGAGATTAGTTACAATGTAACTAGGGAATGGAAATGAAAATAACCATAACTATGAAGGCAATATATATTGTTTTTGGTAATAAACATATTTATTCTCTATCATTCTTTAACTTTCTTTACTTACATTACTATTTAGTATTTATATTTGAAATTTATCATTGGAATGTCTTAATCTAGGAATTCAAATTTCATCAATATACATCGTTTACAGTTTAAAATTAAAGGCTATGAGCAATACAATTGAGATTGAAGATGTATTATGTGTGGAAGTAATTTTTTGTGCTTATTGGATGGCAACGAGACCAAAGCAATTGTTACATCGTGCATCATGCACCAGGGTGCACAATGCATTGTGTGCTCTAAAAATCCTATGTTTCGTATGTACATAATTGTATAGTAAAATACACATAAACTCTTAACATAATACACCTAATCTCTTAACGTAATACACATAAACTCTTAACATATACACATAACTCTTAGGGCGCACAATGCATCGTGCACCAGATATAATTTGCTAGACCAAAGTTGCACTAAACTTGGGCCTCTATGTGTTTGAGATCTTGTGTAACTTGGATCATATTATTTAAGTACTGAAAGTACATTCTTTTATATAATATACATTCACTACACGAATAATGTACTTTTAATATATTAAAAATGTACATTTTATTATAGTCCACGCAACATTGTGTGGACCATAGTCATGGTCCACACAATAATTTGCCCTGATTAAAGATGAGGTATTGGGGGCCCAGATACGGGGTAACTGGACTGGGGAAATGCAAAATTATATTGGGAGCCCAGATACTTGGTAACTGGACAGGGGAAATGCAAAATTATTAAAATTTGTGGCTGCTGGGATTCGAGCCCAGGTCTCCACGGCCACAACGTGGAATTCTCACCACTAAACTACAGCCACTTTTATGTTTCCTTTTTGAACAATAAAATATCCCTAAGGTAAAAATACATTGGAAAAAAATCAATCAAATTATGGCTGCTAAGATTTGAGCCCAAGTCTGAATAAAAATTTAATTTACACTTGACCTGGTTGGCAAATTTTACTGTTGTCCAAAATGTCGTTGTTTCTACATCTACATCTACATCTACAATTCTAATAAGAGTCAATAATATTAGGTCCTTAACTATAATAAAAGAATGTCAGTAGTATTGTTTCTTAAAATGAATGGTTCATATTATTTTGATTTTAGTATTTTTTTTAATGAATTTTCTTATTTACCTTCTATTATATTATTTTCTTCCCTTAAATAACCTAAATTCCATTCGTATAAACTTTAGTAACGGAATATTCCGTTAACAATTTATTATTTTTAACTTACTCATTAATTTCTATAAGAAAGATCTTAGGTTCGAACCACATCCCAATTAGAGTTGGCATAATTGTTAAACTTATACTACGAATATGTTAAAATTTATTATATATATATATATATATATATATATATATATATATATATATATATATATATATATATAATTTAACATAAATTTTGGTCAAATAATTAATCCAACTAAATACATAACATTCAAAGTTATTTTTGCATTATTGGAATGATTTAGGTCGTTATGGTATTAATATTTTTTGTATATATTTTTATAATGGTACAATTGTACATTACATTACAAATATTATACTATTATTTTTTTTATCGGACAAAATTATTCTTACATCATTGTCAGATCTGCGTGGCCTAACTACAAAGTTGTTGATCATAAATACAATTACACATGGACTCTAAAATGGTAGGACCATTTTCCAAATAATTTACAATGTTAACATCCTACTAGCTCCAATTGCACAAGTTTACACATCAGAATTTTATCAATGCATGAAAACTTCTAAAGAAATTTGTAAGTTAATTTTTACTATATCATTATAACAATATCTATTGTAATCATATATTTTAAATTATAACAATATCTATTGTAATAATATATTTTGAATTATTTATGATCATCCTCTATTGACAGCAATTGTAGCAATTGTCATTGACAAACTATCAAAACAATTTGTCTCAACAAGGAATGAATTTTTTTTTTTTTAAAAAATCATTGATTTCATTATTAAAGTATGTACGACACTTTATTACTTTTATTAAATTAAATAAATTAGTAGCTATAACAAAAAATAATACATATACATTTAATTAATTTAGAATTAGATGTCTATAATGCTTTATTTAAAAAAAAATTATTCATTATTATTAACAAATTTAAAAGAAATATAATTTCATTAGTTATATTATCTTTATTTTCTACAATTAAAAGATTCCTTATCTTCAAATTTATTAATTTATTATATTCACTACATTGTCCATTATTGTCTTATGATCTTTTTACATTATCTTCTAATTAAGTCAAAGTTATAATACAAAACATGTTATATACATTTAGTTACCAAGTATTTTATACAAATATAATAAATATTAATATTTTGTTCAATACTTCCACATGATAACCTATGACACACATCTCACAACACATGAAACATGTAGGGAAAAAACTACAAGTACTAAATATCAATAGGTATTTGTAAGATAAAGAGTTCATATTCTAACTAAAATCTCAGTCATATACATAGAAAGACAAATCTAAAGCTTCCTACACCATAATCTCATTGCATGATGAATCCCTCTATGCTGTCACCAGTAACATAATTGCACAAGACACACTGCGAAAAAAAAAAAAAAAAGACATGTACTGAAGATGAAAACAATGACAATGCTCCCCAAAAGTGAATTAAGAAGAATTAGAGAAATTTAAAACAAAAGTAGTATTTATTTAGACTATCGCTTTAAGACTAAGCATTTAGACTAGTGTTATTACAAAGTTGCAAACATTTATTTTAGTGACAATTATAATCAATCTCTCATATATTATCTTGAATTTATATACTTTAAATTAACGATTTAAATAAACAAACTGAACATTTATTTACCTATGCATAAACATCTCCTACATAATATTGCATTGAGATATTTTGAAATATTTATTTAAAAATAATCATTCGGCATTATCCCATTTGTGCAACCTAGTATTATGTATATATGACATGCAACCTAGACCTCCATCGTCCTCCTTTGTAAGGTTCAAAACTTTAGAAGCAATTACAACATCTACAATTTACAAATATATACTCACTTCGTTCCATTTTATGTGTCTGGTTCGGTTAACGAGGCTTGACTGAAGTTATTTTTAATTCAATTTTTCATAATATTAAGTTTAATATTAATATAAAAAATTTATATATTTAGGAACTACACTAAAAGTACTATTAAACACAAAAAATCAAATTTAAAAACAAGTAAATAATAATAATAAATAAACAAAGAAGAAAGAGTTGATTTGACAAATGAATAGTAATTAGGACATATAAAATGTGAGAGATGGAATATGAATTAAAAAATTTACCCTTCTAATTAGAGACTAACAATGAAGGTTTAAATGGCATGATTTTGATTTAGGGTACAAATATCTGGATCGGATAACATCAATACGAATTGTAGTTAGTAAAAGTTGGAATTTTAATTTAAATATTATTTAAAAATTTGAAAATTTTATAATTTTAAAAGGGTTATTCTATTTACACCACCTATTTTAAAAGTAGGTCAAATAGCTTTATAGGTGGTGTAAATGCCAGCATTAAATATGGTCAAAAATTATTATTTATTTTTCCTTGTGGATTTTGTTTGAGTTGGTTCCCAGATGTGCGGAAATAGGTGTAATGATCTGAGCAGTCAACCACCTGAAAACAACAAACATGTTAGACCACACACGTGCGGCTTGGCCCTTACCAAAACCCAATACAGTTACCACCTTTCCTCTACATAAATTTTCCCCATTCTCACTTTTCCATTTCCCTAAGCTCCAACCTCCACCAACTCACTAACCCTCCAAGGTCCTCTCTGTCTTTCTCTCTCTCTCTCTATATATATATATATGTATGCATGAGAAGATAATGGGGGAAACATACAGTTTCTGCTGATATTTAGTATTGGTTGATGATAATCATTCTACTTAAATTTCTCATAGATAGATCTTGGCAGCTGAAATATCATCCATTTCAGGAGGGCATATATGCATATATGCATGCAGTAGAGAAATAGAGTGCTTAAATTGCATATTTTCTTATATATATAATAATAATAATAGCTTAGCTTTCTCCTATATATCTATGTATATGTTGAAATGAAATCTTAGAATTAATTTGTGGTCTTTTTTAGTTCTCATTTTTAGACTTGCAGTTTTGTACAGTACGTAGCGTAATCAAAGATGGCAGAGAGCGAGGATGTTCAACCACTCGTCTGTGACAATGGTACTGGAATGGTTAAGGTACTAATACAATATTAATTAGCTTTTATGTTGATTCTTTAGAGTTATCAAAATCCGCTATCTTTTCTTTTAAGTAACCTACCTTACCTTCTGTTACATAAGTCAACAATCTGATCAACGTATGTGAAGCTTAATTAGCTTAGGGTTATATATATATATGATATGATATGATGCCATGATTATATGTAATTTAAGGCGGGGTTTGCCGGAGATGATGCACCTCGGGCTGTGTTTCCGAGCATTGTTGGGCGACCGAGGCACACCGGCGTGATGGTGGGAATGGGGCAGAAAGATGCATATGTTGGGGATGAAGCCCAATCCAAAAGAGGTATCTTGACTCTCAAGTACCCAATTGAACATGGGATCGTGAACAACTGGGATGACATGGAGAAGATTTGGCATCACACCTTCTACAATGAGCTCCGCGTGGCCCCAGAAGAGCACCCAGTTCTCCTAACCGAAGCCCCTCTCAACCCAAAGGCCAACCGCGAAAAGATGACCCAAATCATGTTCGAGACCTTCAACACCCCTGCAATGTACGTCGCCATTCAAGCTGTGCTTTCTCTCTACGCCAGTGGTCGCACCACTGGCATTGTGTTGGACTCTGGGGACGGTGTGAGTCACACTGTCCCAATCTACGAAGGATACGCTCTCCCCCACGCCATCCTGCGTATCGATTTAGCGGGCCGTGATCTCACTGACAATCTGATGAAAATCTTAACCGAGCGTGGGTACTCATTTACCACATCAGCGGAGCGTGAAATTGTGAGGGACATGAAGGAGAAGCTGTCATATATAGCTCTAGATTTTGAGCAGGAACTGGAATCGTCGAAAACTAGCTCTTCCGTGGAGAAGAGCTACGAGCTGCCGGACGGGCAGGTGATCACCATCGGCAATGAGCGTTTCCGGTGCCCGGAGGTGCTTTTCCAGCCTTCCATGATTGGAATGGAAGCTGCTGGCATTCATGAAACTACATACAACTCAATCATGAAGTGCGATGTGGACATCAGGAAGGATCTTTATGGAAATATTGTCCTTAGCGGTGGCACCACCATGTTCACTGGGATTGCTGATAGAATGAGCAAGGAAATCACTGCCTTGGCTCCAAGCAGCATGAAGATCAAGGTTGTTGCTCCACCTGAGAGGAAGTATAGTGTCTGGATTGGAGGCTCCATTTTGGCATCTCTGAGTACTTTCCAGCAGGTATCTATCTATACATACATACTAGTATATATGATTCTTAGAATTATTGGTGTTCTATACTCATGGGTTTTGTGTTTGGTATGCAGATGTGGATTGCAAAGGGGGAGTATGATGAATCTGGTCCGTCCATTGTCCACAGAAAGTGCTTCTAAATTTCATATCATCTCTACACTTTTTTGTGCTAAACATATATAGTTTCAATTTTTATTTCCCTGTCGTTTTGCTGGAAAAATTTGCACAAAAATCCCGGTGTAAATTTTTGAACTGTGTTTATTTTTTGAACCTTTACATTTGATATTCTGAGTAAAATTTTCCATATTTTTATTATGTAATGCATAACAACTCAATAGGGTAGCTCAAATGGCAAATGAGCCCTCTTTTGTGAGGAAGAATTTCGGGATAACCTAGGTTCAATTCCCACAACCAGCTTCTGTGCCTGTAATCCTGCTTTTTCATTACTAGTTATAGGCTCTGTTTGGCAGAATTTATTTAGGAGCTTATAGTTTATTTTATACTAATAAGCTATACGCTTTGTTTACTAATAAGCTATAAGTTTTGTTTGATAATGTTCTCAAAATAAACTCGTAGCTAAAAGCTTATTTTGCAACATGACATGACAACATGACATCTTTTACATTTTCCAATTAAAATTTTTTTTTTCTCTTTTCCTTTATCACCAACTTTCACCTATTATTATTATATTATTATTATTATTATAAGATGAAGGAAATTCGCAACAATATTGCTATAACAACTCTTCAGTTATCAACTCCGAACTCCGAACAACTTTTCAGCTTTTTTCAACTAAGTTTGCCAAACATAGCCATAATTGTAAACTTAAAAAAAAAAAAAGTTTAAATCGAATTTAAGGAAAATTCATTTATGCTTTTTGATGCCAGAGAAATGGAAAATTAATTACGCATATATTTTGATAGTCTTAAAAATTTTAATTGATAAATTTAATTAAATTATAATTAAGAACGTATTCAATTTTAAATTATTCAAAATTAGGTCGTTAATTCAAGTGTGTAATTAAAATAACGAATAAAAATTTAACTTATAAATTTGGTCTCAATTATTCAAATTTTGTTAAGACAATTTAGCTTTGGTGAATAATTAATCGTTACGATCGAGCTTTGGTGAAATAGTATCCTGTGTGAGTAATACAATTTCTTTTACGAAGTATGTATTTGATGAAAGCTTATAGTTTATTTTAAGTTACAAATAAACTAGTAATTGTTCACTGTGATGTACGGAATGGACTATTATTAATTTAAAAAATTTATTAATTCAATTTTTGACATTCTTTAAATTAGCAAAGAAAGTAATGGTTGTGGAAATAGAAAAACGTACTTGAGTTCTTTAGTTCAAAATTAATTTTATTAAAAATGTAAGTATAATACATTGTAATATTTAATATTTTTAAAAGTTTATGTTATTATTATGTTGATTTTAAAGTTTATTGTTACTTGTATTATTATTTGAATTTAAATGTGAAATAACTACTTTAATTAAATACAATTTGTAAATAAAATAACAGGCAATATTTGTTGAAAATCTCCACTAAAAAGTTATTCATTTTGAAAAGATTATTTATTTAAGAACTATATTTATTTTATATCTAATTTCTCTCTCTTTTTTTTTTTTTTTATATATATGTAGAATCAAATTAATTATAATTGAGATTTAAATGAATATATACACAAATTGTCAAAATTATATGAAATATAAAATTTTACCAATAAATTTGAACATAATAAACTTTTTTCCCTACTTCATTTTGCTTTAATATATATATATATATATATATATATATATATATATATATATATATATATATAGAGAGAGAGAGAGAGAGAGAGAGAGATAATAAAATATAATTTATAAAATATAAATACACATAATCACTTCAAAAAAATATGTATAAATACATCTACCCACAATTAATGCATTCATACTTGTTAATCTTGTTTCTGTCAAAATGCATTCACACTTTGGAGGGAAAATTCTTTGGTAAAATATAGAGACTTGTTATGTTTGGTAAAATATAGAAAATTTAAAATAATAAATTATTTTGAAATGTGTAAGTAACATTTTAAAATAAGCTCATGACTTTTTTTTTTTTTTTTTTAACTTTTAAAAAAAAAATTAATTTACAAGAATAACACACACCATCAATCTTTCCTTCATTAATCAAAACAATTTTAGTCCCACAAGTATTAACAAAATGACAGTTTTGTCCACATGTTTTATTTCTACTGAGTATTTTGTTTTAGTACCACATGTTGTTTTAGTGTCAAAATTCATCACGTAAGACATGCTGAAATATGAAATTATTGGCGTGATGAATTTTGGTGCTAAAATAATAGTGGTGGGGACGAAAATTTGTACTAAAATAATAGTTGTGCATGAAAATTGGTAAGAATCAAACATGTGGACCAAAACCGTCATTTTACAAATACTTGTGGGATCAAAATTGGTATTTTTTCAAATAATAATATACTATTAATTTATCCATGCGTTGCACAGAATGAATTTGTTATACGGAGTAATATTTTAAGAATATCTAGATCGATATACAATTATATAAATTATAACAACAAATATTATATAGTGCAATTGATGAAATGGGTTTGATCGGTTATCTTTTTTATATTATCCTTGCTTGAATTTGAGCAAATAATTGTCCAATTACTCGTACGATACACAAATAATTTTTTTTATTATATATATTATATATTTAGATAATAAAATTAAATATGAAATTATAAACAATTCTAATATTTGAAAGTGTATATTTATTTGATTATAAGATTAGTGCAAAAGTATCACTCAATTAATTGAATAATATATGACTCGATTGTCCACAACTTAAAAAAAATCGATATGTAATATGATTTATGTAATTATATTATTATTAAAATAAATATATGAAAAAATAGAAAAATAATTTAATTGTAATTATTATAAAAATAATTCATATGACTCATTTTTAGCTTAATTATCATAATAATTATTAGGCAATTATACTAATATCTATACAATTATACTTTAATTTTATACCTTAAATATATTCTTTTTCACCATATCGCATTTACTTTTTTCCTCCACCTCCATATCTAAATAAATTAATTGTAATTATTACTAAAAAATCTAACAACCCATGTTTAATTATAATTATACTAATATCCATGTAATTATTAGCTTAATTAACATAATATTTATTAGTTAATTATTATTAAAAAAAATCCAATGATCAATGATTAATTGTAATTATACTACTATTATTATGTTATTTATTAGTGTAATTACCATAATAATTATTAGTAATTATACTAATATCTGTGTTATTAATTCCAAAATTATCATAATTATTATTAGGTAAATATATTAATATTGTGTAATTATATTATTATACCTTAAGTGTGTGTGTGGGCGGGGGGCTCAAGTGAGAACGGCCACCCAGGAGAGAACTAAGAACCACTCACGGACCTTTACGTGTCCAGATTGATGAATCAGATGTAATTTTAAAAAAAAAACGACGCGGTGACTTTTTCGTAAATAACTCGAATTTTAATGCAAGTAAATGTGTTACAAGTGCAAGTAGTTGGTGCACCTTTGCAAGTAAAGAGTGCAAGTAAAATCACTTACAAGTGCAAGTGATTTACTTTGTTAACATTCGTGCACCTTAGGTGCAACTAATTATAACATTATAATATTAAGTGCACTTAGTATTGTTACTCAGTGTAAATTTTACTTGCACTTGTAATACATTTTACTTGAACTAAGGTACACTATATGAAACTACTACTTACACTTGTAATATATTTTATGCTAAAGTGTCATCCCGCACCATGAACTATTCCTGATTATTCATGCCGCATCATGAATTTTAAAAAGGTATATTTCAAGCCATGAACCAATATTTTTTTTTTCACCTAGACTTTTTTATTGGTTTTCCAGTAATTTGATGACATGGCATGGTAATAAGCTGATGTGGTCTTATTTCTCAGTCCATGTAAGCATTTTTAATTATAAAAAACAAAAAAAAAAAAAAAACTAAACTGTTTCCCTGTTTTTTACCCCCAAACTCTGATGAGCCTGAGCCGGTGATGGAAGACGACCATGACGATGAGGACGACGGTGACAAGGAAGATGGCGCCCGAGCAGCGCAGCCTTGTTGACTTATGTCTCCTTTCAGTCTGCAGGGTTTTTGTTTCTTCATTGGAGGAACCGGAGAACTTCATCGTAATTGGAAGGCTATGAAGCTTTTACTGGAAAGCCAATAGTTAATGAACCGTTATCAGCGAGAGATATGACCGGGCATGGCACACATGTTGCCTCTATTGCAGCTGGATCTGCTGTTGCGAACGCTTATCTTTTCGGATATGCACAGGGTTAAGCCAGAGGCATAGCTACAAAAGCCAGAAAAGCAGTTTACAAAGTTTGCTGGCTCGGAACGTGTACCTATTCCGATATTCTTTCTGGGATGGATCGAGCTGTCGCAGACGGTGTGCACGTGATTTTGATTTCCCTTGGAATTAAAACTAATGCGGGCTACGCTTAAGGTGACAGACATGAGTAAAGAAAATTGTGTATGCAACTGCAGAAAGGCGCCACCAAATGAGCCTGAGTATTGAAACTGGAAATAGTGAGCAAATATTTCAGAAATCAGAAGGCTATTCAAGAGACATGAAGAGGACAGGTAATCTACATTTCCCTCTTCTTTTTCGCCTTCGGTTATCTCTGCTTTAATGTGAAGGAAGTTAAATGCAGGTCCTAAATACTTTAGAAGAAATTCAGGAGAGGCATGATGCAGTAAAAGAAATTGAGAGACAGCTTCTTGACCTTCATCAGATTTATCTAGATTTGGCTGTTGTGGTTGAGTCTTAAGGAGACAGAGTATGCTCTTTTCCAATAAGGCTTCATGATGATTCTTTGGCACAAGAGATTCATTAGGGGAGTCTCATCTACCTACTCTACTTTCTTTAATTGTGCATAGTGCTATACTTAGTGTAGATAGTAGAGATTGTGCTCCTTGTGTTTATTGTGCTATCCTTTCCCCCTTGTTCTTCCTTTTCTTCCACATCGAGAACGATGTATTTTTTAAGTGTGGGGGTGGACAAATTGGGGACATTTTTGAAAATTTGCTTGGATGACTCATTGTGCTTTGTGTTGAATAAATTGCCTTTCTACACTTGAAGTTGTGATTACTCCGTCTTTGTTGGTTTGTGATTTGTCTTGGTGGAACTTGTTACAACTCAACTTGTGATTGATGAGTCAAGGTGTAACACATGATTGATCTATTCTCTTGCCAATGGTCTTGTTAACCCCTTAATAATTGAATAAATTCTTGATCTTGTGTGTTGTGCTTTGCTAGTGAAGGCTTATGTGAGATTCCGGTAATGGTTGCTTTGCTAGAACTTGCATCATTACTCTCCAAGTGAAATCTAAGATTTGCATGTTTTGAAATGATTTAGGCCATTTTTGTTTAGCCCAAGCCTTTAAGCCTACCCTTGTACACATTTGTTTACCCCTAGTTGTCCCCGTTGAGGCTTTTGTGTTTGTTCAATAAGTGCTAAGCACTTAATCTCCTTTGTGTTTGTTCTTCTTGTGTTAAATCTTGTCATTTAACCCTTACCTTAGCCAAAATGTTTCCTTCCACCCTTGAGAGAATAGAGCACTTGTTCTTTTTCTTGGAAGTGATTCTTTTTCTTTTTGGAGCTTGTTTTGTTAGCAACACTCTCTATAATGTTATCTAAGTGTGGTGGTCTTGATTTTATTGATACAGTTTCTTTGTTGTTTTGAAAAAAAAAAAAGAAAAAAAATTATGAGAAAATTGAAAAAAAAAAAAAAAACAAAAAACAAAAGTCATGAAAAGGTGATAAGGAAAAAAAAAAAAAAGAAATGAAAAAGAAGAAGTTGAATAAAAGTTTGATAGTTTGCTTTGAAAATTGTTCTCAACCTCCACTACTTTAGAGTGTTACTTTGTGTTTAGTTGTTAGTTGCTCCTTAGTTCTTTGATGTCTTATTTCTTCCAATCTCAATTGTGAATAAGTGTGAAGTTCTCTCTTTTGTTTGATTTCATTACACCTTCTTTGTCAACCATTCACTCTTAGCCTCATTACAAGCCTAATAAAAGTCCTACTTGATCTTAGCATGCAATCTTAGAGTTGAACTAGTGGGAATATGAAAGGCAAGCCTATGGAATCTCATTCAAAGCCAAGTTTTGCATAATCTCAACTTAGTATTTGTGCGCACTTGATCCTCACGTTCTATAATAATTTTGGTGCTTGGTTATTGGTTTGAGAATAGAACTTGTGTGGAATGCTAAGATGATTCTTGAAACAAGTTGTGTTGTGTCGAGTTGGATTGTGGTTTGTTAAGTTGTGCAAAGTGGGAGTATGATCAACTTCAGTGCTATATTGGTGGTTTAGTCCTTGTTTTTGCTTGAGGACAAGCAAAGGTTTAAGTGTGGGGGAGTTGATAAGAGTCTAAAAGTTTATAATTTCACATTGCATTTAAGCTTATTTTCCTTGTTATTTGTTATATTTTTGCCCAAAGTATAATCATTTAATTCATTTGTGTGTTTATGTGTAATTCTTGATGATTTAGATGAATTGAGTGATTTTTGGGGCATTTTGGATGCTTGTAGAGCCAATGGGAGTCAATGAGAAGCTATGAAGATGGAGAAACACCTTTTAGAGAGCCAAATTATGGTGTGTTTATTGGTCTTGGTCATTTGGACAAACAAAGGTAAAAGTGGAGCAAAAGAGCAAGAAGTTGAAGTTCCCGCACAAATTGTTCACTGCTCAGTTTTTTGATCATATCTCTGCATAGAAATGTCCAAACCAAGTGAATTTTATATCATTGGAAAGCTAACTTGAAGGGATACAACTTTGATTCAAGCACCAAAGGCTAATTCAAACGTTTAAAGTGTGAAAAAGTACCTAAAAGACAGTCTCAGTGCACAGAAAAATCACTGCCTGGTGGCCACGAGTATGGCCACGGCTGTAGCCACACCCGTGGCCAGCCCTATGCACTTTTTGACAGCGCGTTTTTTACCCTTTTAAGGGGATTTTTCCACCCCAAAACACATCTTTAATTACATCTTTCATTCCCCTTTCATTTCTCTAGTTAAGGTTAGTTTAGAATAGCTTAGATTAGTGTAGATTTGTGTTTCCTTTCCATTTCCAAGCTCAAGAACATTGCAAATCTTGGATTTCAAGGCTTCAATAGAGAAGTTTTCTTATTCATCTCTTCTCTTTACATTTCATCAATGCTTTCAATTTCTCTTTTAATATTGTGTATCTATTGTTATATTATGAGTAGCTAAGTGTTTTGTGACTAGGATTTGGTTTGGTTTCTTGCTATTGATGCCTATTTGAGTTGTATTGCATAAATGGGATTATTTAGGTGATCTAGGGTTATTGTGTGAAATGGGTTTGTTGAGAAATTTGTGTATAATTGTTGGATCCCAATTATATGCTTGATTTGGAGTGTGTTTGTTGCTACGAGAGTAGAGCTTGTACACTAGCCACACATTCACACACTTATACCCAATACGAGAGTATTTTGGGTGTTAAGGGGAATCTTTGCCTTGTGTTCTTGTTTGGGCATCCATGGGTTGAATTGTCACGTGAGTGGAGTTCAATGTGAGGTTGCAAGTCCAAATAGCTACGAAAGTGGTATTTGGACACTTTTGTGCATCTCACTTACCCTATGGCTTGATTTAATTCTCTAATCCTTAGTATAATATTTGGCATCTTAGCTTGAATCAACCAAGTCCCGGTCCTTTGTTTTACTTGTCTTATTTGTTATTAGCTTAATCATATCAAATCATCTCCTTATCGATAGATCTAGCTTCTAAAAGGGTAGTTCTAGCTTGTGCTTAACTCCACTTTACATCAATTCCTAACATAACAAGAGCCATCACGAGTGAAACGATATCTAAACCCTATACTTGATGGATGCGTGAAAAATGTCCTCATCACAGACAGAATCCATTCCTATTTCGCTCCTGGGCGAAGCATTCGCACTTGAATGCGATTATATATATATGTATATATATATATCCAGGATGACGTCTTTCAAAAGACGAGTAAGGGACGTGGAGAGGGGTATATATATATATATGTATATACATATACATGTATATATATATATATATATATGTATATATATATATGTATGTATATATATATATATATATATATATATATATACATATATGTATATACATATATATATACATACATATATATATATATACATACATATATATATGTATGTATATATATATATATATATATGTATATACATATACATATATGTATATATATATATATATATATATATATATATATATATACACATATATATGTATATATATATATATATATATATATATATACATATATATATATATATATATATATACCATATCTGGTCGTCTTCCCCACTGGAGAAGGCGGCAGACGGCCGCCTGCCGCCTTCTCCATTGGAGAAGGCTGGAGAAGGCGGCCGTCCGGTCGTCTTCTCCTGTGGAAGAGGACCGGACGGCCGGAAAATTAATTCGCCGGCCGTCGGAATCCGTCACCGGTGGCCGAATTTCGTCGCCGGAATTAAAATGACCGGTAAAAACAGGTTATTTACCAGTTTTTGGGTTTCATTGAACAAATTTAGCATGTTTGATTGTTTAATTGACCTTTTATAAAGTTTAGGGGGCTAATTGACCTTTAGGGTAATGTTTAGGGGTCTATTTGACCCTTTTCTCTTATTATTATTATTATCGTCGTTGTCATCTTCGTTATGCAACAACGATGAAACTAATGAATATATAGCGCGACACTTATGAATAAAATTAAAGTTGAATGTTTTTCTTCTTTCTCTTCGAAGAAAATAGAATGAAAAATTTATATAAATATTTTTACTAATAGCTCAAAATATTAGAAATGTTATTATTATTAAAATTTTATTTTTACTACTCGTAAAAGTCTTTAGAATAATCTAGATTATAAATAAAATAGAGAAAATTTCAATTTTGATCCACTGACTATTGGGGTTGTGTTAATTACAACACTTGACTTTCAAAAATATTTATTTAGTACCTTGACTATGCAATTCTTATCAATTTTGGTCACGCCGGCCAAATTACCGGCTAAATGTGACCGGAAATTTTTAACTCATTAAATCAAAGGGGCAAAAGCGTCATTTCATGTCATTCAAACATCTTCTTCTCCCACAGGCATCCTTCTGGCTTTTCTCCGATCTCCTTCTCCTCTTCGCTGCCGGCTTCCAACTCATTAAATCCGATGACTCTTGCCTTGTCAAAGGCGTCCACAACGATCTCGAGATCACAATTCAAGCTCATCGCTTTCTTTCTCCTTCTTTGATTCTTCTTCCGAAAATGCATGTAAGCTCAGGCTCAGATGAATGCGCAGCTATCTGGGTGGAAACTGGTGGTTGGGGATGTGTTCAGGGCTCCGGAGAGCGTGGAGCTTCTGTGCATGGTGGTGGGATATGGGTGCCAGATTCTGGGAATGGCTGTTGCCACCATTTTCTTTGCAGCTCTTGGGTTCATGTCACCGGCTTCACGGGGCAGCCTGATCACAGGGATGCTGTCATTCTACCGGTTGTTGGGGATTGTGGCAGGCTATATTGGGGTTTGGCTGTTGAATACGATCAAGTGTGGGGATCCAACCGGGTGATTCTCGATTTCATAGAGAGTGTCTTGCTCGAGGTGGTGGTGGAAGTCCTTCTTTGCGTCGGGCTCGGTGGCGCTCTATATCTTCCTCTACTCCATAAACTACCGAGTTTTCGACCTCAAGAGCCTTAGTGGACCTGTCTCAGCGCTTCTCTACTTGGGCTACTCGCTGTTGATGGCGCTGGTTGTCATGCTCGCCACGGGAGCCATCGGCTTCCTCACCACCTTCATGTTCGGGCATCGCCTATTCTCATCTGTCAAGATTGATTGATTGATTCATTCATTCATTATATATAATTGTTTTACTTTTATCTTAGTTTGGTTTAATTTGCAGTGCAATAATGGACAGTAAGTTATTTAGATCAAGTTGCTCTGTTTGTTTGTTTGTCTGGATATTATTATATTGATTACATTGCTGCTGCTGGACTAGAAAGGATTACATTATATTACAGTGGTGCCATGTTTAGCCATATCTCAAGCACCTCAACCCCATAGCCGAAAATTCTGTCGATGGAGCCATGTAAGTGAAGAATCATGTGGAATAAGACGGAATCGACTTTCACGTCGGAAGAAGAAGCAAGGAAGGAGATAGAAAATGATGAGCTTGAATTGTGATCTCGAGCTCGTCGTGGACGCCTTTGACGAGGAAGAGTCATCAGATTTAATGAGTTGGAAGCCGGCAGCGAAGAGGAGGAGATCGGAGAAAAGCGAGAAGGAGGCCGGGGGGAGAAGAGGAGGTTTGAATTACCTGAAATGACGCTTTTGCCCCTTTGATTTAATGAGTTAAAAATTTCCGGTCACATTTGGCCGGTAATTTGGCCGGCGTGATCAAAATTGATAAGAATTGCATAGTCAAGGTACTAAATAAATATTTTTGAAAGTCAAGTGTTGCAATTAACACAGCCCCAATAGTCAGTGGATCAAAATTGAAATTTTCTCAATAAAATATTTACAATACTCCGAGATAAATAACATTTAATTTAACTCTCCAATTTTTTTAATTTTCATTTTTTCGATGAATTATTATTTTTCTTGATGGATTTAATTAATTCGGGGCGGCCCGAATTACTAAACTCGATAAAGAACGTAAATAGTAAAGGCATAAGAATAGATAGACAAACAATGTCATAAGGTCGCGGAGACCGTATATTGTGTTGGGTAATATGGTGGAAAATCCAAAATAATAATCCTACGGAAAGATTATTATTCTATGGGAAAAAATAGAAAAACTGGGAAGAAAAAGGTGGAGAAAACTGGGTAAGGGTTAGCACGAGTTTGAACACAAAGTTCTTTTTCCTTAAAACCTTATTTGCTACCTCCCACAAGTGTTAGGAGCGTTGTAGCCTAGGTTTCCCAGGATAAAACGTGCTACGATTCGAACCCGGTTTCTAGGATAAAACGTGCTACGATTCGAACCCGGTTTCTAGTACTGTAAAATGCTACTGCTCTACCTCAGTTGTCTAGTTGGAATTTGATTTACACCCCCCCCCCTCCCCCTCGCGCGAGAGAGCCTCTATGCTATACAATTCTACAAGCTTCAAAAGAGCTCTTGTATATAAAGGGGGCAAATCCACTTTCCAAACCAATGTGGGACAAAACACACTTTTTCCCTTCATTTCCCAACTCAAATAGGTCTACTTTGAGAATCAATATCTCATTCACCCATTATCCGTTTTGAGCGTACAATATATCAATCTCTTCGTCTTACTACGAAGAACCCGAATCCACTTTGACCCGACTCAAATCAGAAGTGGACCCCACTGGTAATTGTATCACAAAATAGCCACTTAATATGCCATTTTAAGCTATTTTTTCCAACATATTGTATTAAATATCGCTAATAAACTATTACAATGCTTGATTATGACAAAATATGTAAGATAATGTGAATGTGTCTTAATGAGACAAGGTGTGGGGTTTTTATATCAAATAAACCCCCCAACCGCACCCCCTAAATCGGGGGTGGTTGGATCTACCGGTTTGACCACGTCCTGGCCCAAAACCGGGTCCAAAGCGCGCCCGAGCTCATTATGGGGAGGAAGCTCGACCCCAGCTTAGCTCAACATGGACCGGCTCAGCCTAGCCGAGCTCCTTGTGGCCTGAGCTCGGCCTAGCTGAGCTCCTTAGGCCGAGGTGATCACGACCCAAGCACCCTGGGTTGAGGTAGCTTGGGCCGTGGTGCCTTGTGCTAAGGTGCCCCTGGTCCGTCTCCAATAGTTATGTTGTGCAACCGTGTGCACCATGCAAAACGATGTCGTTTTGACTAAAAACGCGCGTCCTATTTAAAAAAAAAAAAATCAGTTTCGATTCCCCTCAACAGCATTATTGTGGATATATAGTTATGAATTATTGTGGATATATAGTTATGAATTCATGGATATTTAGTTCATTCATTGTGGATATTTAGTTCATTCATTGTGGATATTTAGTTCATTCATTCTGGATTTTGTGTTATTCATTCACTGTGGATATATAGTTATGAGTTTGTAGATATATAATTCAAATTATGCACAAAAAAATGCTATTGCCGGGAATCAAACCTGATTTTTTTTTTTTTTAAGTGGAACGCGCGTTTTTAGTCAAAACGACGTCGTTTTTGCAACCGTGTGCACCATACATGATACACACGGTTGCACAGCATAATTTGCGGGTCCGTCTCCTCGAATCGATTCACACAGAGCATAATATATCCATCATCTCTATTTCTTATTTTTTAAACCAAAAAAAAATATAAAAATAAATATATTCTTTATTTTTATTCTTGTTATTTTGTGAGTAGAAGCATTGAAATAGCCTAAAAGGGAGTACAATATAAGCAAAATTGTGGATACAATGAATGGACAAAAAACAATTGCGACCCACGGACCACTCAACGACCCAGATGGTCTAGCCCGACATGTGCGGGTTAACGGGTAATTGGGTTTCGATTACAAAATCCGCTCCATTCTTTGTTTTCTCAATTACTCTCCTCTCTCTTTTCCTCTCCTCTACAGATTCAAATCCTACATACCTCTAAGGTGGAAAGGTTGTTCATTTTAATTTTCCAATTCTCTGTTTTTGGGTATGAGATCTAATGTAATGTCCTCTTTGCATATTCATTTCAATGCTTTTCCATTTTTTTTTGTTTTGTCTTTTTGATTGCATTAAGATTACAAGATGAAAAGGACAAGGTTGCATATTCATAACCTTTCCAATTCAAGAAATGGGAGGTTTTTTCATTTGTGCAATATTTGGTTTTTTAAATTGCTATGTCAAATTTATGGTTCCTTGTTGAAAATGAGAGGATATGGTTGTCATCTATAATTATGTCCATGAGTTGAAGATTTACCTCATAATGTGGAATGTTCAATGCAGAAGGAAATTTTATTGTTAATTTTGTGTAGATTTGTTCTGATTTTAGAGCTTTCAAATTTTTATAGTTTTTGATTGAAGATGGCAGAAGGTGAGGATATTCAGCCGCTTGTTTGTGATAATGGGACTGGAATGGTTAAGGTATCAATAGGATCTTTTATTTGAATCTTTCAAGCATCAATCAAATCAATGTAGATGATAGTATGATATACTCTTTATTACCATCAATGTTGCAAAAATCCCGGCCGGCCGCCTAGCGGATCACCATAATCGGTGATCTAGGCGCCTGGCCGGCTAGGCGGCCAACTCGGCTGCCTAAGTTCCGTCTAGGCCACCTAGGCACTAACTGCCTAGGCCTCCTAGGCACCAACTAGGTCGCCTAGTCGGCCAATTAACTATTGTTCTATTCTTTTTTAAATGAGTTATTTCACTGAAAATAACATCGTTTTGAGAGAAAAACCCTAAATTGTTCAAACTCTAGATGTTTTTTAGGTTAATATTTAATATTTTAGTATTAACTATTAAAGTATTAAATAGTTTATAATTATCAAGTCTTAAAAAATTAAACAAATTCTTTTAAAAATAAAAGATACACGGGCGACTAGGCGCCGATTAATCCCCGCCTAGGCGCTAGGCACTCCCTGAGCTCCCCGTGCCTAGCGATTTTTTCAACCATGATTACCATATATCCATCATTTACTGTCTTTTTGATTCCGATTGTTAGGCTGGATTTGCTGGGGATGATGCTCCCAGGGCTGTGTTTCCAAGTATTGTCGGTCGCCCACGCCACACCGGTGTGATGGTTGGAATGGGCCAGAAAGATGCTTATGTTGGGGATGAAGCTCAATCCAAGCGTGGTATCCTAACTCTCAAGTACCCGATTGAGCATGGCATTGTGAACAATTGGGATGACATGGAGAAGATTTGGCATCATACTTTTTATAATGAACTTCGCGTGGCACCAGAGGAGCACCCCGTGCTGCTAACTGAGGCGCCTCTTAACCCAAAGGCTAACCGTGAGAAGATGACCCAAATCATGTTTGAGACATTTAACGCCCCTGCAATGTATGTTGCCATCCAAGCTGTTCTATCTCTATATGCCAGTGGTCGTACCACAGGTAACCCGTTTTGACCTTTTCTGTTTGTTTGTGTAGTGTTATCTCGTGTTTGAAAATTGGTTGTTGAAATGAAACATGTGTTGGTATTAGATGCTATGTTCTTGTAATTTGTTTGATGCAGGTATTGTGTTGGACTCTGGAGATGGTGTGAGTCACACTGTCCCAATCTATGAAGGATATGCTCTGCCACATGCCATCCTACGTATTGATTTAGCCGGTCGTGATCTCACTGACAATCTGATGAAAATCTTAACCGAGCGTGGGTACTCATTTACCACATCAGCGGAGCGTGAAATTGTGAGGGACATGAAGGAGAAGCTGTCATATATAGCTCTAGATTTTGAACAGGAACTGGAATCGTCAAAAACTAGCTCTTCCGTGGAGAAGAGCTACGAGCTGCCGGACGGGCAGGTGATCACCATCGGCAATGAGCGTTTCCGGTGCCCGGAGGTGCTTTTCCAGCCTTCCATGATCGGAATGGAAGCCGCGGGGATCCACGAGACCACCTACAACTCCATCATGAAGTGCGATGTTGACATCAGGAAGGATCTTTATGGAAATATTGTCCTTAGCGGTGGCACCACCATGTTCACCGGGATTGCTGATAGAATGAGCAAAGAAATCACTGCCCTCGCCCCAAGCAGTATGAAAATCAAGGTTGTTGCTCCACCTGAAAGGAAGTACAGTGTCTGGATTGGAGGCTCCATTTTGGCATCTCTGAGTACTTTCCAGCAGGTGAGTCAGTTCATGCAAATTTCAATTCCCATCCATTTCCCGTTTCTCAAGTTAGATTTTACTTACAATTGTTGTCATGTGGCAGATGTGGATTGCAAAGGCAGAGTATGATGAATCCGGTCCCTCAATTGTCCACAGGAAGTGTTTCTAATTGTTAGAGAAAAAATTTAATTTATCTCTTTTCTTTCTCCCTTATTCGTTTCATCTCCATGTTGTTTGCTATTAGAACAACGGCCGGAGAATGTTTAGAAATGGTAGGATAAAAATCCAGATTCTGGATGTTACTTTTTTGTTTTTCATGTCTGGTTGTTGAACCTTTTCCTATATATATATATATACAGTTAAATCGTTCCGTTTATAATGAATGAATTTGTATAAGCTTTCCCCATTTCCTGCCATTATTAGCATTTTTCTTCCAGATATGTCATTGCTAGCAAAGAAAACGCAAGGGAGGAGCATTGAGCAGAAAATGGGTAATGCTACACATCTATCTACAGTCATCTCCAAAAAATATGGCTTTCAATATAGAATTTAGATATTGATTTTCAGTTTGATGATGCAGGTTATATTATATAGCAGCACAAACAAGTGATATAACATTGCCATGGTGCTTGAGGGCTTGGTTATCCGAGGAAAGAGTGCGGGTGGCACCATTCCTGAAGGAAGCCTCGCAGCTATCGCCACCTTTCTCCACGGTCGAGGCTGCTGACGCGACGTCGTTCACAACATCTGCGGCTGGACGAGAGTCGAGAAGCTCAGACGCGGCCTCTAACGCTGCCACGGCCGCGCTATAGTAATTCGAGCACTGAAAATAAGCCACTGTCAAGTCGGGATGATTATTTGGGTCTGTGAGAAGATCGTTGATCTTCGCACCAGTCGCCAAGGCATTTTCGGCCGCTTCTATGACCGCGGTTTTCAGTAGAGTATCCAGTGACTGAGAAGGACTTGTGACCAGAACTTCAAGGCAGAAATTTGTATCACTGGCTTTGGCACACAGATTCTCTATGGGTTGCTGACTGGTGGTTGGTTTCACAGAGAGAAACAGAAGCCATAGTGTTAGGGTTAGGATGGAAAAGTTGGCCATTGTTTTAGTGGATTGTAATTTGTAATGGAAATTGTTATTGTTAGTGTTTATATAGCGTCAGAGTCATTGAGTGAAATGCTATGCATGGTAAGAAATTAACGTAATCAGAAAGAGAGATTCAGCCAAATCATTGTAAATATATGCTGATGATTATCAGAGGTGAAAGAATATCTCTGGTTAAAAAGTGAGTTGTTGTAAGAATACAGTATTCAAATGTTCATCAAATATTTTATTGGATATGTTTTGTCTAACTAATCCAGAGAGTAAACACATATTAAGAATAATTACATGTGAAATAAGATATTTTAATATCTTACCAAGTTGGTTATCTTCTCCAAACGCGACTGGCGATTGACGATCATTGATCGCTGGTATTTGACATGAATTGGGTCAGATATTTGCCGCAGGTTCGTTGGAATTGGCCGGAGCCTTACAACACGTTTGGTTCACAAAATGAATTTGGAGGGAATAGGAATACGTTTGGTTCACAAAATGAATTTGGAGGGAATAGGAATGCTTCCACATGGAATGGAATAGGTAAGGAATTTGGAGGGAATAGGAATACGTTTGGTTCACAAAATGAATTTGGAGGGAATAGGAATGCTTCCACATGGAATGGAATAGGTAAGGAATAGAATATGAATTGTATTCTGTTGTTTGGTTGGTTGAAGGAATAGACTTTAGTAATTGTATTCCAGTGTTTGGTTGGTTAAAGGAATAGAAATGGAATAGGTTTTAAAGACATAAATACCCTTATACATAATAATAATAATAATAATAATAATAATAATAAATATGATTATGATATATTGAATGTTATATATATATATATATATATATATATATATATATATATATATATATATATATATATATATATATATATAAACTCTCAAGGTTGGTATTTTGAGAAAATACTTTTCTTTTCTCAAAATGCTAATTGCAAATGCTACAAAATGTGTGTGTGTGTGTGTATATATATATATATATATATATATATATATATATATATATATATATATATATAGGGAAGGATTTATATAATACACTATATTTATTAAATAAATATAAATATTATATAATGTGCAAAGGGTATTTTTGGTATTTGTGATATAAAAGTTATTCCCAAGGGCATGGGAATAGCTAATACCAAGGCCCCCCTAGGAATGGCTATTCCCCTTGCGAAGGTTATAGCTCATTCCTAGGCATGCTATTCCCATGGCAAAATGATCCAACCAAACGATAGAATAGGTCTATTCCAAGGAATGTTATTCCATTCCTGACCTATTTCATGAACCAAACATACCCCTTAGGAATGACTATTCACTTTGCGAAGGTAATAGCTCATTCCTAGGCATGCTATTCCCATGGCAAAATGATCCAACCAAACGATGGAATAGGTCTATTCCAAGGAATGTTATTCCATTCCTGACCTATTCCATGAACCAAACATGCCATTAGTGACATGCTATTACAGGTCACCAATAGGTTTGTGAGTTTCATTGCTCCAAAATAATATATTTGTGAGTTTAATTACAACTTTTAAAATTTTAAGAACCTAATTGACTTCTTGGATAAAATTTAGGGTCTTATTTTACCTTTTTCCTCTTTTTTTTTTTTTTTTTGTAAACTGAAAATATTCTTATTAATTATTTAGTTCTATGTGTTTGAATTAATTGGTGGATTTACATAGAATTATTAGAGAATTTGTATTTGTGAAATAAGAATGCAGGGAGGAACAGTGGATAGAAGCTTCAAAGCTTCAGGTTGAAAATAGGAAGCTGACTATCATGAACCTCTTGTTTGAAAATTTGAAAAATAATTTACAAAAAATGACTATTTTTTGAGAAATAATTTAATTTTTTTAATGTTTAGCTGAAAATTATATTCTTTTGTTTGGTTCATTTTTTTTAAATGAACATATTATTTGTTATATAATAATAATAGTAATAATAATAATAATAATAATAATAATAATAATAATAATAATAATAATAAGTGGGAGAAAATTTCAATTTTGGTCATATGATTATATGGGTCTTGTTAATTTCAGTCCTTGACTTTTAAAGTGTCAATTTAGTACCTTAACTATGCAATTTTTGTCACTCCGACCAAATTGCCGGCCAAATCTCCCCGAAAAATTTTAATTTGTTAAAATAATGAGAGTATTTTGATCATTTCACGTCTCTTTTCTTCTTCCCAGACGAGTCCATCCCTTCCACTCCCGTTTCCGGTGAATGCAATGAAGTAAAATGATGGGGAAAGGAAGCTTGATGATATTAAAGATAGGGTTTAGAGGGAGAAAGAACGCCGGAAACGGGAGAGAAAGAGATGGACTCGTTAGAGAAGAAGAAAAGAGGTGTGAAACGACCAAAATATCCTCATTATTTTAACTATTAAAATTTTTCGGCGAAATTTGGCCGACAATTTGACCGGAGTCACTAAAATTGACAAATATTGCATAGTTAAAGTACTAAAATGACACTTTTGAAAGTCAGGGACTGAAATTAACAACACCCTTATAGTCAGATGACCAAAATTGAAATTCCCTCTAATAAGTGGTGGTAATAATAATTTGGAAACTAGTATGAAAAGAGATGAGAGAACAGATAAATATGGAAAACAAATAATCCAAAAAAAGTTTCCGACTAAAAATTTAGAAAAACATTTTCAACCATCTTGGGTTTTTGTTTTTCCGATCCTAATGAATATTTTCTTTTGATTTCAGTTTTCTTTAATACCCAACTTGGTTGGCCTGAGTGGTTGTGCACTCTTATCCCTTAAGAGAGATTTAGAGTTTGAACCCCTCTCGTATAGAAAAACCACCCTAATTGGGCTAGTATGGTACGAATGAGAATTAGTCTAAGACACCTATCTAACATAAAAACATGAATTCTCAAAACCTGTTGTAATCCATTTGACCTTTAGCGTTTATCTCGGTGAATTGAGACAATGAGCAGGAAAATAGAGAGACAACACTAGATTGCACAAAGGAATTCTTATTCAACCTCTTCCCCATGTACAAATGGTATATATAATATACAAATATACATGATAAGCATAATGACAAACCGTTACATCCGTTACACTAATAATGTCCACTTAATACATATATTTATAACACTCCCCAATCGTGCCTCGTTAAAAACTTGCTAGGAAAACCCTGTGGGAAAAAACCTAGACAAGAAAAGAGTACAAGATTTATGGGCAATTATATTCATGCCTCGTTAAAAACTTCACTAGGAAAACCACGTGGGAAAAACCTAGTTGAAGAAAAGAGTACATGATATTTGTAAAGAACATATATTGTATTGGTTGCCTCATTAAAAACCTTAACTTAAGAAAACCCTGTGGGAAAAACTTAGTTAAGGGAAAAAGAATATACCATAAGCCTTCAGGGCATAATCTGCATAATCTTCAGGATTTTGGAGTTTGTTCATTTATTAACCAATTATTTTGCAACTTTCCCCATTGTCATTACAATATCATACTCATGCCTTGTTAAAACCACACTAGAAAACTCATTGGGAAAACCTAGTGAGGAAAAGAGTACATGGTATGTATATGCTGCAAAAAGTATAACTATTATTCCTTTTAAGACCCAATCTACATGATTGACCAATCTACAGGATTGACTCGAGTGAATGTACTTCTCGTCTCCCCCTGAAGATAACAATCTTCAAGTTCTAAATAGCTTAAATATAATGATTTTTCTTTACCTACACATATCAATCTTATGGATATTTTGTAGGTATACATTTGCTAACTTGTCACTAGAGCAAACCTTCTGAACAAATATTTTATCACTCTTCTGGAGTTATGTGGATCAAGGTATTTTATATCATAAAAAACTATATACGTTTTTATCTGTAACAAGTATGATGACTTCATGCCAAAAAGCATCAATACGGGTATTTGTACCTTGATTTGCTATTCGTTATCTCATCTCATAACTTAACATCATCAAACTCTTTATATATTTCATTGATGTTTACACCATAAATACTGACTGAGATAATAAATAAGTCCATTATCAACTCTTTATTGAGCACATAATGGTACATATTATTCCTTCTATATGAGGTTAATAACCCCATTCGCAACTCTTTAAAAAGTAAATAATGGCACTTAATAATACTTAAGTAAATTCTCATTTCGGGAATTATAAATCCATTAGGGATTTTTCAAGATAAACCAGAGGATATATTTAGGATTTTTTCAAGAGGAAACGATATTTGAGTTTTCCAATCACATATAACATTACTAGGCATGTTTATGATAATATATTTTCATACTTTGTTCTGGGGGAGAAAATACCTTTAGTCAATTTATTGACTATAAGAAAGATCATAGTTAGTAACTTACTAACTTTTATACTTCTTATTTTGTGATTTTCATTCATCACATTTTGAGAAAATCCATCAATGATTTTAAATATAAGTAACAAGTTACCTATAAATATGTGATAACTATAACTATTAGCTACATATCTAATTTATTTACTGCTAGTTTTATTGAATAGCGGAATATAAAGCCATGACTAATATTGGGTCTCTGCGAAAACCCTCAACTTGCCTTTTATTAGCGAATTCTGATTTGTATGCCTTAATTGCTATTTTCTATGAAAACAGTTAGCACGCTGCAGGCGTTATACTACTATTTTCATTTCTGGATCCAGATTTTATGAGTAATAGAGGCAAAATATGTTGTCGACAACTGTAACAGCTTTGTAAATATCTTTTATACACATGACAATTTTGTATCAACCAAATATATGGCATTTTCCAAGAGTATTTGGATTTGGTTGTTCCGCTTCCCCAGTATTTTAGTTATTTGGTGCACCTACAATTTTACTGGGGGGTTTCGCCTTCTAGACGAATATCTTCAAGATAAAATTTCTATATTTCTGGAGTGATGAAATTTCTATACTAGATCTAGTTTTGTAAATTCTTAAATCAATATATGCTTCTGGCATAATGGTAGAGATGTTTAGTCCTAGTTGTGGATTTCAACTCTTAAAATATTTTCTATGGACTTAGTCACTCATTGAGATTTCTAGCAGATAATTTGTTCAATGACTGAACTTCTGGTTCTATAAGGCTAGTACATGGGTTTGAAGATTTTTATCAATTTCTCAGCATTTAATTAATTAGAAATTTCAAATCTCCCCCTAATGCCGAGAAAATATCTTATAATGCAACCAACATCACTGTTGATTTCTGGGATATAGCTAGAAGGGTTGCATACTAAAAAATGAACGCAGATAGGGAAATGCATCATGTACTAGCGTATGTGATATGTAGTGGATCAGCATATTGATTTTTCAATTTTGAAGGTCCCCAACAAAATATTTCCTCCAAAATTGCTTAATTTGCTTTCCGAACAAAGTTGTATTAAGATTTAGAACTTTGGTTAAAAAAATGATATTGTCTATTTTAAATAATTGTTTCATGACAATTAGAGAAACAAGTAGAGTAACATTGCCTTCTCACAAATTTCAAAATTGACATGAATAGCCAATATAAAAAAAATGTCGTTAATAATATGGGCAATAATATGACCATCATAGTTGACAATGAGATCTGCATACACCAAATATCCTTCAGGGATTTACTTAGGGTCTATAGATCCTTGTATAGAGGGAAAAAAGACATGTAGCTAAAGTCACACTACTAGCAACTGAATTTTGGCTATCAACACTAACATTTTTAGCAATAAAATGACCAGTACTTGGCAAATTCATGGCTAACTTGACCATGATTCAAATTAGCCCCACTATCATTAGAATTAACCAAAGGACTTTGCCCATTCAAGGAGCTAATAGTACGGCCAGTAGCATCATGAACAACATGAGCATCACTAACCAAATTATTAAGAGCATGATTAATGCCAACATTATGAGCATTATTACCACTATCAAAATGCGAATGAAAATTCGTTTGATAAGAAATACCGTAGTTATAATCACACTTTGGATAATAGGTTAGCATTATGCATATGTTACTCCAAGGGCAGCAATAAGCATTCATGCGAATATCATAAAGAATTAAACATAGAATACTTAGCTTTAAATTTAATGTGTAACAAAGTTTGGCAGGATGACAACTGGCCTCCTGTATTCACCCATTACCGCCTCCTCATGCTTGTTTCTGTCGCATCTTATGGTCTCTCTTCACAGGCCCTCCTTGGTCGAAATAAACTACCGAGACGCCGTGAATAGGGAGGCATGCATGAGTTGCTGGATCGCCAAACGATCCTCGGAATCACTGCTATTGACGGACAGCAACCAACAGGGGGATCGATCCACCGCCGTAGTTGATCGAATGCTTTAGAGTTCAGTCGCCGATCGATCAAAGAGTTCGAAGGCCCATCAGCGATCGGCGATCAACATAAACCACCGGCATCCCTGAGCAGATTCCAGATCCGCCGCTGTAGACTCCGATTTCGTAGGACCGCCATCGCTGATTGCCAAGCAGCGCCGCCGCCGATCGTCGTCTCCAAGCACAGATCTACCGTCAAACAGCGCTGATCCTCGTCTCCAAGCAGCGTTGCCATTGCCAAAAACAAAATTTGATGATATTTTGGAAATTAAAAGGAGGTTGCGAGTATATTCATGCGCATATATCATTGGTAAATGATCAGATCACATATTGATATTCATGTCCATAAGACCACAAATATATCATTTTATGAAGCTTAAAAAAATATGTAAATATATGTGTAATCTGTTAAAGTACCAAAAGCATAAGATACTTAGCTTTTACCGGTGAGTGAATCATTTTCGTAGACCTTTAAGAGATGTTCTTCTCTAAACAATTTTCCAGCAAACTGCACAGTATCAAATTAAATTGAAGCCGCAAGTCGTCTTTCTTGATATTTGTTTAACACCCATTTCCCATTGGTCATCCGGATTGGATACCGGACGACGAAGAAGAGTATGAGATGGAAGAATCGATGCTGACAGAGCCAGAGATAGACACAGCTTTGTAGTTGATCCAGTTGAGCAGCGATTCCGATAGCCGCGTCAGATGCAACAACGGCGGCCATCAAATAAAACTCAGGCCATACAAACGAGGAAATTCAGTATTGCTATACAATCAAACGCAACAAATTGTTGAACAGAGAATGAATCAAACTCAAGCCATAACATTTAGGATGTAGAGCAAAGAGCTGATAATGTGTTGTAATCCATTTGACCTTTAGCGTTTATCTCGGTGAATTGAGACAATGAGCAGGAAAGTAAATAGCAAAGGAAAATAGAGAGACAACACTAGATTGCACAAAGGAATTCTTATTCAACCTCTTCCCCATGTACAAATGCTACAACGTATATATAATATACAAATATACAAATGTAATAATGGGTACAATAATGATAAGCATAATGACAAACCGTTACATCCGTTACACTAATAATGTCCACTTAATACATATATTTATAACAAAACCATGTTATGTACGGAGTATTAGATACGGACAAAATAATAATTTATTTTTTGTTTTGAAATATATTAAATCCAAATTAGGACAGGCTCGGTACCTCGTCAGATAATATTGAGACAAATATTATTGTGTGATCATATTTTGTATATTAGTATTTTCACCTGTGTGTTGTACGGAATGAATTTGTTATAATACTTTAAAAATATTTGAATGGATATACAAATATAAATTATAACAACGAATATTATCCAATTACCCGTGCGATCCGCGTGCGATGCGCGGATATTTTTTTATATATATATATATTTAGATAATAAAATTATAACACTTTAAAAATATTTGAATCGATATATGTAAAATACAAACAAAGAATAAAAAGGAGAATTGATTATGTATTATCTCTTGTGTCTAAACCTCAATACAAGCACTCTATTTATAGTGCCAATAAGATGATGAAGAGTTAATACAAAGAAAACAAAGAGACACATGGGAAACCCAACATGGGAAACCCAAGATACACATGGGAAAACCCAAGAGACACATGGGAAAACAAAGAGATACATTATTATTAATATAGATGATTAATATCATCAAATATCTCAACACCCCCCCCCCCCCTCAAGTTGGAGCATGCGGATCTGAAATGCCCAACTTGCGAAGAAGAAATTCAAATTGCCTTTGCCCTAGAGCCTTTGCGAAGATATCAGCTAATTGCGAATTGGTAGGAATGTAGGAAGGGAAGATCAAACCATCTTTAATTGCATCGTGGACAAAATGACAATCCACTTCAATGTGTTTTGTGCGTTCATGAAAGACTGGATTCTTTGCAATATGAAGAGCCGATTGACTGTCACAAAATAACTTTATGGTTTTGGGATGATGAACCCCCAGACTTAACAACAAGCCCTTTAACCATTTGAGTTCACAAGTAACGGCTACCATGGATCTGTATTCTGCTTCTGCGGAAGAACGAGAAACAGTAGTTTGTTTCTTTGTTTTCCACGAGATTGGAGAATGGCTAAGAAAAACTAACCAACCCGTAAGCAATCGCCGAGTAGTAGGACATGCGGCCCAATCTAAATCACACCATCCCTGTAGCGTTAAATCACAGTCTGCTCGTAGGAGAATCCCTTGACCCGGTGTACCTTTCAAATAACGGACAACTCTTAAAGCTGCCTCCCAGTGCGCATCATGTGGTTCTTGCATGAATTGAGACAACACATGAACAGAGTATGCGAGATCCGGTCGAGTTACGGCCAAGTAGATAAGTCTTCCAACTAGACGCCGATAAGCTGCCGGATTAGAGAAAATTGGTCCACTAGCTAGGCCGAGTTTGTGGTTTTGCTCAATAGGAACATTAACCGGCTTGGCCCCCAACAATCCTGCTTCAGAAATAACATCAAGTGTATATTTCCTTTGACACAAAAACAGTCCAGAGGCGCTACGAGCAACCTCAATACCCAGAAAGTACTTTAGAGTGCCGAGATCTTTCATATGAAAACAATCACTGAGATAAGCCTTAAATGTCTTTAGAGCAGCAGAATCATTCCCAGAAATGATGAGATCATCGACATAAACAAGTACATTTATCTGAATTCCACCTCGAGTAAAGGTGAATAAGGAGTAGTCTGAATAGGATTGTAAGAAACCATACCCTTTCAAGGCCGTAACAAGTTTCGCAAACCAGCACCTCGGTGCTTGCTTTAATCCATACAAGGACTTGCGCAATCGACACACTAATTTAGGATCGGATGCCTCAAAGCCTGGGGGAAGCTTCATATACACCTCTTCATCGAGATTACCGTGCAGAAAAGCATTATGCACATCCATCTGATGTAGTTCCCAATTTTTAGAGGCGGCAATGGCAAGAAGTGCACGAACAGTAGTCATTTTGGCAACAGGAGCAAAAGTTTCAGTGTAATCGATGCCTTCTTCCTGATGATTACCAAGAGCCACTAATCTTGATTTGAGTCTTTCAATCGACCCATTTGAGTTATATTTGATTTGATACACCCAATGACTCCCAAGAGCCCTTTTCCCAGGTGGGAGATGTTCAAGAGTCCAAGTTTGATTGTCTTCGAGGGCCCGAATTTCATTTGTCATAGATTCTTTCCAACCGCTATGTGTCATCGCCTCTTTAAAAGATTTTGGTTCTTTTTCAGAAAGAATTGCTGCCATAAAGGTTCTGTATGGCAGAGAAAAATTGTCACAATTAATGTAATGTGCTAAAGGATAAGGAGTACCTGAGGGAGACTGTGGAGACGGTGTGACGAAGGATGGACTTTTAACAACAGTAGAATTAATAACATAGTCGCGCATCCACACTGAAGGAACTTTATTTCTCATACCCCGACCCATCTCAACATTCTGATCTTGGTTATTCGGAACAAGATTACTAGTGTGTTGTTCAGGCTGTGAGCTGAACTCGGGTATGGAGTCTGACTCAGGCTGAGACGTTGGCTCGGGTGTAAAGCTTGGCTCAGGTTGAGGGTCTGGCTCGTTTGGGGAGCTGGGTTCCTCCTCATCAATGATTGCAGAAAAATCTTCATGAACAAATTCTTCATGAGGAATGGTAGTCGTATCCGCGAGGGGAAATGGAAAAACATCCTCAAAAAATTTCACATCACGGGAAACAAAAAATTCTTTGGTTTCAAGATCATACAGCTTCCAACCCTTTTTCCCAAACGGATATCCCATAAAGATGCACTTTCGACTTTTACTAGCAAATTTATCGCCTTGTTCTTTTTGATTGTGAGCAAAGCACAGACACCCAAAAACACGAATTGTGTTGTAAGATGGAGGACTACCAAAGAGAAGTTCATAGGAACTTTTGTTATCAAGCAACGGTGTTGGTGTCCGATTGATCAGATGTGCGGCCGCAAGAACACATTCTCCCCAAAAATAAATTGGCAAACCAGCTTGAAATCGCAAAGCTCTCGCTACATTGAGAATATGTTTATGTTTCCGCTCAACCCTACCATTTTTTTGAGGAGTTCCCACACAAGAAGTGTGAAATAAAATTCCAGTGGCAGAAAAAAATTCACGCAAGCAATGGAATTCAGTACCGTTGTCACTCTGAACGACTTTGATTGATTGAGAGAATTGTCTATCAATCATAGCGACAAAAGACAAAAACATTTTGAGAACCTCAGTTTTATCAACCATCAAATAAATCCAAACTGCTCGCGAAAAATCATCAATTATAGTCAAGAAATAACGCGCACCACAAGAGGATTGGTGTTTGTAAGGACCCCATAAATCACAATGTATTTTCTCAAATATTCGAGATGCTCTACTATTACTCAAAGGAAACTTTTCTCTTGGTTGCTTAGCACGAAAGCAAACCTCACAAGCTTTATTAAAACTTCCCACAATTCCAACAGAGGGAAGTAGCTTTACCACTTTTTCAGATGGATGACCCATTCGTTGATGCCAAAGATTAATTGAAGTTGTCACACCATTAACTGTAAGATGTTGCACTGATTCGGTTCCCTTGAAGTAGTAAAGTCCATCCCGTCTAACACCCGTTCCAATCAGCTCCCTCGATTGATCCTGTATAGCGCACATATGAGAGTTAAAGAGAACACTGCTCTGCATATCATCATTTAACTGTGAAACAGAAATAAGATTGCAACTTAAAGACGGAACATAAAGAACATGATGAAGAATAATTTTGTCTGTTAATCGAACCGAGCCTTCTTGAGTTGCAACCACTGTTTTTCCGTTAGGTAAACCAACAGGGCAATGAGATATATCTTTTGCATAAGTCATCCGAGTGGAATCACCAGTAACGTGACGAGAGGCCCCTGTGTCAATTATCCACAATCGTGCATCAAACTTACCAGTCAATTGATCATCAGAAACCTTTGTACCACTAATTAGCCCTGTTAATGCCTTCCATTGGTCCGGTGCGAATAAATGAGATGAGGGAACTCCACAGCTGTCAGTGGGCTTTTTGGTTAAAGTGGCATTGGCACGGGGAACACCTCTACCCCGTCCACTGCGTCCTCCACGCGCGTTGTTATTGCCACGATTCTCATACCAATTTGGATAGCCATGTATTTCGAAGCATTGAGATACGTCATGGCCAGATTTCTTGCAGTGAGTACAAGAGATATGAGATTTGTCTGGTTTATCAAAGCGACCATGACCCTTGCCAGAACCGGTATTGACAGCAAAACTCATAACTTCTGGTGACTTGTCTTCGGAGACTGTAGTTGAGCGAATTGTCTCTTCTTGGAGTACCATTTGATAAGCACGGTCAAGAGATGGTAATGGATCTATGGACAGAATATTAGTGCGAACTTGTGCATAATACTCTGAACAAAGACCCATTAAAAATTGATGTAGCTTGCTATTTTCTCGTCGTGCCTCATGTTCACTGCCGGCGGTACAAGAGACACAACATGAACATTTAATAATAGGCTCATGGGTATGTAATTCTTCCCATAGTGCTGACAGCTGGCCAAAATATGTGGACACAGACATATTCTTAGACTGCTCACATTTAACAATAGATGATTTTAATTGTTGAATGCGTGGCCCATTAGTCACTGCAAATCTTTTCTCGAGAGTATCCCATAACTTTTTGGCATCCCTGTATTTAGCAAGAGAGCATTTTACCTCAGGACTAATGGTGTTCATTAGCCAAGAAATAAGCATAGTGTTGATTGTGGTCCAATCCGACTGAGAACAAGGTGGAGTCGGTCCAGTGATCGTTTCCATTAAGGAAATCAAATTTTCGTCGTGCCTCCAACGCCGTCTGTATGTTAGCAGCCCAATCATCATAATTGTTTCCGGTCAAACGTGTCGGGGTTATGAAATCACCGGTCGATCTTGAGGACCAAGGTAAAAGGAAGAGTTTGGTTCAATTTTGGGTTGAGGTTGGGGAGGCTGCGCCAGCGGTAGGTTGTCGTCGGCCATGGATGAGTTTATACGCAGGTATAAACCTTAGCGACTGATACCATGTAGAATACAAACAAAGAATAAAAAGGAGAATTGATTATGTATTATCTCTTGTGTCTAAACCTCAATACAAGCACTCTATTTATAGTGCCAATAAGATGATGAAGAGTTAATACAAAGAAAACAAAGAGACACATAGAAAACCCAAGAGACACATGGGAAACCCAACATGGGAAACCCAAGATACACATGGAAAACCCAAGAGACACATGGGAAAACAAAGAGATACATTATTATTAATATAGATGATTAATATCATCAAATATCTCAACAATATACAAATATAAATTATAACAACGAATATTACCCAATTACCTGTGCGATACGCGTGCAATGCCCGTGCGATGCACAAGTAATATTTTACAATCATTGTGGTAAATTTGCAAGATGTGATAGTTCAAGCAATAATGTTACAAATTGCGTCTGCATAAATGGATTCAAGCCGAGTGATTGGAACCAATGAAACGCGAGAAACTGACAGGAGGGGGTACCAGGAGGACTCCATTGCAATGCCAGAAGAACAACATAGATGGTGGTGAAAATGACAGGTTTCTTGAGGTTAAACACATCAAATTGCCCGATTTCGCTAATATTGATAGAAACATGAGACATCGAGAGGATTGTAAAAAGAAGTGTGAAAGAGGACTGCTCTTGCAATGCATACGCCCCGCCTGTTCCTGGTGGGATCTCCTGCATGTTATGGAGGAATGAATTGGTTGATATGATGCAATTAGATGAATTGAAGGCAGTGGGAGTACTCTTTTCGTTCGTCTTCATCCTTCCGAATTAGGTAAGTTCTAATTAAACTTTATCCTTTCAATTTAATTTCAACCAAGTTTTGATGCCTAAACTAACCATCAAATGGAACTTGTTTTGAACAGATAATAAGAGCAGCAAAAACCACAATTATTGTTGCAGTAGTTGCAGTTGCAGTCCTTGTTATTGTATCCATTTGGCTACTATGTAGCTGGCGAGCAAGAATCTGAGGTAATTAAGCTAAGGTTTGAAACATCAAGATTGAGATTTTTCATTTGGATCTTGTAATATTGTGGTTAAATTATGTGATCCCCGAACTTTTCATTTTATCAGCCAAGAAAAAAGCTGAAATTCTATATATTTGAATTATGGTTAAAAATATTGTGGTTAAATTATGGTTAAAGTTATTTGAATCTATATAAAATATAAATTATAACAACGAATATTACCCAATTACTCGTGCGATCCGCGTGCAATGCGCGTGCGATGCATGGCTATTTTTTTATTATATATATTTAGATAATAAAATTATAACATTTTAAAAATACTTTAAAAATATTTGAATCGATATACAAATATAAATTATAACAACGAATATTACTCAATTGTCTGTGCGATGCACATATAATTTTTTTTATATATTTAGATAATAAAATTAAAGATAGAATTATAAACATTTCTATATATTGTTGGACCAACCTCGGGCTCATGAAAGATTTGTCGGGGTCTTCCACAATGGGGAAAGAGTGCCACTATAATCAAGAAATATGGTGATCTTCTTCCCTTTGGGAGAATTCACTATATCATCAATATTGTTGAATAGTAATATGAATTTTAATATTGTTGTATTGTATTACAAATATGAATTTTAATGTAGAAGTAATACGAATAGAAAAATATGAAACAATATATTCAATTAGGATTTGTATTACACTATTTTATAATAATATTAGAATAGGAATTTTAATGTAGAATTGTAGTACGGATATATAGGAAATCTTAATAGTATAGAACTATTTTGGGCGGGAAATTAAAATGGAGGATTTTGTATTTATATATAGTATAGATTTTATCCCAAAATTATTATACGAATGAGAAAGTAGAAATCAATATATTTTATTAGGAAGAGAGATTTTTTAGGAATTGGGCGGGAAGTTAAAATTTCAGGATTTTGTTTTTATATATAGTATAGATTATCAAATAATGTAGTTTTAGTATATTAAAAAAATGTATTTTTTATTAAGAAAAATTACATTATTTGAATACTAAAAGTATATTATTTTTTTATAATGTACATTTAATACAAAAATAATGTTCGTTTAGTATATTAAAAATGTACTTTTTTTATGGTTCATACAACACTATATGAACCATGGTCCATACAATAATTTTCCGTATTTGGAGGTGTTCGGTATGTCTAAACGCATACCAGTTGTTATCCTTATCCCTATCCCTATATATATAAAAATGACAACATAACCATCAAAACAATTAAGGGGGCGTTTGGTTCACGGAATCTTAGATTACCCCATTTAATAGGATTACCTACAGGAAGGTAATGTGAGATTTTGGGAATGCAAGATTACCTTATGTGTTTGGTTTGGATTGTGGAATATAATATTACTTTGTTTGGTTAAGGGTTATATTTTAAGTTATATAGATCAATTTATTATAATGTCCTCAATAATACACACACACACACACACACACACACACACACACACACACACGTATTTATTTATTTATTTATATGTATGAATGTATATCAATGCTTAAATAAAAATTAAAAAAAAAACTAAATATATAAATATACACACATGTATATTTGATTACTAGTCGGGACACGCGCGTTGCGCGTTTTGCAATGGCTTTAATTGATGCCTAATAGAGATAGAAGTAAATTGTTGGGCAAATTTGTCATTTTCTAAGGTTGCAAATTGTCGAATGCTAAATAATGATCGAACAAAAAAATGTTGTAAAAAACAATTCAATTAGAATTGTAGTTTGTCATTGATAGTTATTGGTATAGATATTGACCATTATTATTATTAAAGTAACAACAACGGGTAAAAGTCTAATTTATAATTAATTTGGACAAGTTTAAATTAAACAGGTCAACATTTAAATTAATTGATAATTCAAAACATTTAATTATTATAATATGTTATTAAGAGTATTTATTACATAAAAAATTACACTATTGCATAACATATAAAAGGTTAAATAAGAAAATTAAATAAAAAATGGAAAAATTCAAATAAAAGAAAAAATATTTGATTTGCCAACAAATTCGTGTTCTTTAAAAATAACATAAATATAACACAAATTTTTAGTTGGCTGTCGAAGCAAAACACCCGCTCAGCATTGGCATGTTACAACACACCATTTTTTTTGTTCTTCCCAAAAAAGTCATCTTATAGAGTGAAAAACATGGCAAACAATTCTATCTCCAATTGTTATTTAACAACCTGCAAGAGGCCTCGTCACAGTTATTGGAAACAACTATTCATTTAAAGATTTGAGTAATTTAAGAATATACATTTATGTATATTTTGAATGACTGCAATAAAAGGCCAAGGTAGTTTTTTGCGTGCCAAAATGTCAAGTTATGCCTTTGAATATAGAATTTAGATATTGATTTTCACTTTGATGATGCAGGTTATATATATTAGAGTTTTTTCACTTTGGTTTCCTTAACTTTTAAAAACTACCCCAAATTTGTTCTCCATTACATTTTTCGTCAACTGGCCGTTAATGTTGGGGGTAATTCCGTCCATTCAACCTAATATTAATGTTATTGTGATTTTTTCCCAATTTCTTCGTTGCCAACGGTCAGTTTCGCTGGAAAAACCAAAGATCGCCGGCATGCACCACAGCCTCACCAACCACATCCACCGCTACCATGACCTCCACTTCTGTCACTGCCATCTTCAAAAAAGACATCAGGACAGACAAAATTGATGAAATTATAAAGAAGCTTAGTAAGAATGGCGAGCAACCAACGCAAACAACAATGCTACCCTCCGTCTTGGCTTTCATCCCCCCTCCCTGGCTCGCTTTTCACAGGTCAAGAAAACCAGACACCTCCAGCTCATTAGCCACTGCTATGTGCCGGAGGAGGACCAGCCGAAGGTCGCCGGTGTTAACCAGTGTCATCCCGGCTCGCTGCCTCGTCGGAAAGAAGCCAGAGGTCAACGCCACTATTGTTCGAGTTGGTTTCTCCGTCTGATTGGTTGGACTCTGCAGCAACGGTGGTTTCTGGCCGGAATCCTGTTGGACCCGTTGGTAGAAACCAAATAATAATCAAATAAAAATAAGATTATTATTTTCTGGAAAAAAAAGGAGGGAAAGATTGAGAATTTAGCTAGTGTTTGGTGTTGGGTTTTTGCAAGAGTCAAGCGATCACTCTTTCCTTAAAACTTTATTTGCCACCTCCCAAAAGTGCTAGAAGCGGTGTGGCCTAGGCCTCCTAGGATAAAACTTGCTTATGATTCAAAGTTTGAGCACACAAACTAGGAATCCGGCGAACAAAGCAAGGTTATGAACACAATATAACTAAGAAAAGGAGTAGAAGCAGAATTTTGAGGCTTGAAAATGATACTTTCGTGTAGTGTGCTTGTTGTTCTCTATGTAAAAATCTGCTTCTCACTACCCTCTCTTATATAGGGATGAAGGAGTTAAATAGCTTTTAATTTGGCATTTAAAGGCACCCCTACAACTCCTGTAACAGCAACCACTAACTTGAGTTTTAATTCAAAATTAAAATTGGGATTAATTCCAAAGAATTAACTCCGTAACAGCTGAATTAAAACCCCAACGGTCACAGAAGGAGCTCCAGTTTTGCCACGAAAAGACCGAACTTTCGGCCTTGTGGCCGAAACTTCTCAGTGTTGGAAAAATGGTTGCAGGTGCCGGCACACACGAGCTCGGGCTTGAATCAAGCCTTTTCGCTCTAGTTTCTAGTTGGAATTTGATTTGCACACCCCCCCCCCCCCCGCGCACGCGCGCACACTAGCCTCTGTGCTATACAATTCTACAAGCTCCAAAAGAGCTCTTGTATAAATGGGGGGGGGGGGGGGGGCGGGGAAATCCACTTTCCAAACCAATGTGGGACAAAAGCTCACTTTTTTCCTTCATTTTTCCAACTGAATGGGTCTACTTTGAGAATCAATATCTCATTCACCCATTATCCGTTTTGAGCGTACAATATATCAATCTCTTTGTCTCACTACGAAGAATCCGAATCCACTTTGACCCGACCCAAATCGGAAGTGGACCCTACTGATAATTGTACCACAAAATAACCACTTAACATGCCATTTTAAGCTATTTTTTCCAACAATCCCCCACATGAATGAAAAATCGATTTTCAGGGTATTTTGAAATCGGAAACAACTGTGTTCAAATGGTCGATCCCTGCATAGGATAGGTAGGGAGTCACTATACCCTTTGAACCTTAACTTGTGAAGACATGTTTACTCTACTGCCTGTACGGTAGAACGCGATGTCTTTGAACCGACTGCCGTTTGTGTAGACGATGACATATCTCACACAGGAACCTCCCAACCATGCTCTTGTTCTCACGAGTGTGCCCGTTTTGGTCGTGGGTCACCGTTCCTGGTTCTGCGAGAGTTTCTAAAGAATTGTGCCTAACAATTCTCCTTTGAAGCGACCCTCACTTCTCTCTTATATAGGTGATTCTTTCTCGAGTATCCCGTATACTCAAGAATCATTAAAGCATCAACATGCTAGCCTCGTGCAGGAGTCACTGTTTTAACGAGGAGTGGTAGGGAGTCCGAGATCCCCATAGTGCCGCGCTCCGTTCCATAATTTAGTTGTCCCATTGAACCTAGGTGCCAGCTAGGTTGGGTATCCACTATAGAACTTTTTAGTCCAAGGGCATTAGACCCATTCCTCGTGTCAACTTCTCCACAACTTCTTTGCCTAACCCTTTGATCAGCAGATCTGCTATATTGTCTTTTGACTTTACGTAGTCAATCGAGGCAACACCAGTTGTGAGCAGTTATCTAATGGTATTATGTCTCCGACGCATATGTCTAGACTTACCATTATACATATGACTCTGTACTCTCCCAATTGTGGCTTGACTATCGCAATGCACACATATTGGAGGTACTGGTCTTTCCCAAATAGGAATATCCTCTAGAAAATGGCGTAGCCATTTAGCCTCTTCACAACCTTTGTCTAAGACTATCAGCTCAGATTCCATCGTGGGTCTAGCTATTACAGTTTTCTTAGAAGATTTCCATGCAACGGCTGCATCGGCTAGTGTAAACACGTAGCCACCCATGGACTTAGAGTCCTTAATATCAGATATCCAGTTTGCGTCGCTATACCCTTCAAGTACAGCGGGATATCTCCCGTAGTGCAGTCCAAGGTCACGAGTATACCTCAAGTATCTCATAACCTTTATTATTTCCTTCTAGTGCATAGCACCGGGGTTACTTGTATATCTACTGAGTTTACTAACTGCAAAGGCAATATCCGGCCTAGTACAGCTCATAAGATACATCAAATTACCAATAACCCGAGCATATTCCACTTGTGAAATACCTTCTCTGTGGTTCTTGGTTAGATGAATGTTTGTATCAAACGCTGTTCTAGCCATTTGACCATCATCATTGTTAAATTTCTCAAGGATTTTGTCAATATAATGTGATTGGCTCAACACGAGACCATCAGGTCTTCTAATGATTCTAATCCCGAGGATTAAATTAGCCAAACCCATATCCTTCATGTCAAATCTCGCATTTAACATGTTTTTGGTAGACTTGATCATCCGATCATTACTACCAACGATGGGAATATTATCGACATATAAACAAAGAATGACGTAGCCGTCTATCGTTTCCTTAACGTAGACACATTTGTCACTTTCGTTTATCTTAAACCCGTTAGTTAACATCGCATGGTCAAACTTCTCGTGCCACTGCTTAAGCGCTTGTTTTAAACCATAGAGCGATTTAACCAACTTACACACTTTCCTTTCTTGGCCCGGAACCACGAACCCTTTGGGTTGTTCCATATAGATTTCCTCATCTAATTCGCCGTTTAGGAAAGCAGTTTTAACTTCCATTTGATGAACTTCCAAGTTTCGCAGCGCGGCTATGGCAAGAATCATCCTAATGGAGTTTATTCTCGTCACGGGAGAATACGTGTCGAAGTAATCGAGGCCCTTGCATTACCTATAACCCTTGATTACAAGCCTAGCCTTATACTTCTCGATGGAACCGTCAGGTTTCATCTTCCTTTTAAAGACCCACTTGGATCCTAAGGGTTTACTACCCGGTGGAAGATTAACAAGTTCCCAAGTGTGGTTCTGTAGAATAGAATCCACTTCACTTTTTATAGCCTCTTTCCACAATTGTCCTTCTGTAGAAGTCACGGCTTCTACATATGTTCAAGGCTCATTCTCTATCAAACAAGATAGAAAATCGGGTTCGTTTTCTAATAAACAAGTTAGATTACCTGAATCATACTCTAACAAGTAAGTTAGAAAATCAAGACCGAATAATTTTCCAACTCTCGCCTGCTTAATGCGTCTCGGCTCGAGCTCGGGTTCTTTCTCAGATTCCCCACTATCATTATCCATAGTTTCGTCAAACGTTCGTTTTGACGTACTTGCACTAGTACAAAAAAAGCTTTTAGAGTCACCCATAAAACACTTTCCGAGTCACCTGTACAGGTGACTCAGATCTTGGAGACTGTGATTCTCCTCCGCTTTCCGAGTCACCCGTAAAGGGTGACTCGAAAAGCGAAAAATGATTTTTTTTAATTTTTTAATATGGACTTTCCGAGGCACCTGCTCCGCTGCAAGAGCCTCGGATAGTCCTTTTTTATTATTTTATTAATTTATTTCCAAGACACCCACTTACAAGTGGGTGCCTCGGAAAGTTACCATTTAAAATATATATATATATATATATATATATATATATATATATATATATAAGCCATACACCTTGGGATACACAATAGAGCCAAAAATTCTCGCTCAATTAAAGCGACAAAATTTTGGTAGCATTAAACAACAGTAAGAAATTTCTGAGTTAAGAAAATAATTAAGAATGATAGATTTTTGGATTCCCGATCTACAACCTTTGGTTATCCGATTTCATATAATTTATAGCACACATCAACCTACTCCTAATGGATACTTCAGAGCATAGACAGATGCTCCAGCCTTCAACTTGGCTTGAGCTGATTTTGTTGATCGCTCCTTTGTTTTTTCATCTGACAGCAATAACAGCAGCAGAAAAATAAGTTACCAATACGCTCTTTACTGATGAAAGAATCGTAGAAAATCCCCATCTGCGGCAGTATAAAATCTATGGAGTTCTTCTTCATTAATTCTGCACAAACGTTATTATGTCAAGTTCCACTGCAAGAGGAGAAGCCAATAATTCTGCAATATGCCATGATTAAAATGTGTGGAAAAGTTATTAATATTGTTCCGTGCTGAAAGGATTTCAATGGGAGAACCTGTTCACACAATCAATACCAAGAAAGTGTAAACTAAATTAAGAATTTCCAAAAGCATTTGGTTTGATCTAAAATAACCTATCTGTCAAAGTAATTCCCCGATTTTCCAGCTCTTTATAAAGCCGAGGTAGCCAATTCCCAGGAAGCACACTTTGCTGAGGATCATCCTCAACCCTACACCAAGAAAGGTAAAGTTGAATTCAGATGTTAATCTACCAAAGGAGGAGGAAAAAAATATTTTAGATGTGGTACATCAATCTCAATGTAAACATTATACAGTAATCAAGGATAGAACTATACAAGTAGGATATGTGTGTGTGCGTGTGTTATTTAAAAACATCTAAGGGGGTTGGGGATCAGTCCTGTGACCTATCCTAAAGTCATAGGTCTATGCCACTCAACCACAGTTGGGATTTCTGGACAAAGAGAGAGAACTTGAATATGTTTGTCGATCACTAAGTATCAATGGTTGCAGCAATGGCATACCAGTACTAAATCTGTTGGGTACCTCAAAGTGGTGGTAGACTGTGTAGAGGATAACTCATGCACAAATTCTGAAACATCATGAGGATCAATATGCCCTTGATTAACTTCACTACTTTCTGTGGTGGAATCGCTGCACTCTGGATTATCAGACAATGCTGTGGCAATAGATAGCACCAGCAGTGGCCGGGATAACATCTACCCCAAAAATGAATGGTATAACCATCAGATGTCCAGAGGAAGATAACAACAGAGCTAACATTTGCTAGAGCATGTAGAATTGAAAAAAATAATCAAACACTATTATAACCAATGGTGTAATGAAATCTAGCAGTAGCACTTCATGATATTGAAAGGAACAACACTAAAATTTCTATTAAAGAATTCATTTAGAAAGTATACACTATTCTGAACATGGGTAAAAAGACTATATCAAATCTTTGAGCTTGCACCAACCTGCTCATAGGCCTAGAATATGTGCGTATTTTATATATTATTCCATTGTGATTTTAGGTAAATTATTATTAAATTGGATTAATTTTGAGTTAAATCTTATTAATTGTGCACTCTTTGACAGGTATTGACTTAATTGAGGGGAATCATGAGTTTTGGGGTCAAATTGCAAGAAAGCTTATTTGATGATATAAAGATGTGTTCAATTGAAAGAAGATTACAAAGTTTAGGGGTGAATATGTGAATCTTAAAAGGCTTTTGGTTAATTCTGGAGGGTTAAAAACTTACAAAAGAAAAGGGAAATTATTTGGTTTTATTGGCGCAGCAGAGAAAGGGAAAGAAAGGGGATTATATATATTAAGTTAGGGGTTGCTTTTGGGGAAAAAGGGAGAGACGGGAGCAGAAAGAAAAAAGAGGGCGAAGGGAAAAAACGAAAGCCTGGGGAGAAGCAGTAGGGGTCTTCGGCGAGGAAAGGAGGCAGAAGACATTCGAGACTTCATCGCAGAGGAATTTCTGCGCTTCAATCACAGCTATCATCTCTTAGGCTTGAATTATTTTTCTTCTCTATTTTATTTCTTGTTTAAATTTCCAGAATAATATTCTTTGAATTGTTTATGCATTTAATTATGATTATGGGCTAGAACTTTAATTAGGGATTTGGATTAGCCTATATTAGATTAATTGACTATTTTTCATGTGTTGATTCTTCTAATTTCAGTTTAATAATTGAATTTGATTATATTTATTTTATGTATTTTAATTGTGGATTGTGTGACTGGCCATTACATAATTCTAATATTAGGGTACATAAGAAGAACTGACAGGTGAATTATGAACCTAGAACTCGTAAGATAAACACAATTGACTTAAACTAGACATAGCTTTAGGTATTTGTGGTGAAATTTGATTGTTGCTTAATGGGTTTAATTAATGTTGGTGAGATATCGACGGATGATCACAGTTAATTGGATACAACCTAGTAGCTCGACGGAGTATTAGGATATATTTCCTCCAGGCGCAACAGTTTATACACGCCGATGACTATCCGACCTACCCACCGGCGACGCAAGGCGGTGTTCCAGCGGCGTTGTACGCAGGTCGGGGCAGACGACAGAATGGAGACGGTGGTGGCAGGCATTCCCACGGTGGTGGTGGACGTGGGGGCAACCAACGCGGCGGTCGTGGCCGGAACGACGGGTTGCGCTGCCAGATTTGCCGCTCTCAAGGCCATTCGGCCGCTTTTTGTTACCGCCGGTACACGGAGCCGCCGCCGTCGCAGGCTCACGTTGCCGTTGCAGGAGATGGAGTAGCACCACCATCGGCGGTCACCACGTGGCTTCCGGACACCGGAGCATCAACCCACGCCACCCCCGATTCCGGCGTGATCATCAATCCCGAGGAATATCACGGCGATGATGTCTTACGAGTAGGCAACGGCACAGGTTTGGTGATCTCGAGTGTGGGTCATGCAGTAATTCCTACGGTCAAAAAGTCGTTAAAAATGTCGAATTTATTACATGTTCCTGAGTTGTCAGTGTCTTTGATGTCTGTTAACCGTTTTACCCGGGACAACAATTGCTATTTTGAATTTCACCCCTCTTATTTTGTTGTGAAGGACTCAATCACTCAGGCGGTGCTTCTTAAAGGTCCGAGTTCGGGAGGACTGTATTCATTGTCACTACCAAATAATCACTTTGCGTTCGTCTCTGCTCGTGTCTCTTCCACGGTCTGGCACCAGCGTCTCGGTCACCCACACAGCCAAGCCTTGCGTCGTATCTTACAAGATTGTCCAGTCGAGTAAAATAAAAATGTAACACCAAAATTATGTACCCCGTGCCAACTTGGAAAATCGGCACGTTTTCCTTTAGATAGGGTAGTTACATCTAGTGCTAATGTACTCGATCTTGTTTTTACCGATATATGGGGTCCTGCACCTGTCATTTCAGCGGATGGGTCCCGCTACTTTGTACTATTCGTAGACGACTGTACTCGCTATTGTTGGTACTATCCTCTACGTCTAAAAACGGATATATATAAAATCTTTGATCTTTGGTGGGCGATGGTAGAACGTACGTTTTCACGTTCTATCAAGTCCGTTCAGTCTGATTTGGGGGGGGGGGGGAGTACCAAAAGCTACATAAAACATTCACAACTTTTGGAATAGTACACCGGCAGTCGTGTGCCTACACACACGAGCAAAATGGCCGTGTGGAACGTCGAAATCGCCATATAGTCGAAACTGGCTTGGCGTTAATGGCCCAAGCGTCTGTTCCACAGCGCTATTGGGATCATGCCTTTGAATCGGCAACTTTTCTTATAAATCGGTTACCGTCAGCCTCACTCAAGTTTGATACACCCTTTTTTCGCCTATATAAGACTCCGCCCACGTACACTTATTTACGTGTGTTTGGATGTCTTTGTTTTCCATACTTGCGTCCATATAACCGTCATAAAATTGAGTATCGGTCGAGTCCGTGTGTATTCTTTGGTTACCCGTCATCCTTTAGGGGTTACCGCTGCATGTGCCTCAACACCGGGAAAACCTATATCTGTCGTCATGTCCGCATTGACAAGACTAATTTTCCCTTTGAAACAGGTCATTTAAAATGGAGTAACACAACACCTGAGGTGCATGAGTCTCCGTGGGGGTCAAGTCCTGTCTTACTGACCCACAACAGTTGTGCCGTCCCTACCCCATCGCCTCCCGTTCCTCCTCAAGCACCTGTTCGTGCACCCAGGAAGCGGAGGCGGCGGGCTCAACCAGGTCAACGGGACCATGTTATGCGGCTTCGGCGTATGACACGGGACACTGGAGAGCAGTTGCACGCTCTCACCGCAACTACTGTTGATCCGACCGGCCTGTTATTCACAGGCTGTTGGCCATCCACAGTGGCGGGATGCTATGGACCAAGAGTTCAACGCCTTGCTTCATAATAACACTTGGCAGCTGGTTCCGGCTACACCGGACATGAATATTGTGGGCTGCAAGTGGGTCTTTCGCACTAAGCGTAAGGTTGATGGTACGGTAGAACGCTACAAGGCCAGGTTAGTAGCCAAGGGCTTTAACCAGGTCGCTGGCGAGGATTTTTTCGAGACATTTAGTCCGGTGGTTAAACCGACCACAGTACGGTTGTTGCTCTCGTTTGCTGTATCACGCGGGTGGACGCTAAGACAGCTGGATGTCCATAACGCTTCTGGAGAGTATATTTGTATTCAGATTTCAGTTATTGAATTAATCTATCGCTTCCACTCTCATCGTCTTAAGAATCAATACTTAGGAGTTAGTTAATTATCTAATAGGTGAACCCCAAATCCCTAGTCTTCTCTCAATTGGAATTTTCTTTCCTTTAATTTCATAAATATTCTTTTTAATTATATTAATTCTAATTATTTGCGTTTTCCCTAATCAACAAATTGATTATTTAAGATAACAGTTAATAGTGTTCTTCGTGGGATCGACCTTGGAATACTCTAGGAATTTATACTGTGATTGACTTTGTGCGCTTGCAGATTATAGCAATCACCTGCATGCCTTTAACCAACATTCCAAAAGGATTCCACCTCTGGATCCATTTAAATGGGGGATAACAAATGTTGAAAAAATCGCTAGGCGCCTGGGGACCGCCTAGGCGGGCGCCTAGAGCGCCTAGGCGGGCGCCTAGAACGCCTAGGCGGTCGCCTAGAGCGCCTAGGCGCGATTTTTGCAACAGTGGGGATAACAGACAACTTGCAAAGCTTGGAGACCAGACCACACATGTGGACATGTGGACAACTGCTCTGTATCAAGCATAAACGAGATTAGTATCTGCATAAGCAAACATTGGTTATAAATTCTTATAGTAACACTAGCATCATTAAACAAAAAACTATGCAATGAAATTGTCCAGACATAGGAATTCTACAGACGCTACAAAATCTGAATCAGAACCTCTGGGGAATTAAAACAACCAATTTTGCTAAATGAAAATAAGGTTTTGAAATGCATCTTAAGGGAGAAACTCTCTATATTTGTAAATACTACCTGGCTAAAGTCGTAAAGTGCAAACACATTAACAAAGAAGATTATAGTTTAATTTTAATTATCCAAATATAAATTAATTAATATACATTATAGTTCTATTTGAATGATAGAAGTAAGCATACAGCTTCAAGAAAGAAACTACTGGTGGACATTTCATCATAAATGTAGCGTCTTTTCTTGTATGAGACATTATGAATTTATATAGCATTGAAGTAAATCTAAGAATAAATAAATGCATCATACTTCAGGAAATTCAATTTATACTGCCACAAGTCCACAAACATTCAACCAATATCCCCAAAGTTTGTAAATAAGCAGTATGTATCAAAGACTCAAATAAAGCTTAAAAGTTTAAAAGTCATAGTAAAGGCTAAAGTGAAGAGAACCTGTCCACTGGCCAAACCAACAGACAAATCTGCAATGAAATTGTCCTCTGTTTCACCACTTCAGAGACTCAAATAAAGCTTAAAAGTTCAATATTCATTCACATAGACTTCATTGGTAGCACCTATACCTTTCCCTAACAAATAGATCATAAGCGATATCTCTAGCTTTAGGAGGGTTCACCATTAGCCCTAGCCAATCTTAGTTCAACAAAAATTCAAAAGAAATTTCTTAAAATATCATATATATAGCACACAATCACATACAATAATATAGAAAATAGATTGGACAAAAATCAAATAATTAAAATTTGAAATAAATTAAAAATAAAAACAAACAAAAAATCTCATAAAAGAAAATACGAATAACTTACCGTCGACGATGCTGTGATGGTTGGCGGCGAGCGGTGAAGCAGCCAAACGGCAGGCGGCTAGGCGGCGAAGGCAGCTGCTGTTGGCCGTCGAGCGAGGAGGCGTTGGCCGTCGCAGTTGTCTGCAGAGGGAGGCGAGGGGATCAGACGCTACCGGAGGCGGCGAGGTGGAGAGCCGGACGGCGTGGCGGGCGGTGAGCGCGGCAGACGGAGGAAATCGAAGTGTGAGATCCGATCTGGCTTGTGTATTTCGAAGTGTGAGATCAGATCGAGTATACGAAGGGTTAAGTGTTGAGTGGGAATCCGAGGCTCCCGTCTAAGCGGTTGCCTAAGATTTCAATATTATTATAATAATAATATTATATTCGCGACTCCGGTCTAGGTGGGTGCCGCGGATTCCAATATTATTATTATAATAATATTATATTCGAGGCACTTGCTTAGACCGGAGACTCGGATTCTAATATTATTATTATAATAATATTATATATGTGGCACCCTTTTCCAGTTGGTGCCTCGGATTCGCATATTATTATAATAATAATAATCTTTTCGAGGCACCACTTTGTAATTGGTGCCTCGAAAAGTTCTCCTTTTTTCTATATAAGACACCTTCACCTTAAAGGTGTAGTGGAAAACACTACTTATATTTCTAATTCTGTAGTAGTGTTGGTCCCTCGTTGGACCTACAAGGAAATATATTTTCGAAGAAATATGCATTCCTTGATTCTATTATCGTGTTCTCATGTACGTCCGGATTATGGGACTCGTGTACTAAGAATCGATAAGCACTACTATTATGTGCATAGCCAATAAAGATACAGTCCACCGTCTTAAGACCTATCTTTATTTTCTTAGGTGTTGGCACCAAAACTTTGGCAAGACACCCCCACACTTTCAGGTACTAGTAGGAAGGTTTCCTACCGTTCCCAGCTCATAAGGAGTCTTATCGAGCTTCTTGCGGGGTACCTTATTCAAAAGGTAATTACTTGTCAAAATCGCCTCACCCCACACATCTTGAGGTAGGCCCGAACTTATAAGCGTCGCATTCATCATGTCTTTCAATGTACGATTCTTTCGTTCGGCAACATCGTTCGATTGAGGTGAGTACGGTGCCGTACGTTCGTGTTTATACCTACACTTGCACAGAAGTCACCAATAGGTGCTTCGTACTCACCACCTCGATCGCTTCTAACCTTCTTAATTCTCCGATTAAGTTTGTAACACCCCCTAATTTCCATGCTAATTTAAAGCCTTAAACATGCAGATATCTAAACAGAACATCAAACACAGCGGAAGACTGAAAGGGATTACATAAACTGGAAACGAAAGGGGTGCTATGCCACGCTCACCCAGAGGTGAACGCACAGGCTAACATCTGCATAGTTCAACATCTAAAACCGTACATGTTCAAAGTACTAAGTCTATACTGGCTCACAGGCCACAAAACACAAGAAAGGAGCTACACTAGCTGGCACTAAACCGCGCTCTCGTCTAAACATCACCTGAAAGAAACACATAAAAGATGGGACGACGCCCGGTCAGCAAATAATGCTAGTAACCCACCAATACATGTGAAATATCATACATAGATAAGATATACGTTTGTAAAGTCATTTGCGAAACGGAATACATATATATAATTTCAAAACCAAGAGCAAAGGTCAACACAAGACTCAAATCACTCACAACAAGATAAGGGAACACATCCCAAGACCACAAAGGACAACAACAACTCACAAGAACGGCTCAATGTATAATCTACCATCACACAATAGATTAACACCCGACAAGCACAACTCAAGAGAATAAGGACACAACCAATGGCAACACATGCCAAGGCAACACATGCCTTTGTGACAACACACGTCACAAGAAGAGAATCACACACACAACGGCTACACAAGCCTTCGTGACATCACCCATCACGAATTGATATGCCTTCCTTATGCCCGATTCCAACCTTATGTCTAGTTCCAACCATTACCTCCAGGACCCCTGTACACCAAGTCCAACCTTTTCCCTCCGAGGACCGTCGTCCCCATCCGCCAATGACCGCCAACAAAACCACCAATTTCATAGTACACGAGGGTACCGATCACACATGGCAACACATGCCCTGGATAACACATGTTATCCCAGAAATAAACATGTGAACCTTACACAAAGGCCACAAACTCCATAATCACATCATGGCCACCACGAGGACCATTGCAATACCTTGGTGACTAGTGTCCCATACCACTAATCGTGCAATCCAGGTAAAGCCACACACACCACACCTCAAAAGGAATCAATCAACGGATCACAACGAAGATATGAAACCATACTCAATCAAGGAATGTATCACAGTCCAACAACAACGATGAATAACACAAGTCATCATCAACAATAGGAAAGTGCAAACAACACACACGCTAGCATTTAAACACCGAACTAGCATGCTTATCAAATGGGTAAACCAAACGTAGTTCCGAAGAACACACAAGACTCATCACGGTTCAACGAAACACAATGTTGAACACTTAGCACGATTCAAGACACCAAAACCTACATGGAATCCTACCATATAGTTCTAGACATACGAAACATCAATAAGACGCTCAAATAGTTCCACAAAAGAACAACGGGAAGTCAAAAGACCAAATACATAGTCAAAAGAATCACGGGGAACAAATCCCCGCCAAACCACATTACATACCTCGCGGGTGGGCCCACGGGTAGACCCCTACCCGTGGTTCCGCCCGCGGGTACATACCCACGTCCAACTTGTACCCCGCGGGTGGACGCCTACCCGCTGTTCCGGCCGCGGGTACGTACCTGTACACCAAAATAATCCCTTCAGGGATTTTCAACTCCAAGCTCAAATTCAAGTCCAAAACATGCCAAATGTCACCAAATACAACAAAATGACTTGAATCAAAGGAATAGCCAAGCAATGGCACACATGAAACCTAAACACAAGCTCTAGATATGCATTTTCACAAGACAATGCATAAACACTCACATTTCATAGCAAAACACATGTAGAATCCAAGAAATCTTCATATAGGTAAGCAAAATAGATTTTGCAGAGCATGGGTTACCTCTTGTAGACAAAAACCTTCACTTAAAACTTCACCAAGCTCCTAATAAGGCTCACCTTCCAAACCCACTTCAAGGACACACCAAAAGATCATAAAGATTCTATCTTTAAGAAAAGACACCTAAGAAAACACTAAAAACACAAGATGAACATAGATCTTACCCTCCGAGATGCCCAAATGTATGAAAGGTAGAATCTTGGAGACAACTCTTGAAGATTTGACAAAGCTTCAACTTGGCTTAGAAGAAAATCTATCTACCTTTTTAGAGAGAGGGTAGAGCTAAAGTTTGGAAAGTGTAAGGAGAGAAATGAGGATTGTCTACTAGGTTAGCTTGCATTACTAACACAAGATGAAAAGTCATGAATACCCTTACTAACATAAAGAGGTGTAAGGGAACAAGGGAACTCCTTACAAAGCTTAAGGTACAACCTTGACTTTGGGGTTGACTAGTCAATTACTAGTCCCCGACTATTGAAATTTTAGGATTTTTAGGAATTAAAATGCCAATTGGTTTAGGATTAATTACTTAATTAATCCTATAGTTGAATTTGGATTACGGGGTGTCACAAAGTTGGTTTTCCACTTCGTTCTTATAAAGAACGAATTTATCAACGGCTTCATCTATGCTCTTAAGCAAATATACATAGCAGTATCGTGTGATATCGTCGATAAACGTGATAAAAATACTTATTACCACCTCTCGTTTGTATCGATCTAAAATCGCACAAATCACTATGGACTAATTCTAGTGGTTCATATTTCCTTTCAACCGATTTGAAATGTACTTTCGTTAGTTTTGCCTCAACACAAATTTCACACTTGTTATTTGTGTCAATTTAAAAGTTAGGAATATGGTCCATGCTAATTAATCTATGCATAGAGTTAAAATTAACATGACCCAGTCTACCATGCCACAAATTGGAAGACTCAAGCAAGTAAACATAATTAACTTTGCTTTTATTGATAACAGAAATTACACTGAGCTTAAAAAGCTCATCAGTTACATATCCTTTACCAACAAACATCCCTAACTTAGACAAAACTACTTTGTCTGACTCGAACACCATGCGAAAGCCATGCTTGTTCAACAGAGAGCCAGACACAAGATTCTTCCTCAGCTCAGGAACATACAGCACGTTGTTCAACGTCAGTTCCTTTCCGGAAGTCATCTTCAGAACCACCTTGCCCATGCCTTCCACAACAGACTGAGCAGAGTTTCCCATCCACACTTTTTCACCCTCAACGGTCTCAAAGGTGTTGAACATCTCTCGGTTGCAACACAGGTGCCTGGTTGCACCGGTATCGATGAACCACTCACGAGGGTTTGAGCCCACGAGGTTCATCTCGGTCACCATAGCCGAAGGCTAATCTCGACATCCTTCTGACTACTATCTCCAACAACATTGGCTTCAGAACTCTTGTTCTTCTTCCTTGGAGCTTTGCATTCAGATGCTCTGTGGCCAGGCTTGCCACAATTGTAGCATTCACCAGGAAACTTGTTCTTGGTAACGCCACCTTTCGGACCTAGCTTTCGCTTGTCCTTCTTGTTCCTCTTGGAGCTCTTAACGCGCTCCACAATGTTGGCCTTAGCGCCAACAACGATAGGAACTTTCCTATCATTCGTCCTTTTCCCCTCCTCAATCCTGAGTCGCTGGATCAGGTCCTCCAGGTTCATTTCCTTTCGCTTATGCTTAAGGTAGAGTCGCTGGATCAGGTCCTCCAGGTTCATTTCCTTTTGCTTATGCTTAAGGTAGTTATTGAAGTCCTTCCAATCTGGAGCCTGGAGGCAACAAGTGGATCACAGATCCCACTTGGAAGGCTTCACTTAGCACGGTCTTTGAATAAACCATTTTGAAGTCGAGGAATCGGCCAACCACAAATTACTTTGAGCCGGCATCCTCACTTCGGTATTTATGATCCAAAGCTTCCCACAATGCTTTTGATGTGCTAATCTTTTGATATACATCATATAACGTTCACACAATCCGTTTAGGATGTAGTTTCGGCAAAGGAAGTCCGAATCCTTCCAATAGCCAACTGTCATCACGGATTGTGCATCTTGTTCCTTCAACTCAGGAACACTCTCAAACAAGAACCTTGCAAGCCGAGAGTTTCTAGGTATAACAACATCTTTTGTTACCACTTCTTGAAGTTCGAACCAACACCGGTGAACTTCTCCGGCTTTTCAGCCGAACAACTCGGTACCGAAGGTACCCGAGTCATGGAAATATATCCCTCGGTGCTCTCACCATCCTGTGAACCAACGTTCACTAGTGTAGCTTGGGAATTAGCAACATTGTTGCTGTTTCCTCCATTGTTGTCCGCAACAACGTTATCCTCCCCATCGATTGGCAGTACGGGATGCTCCATATTCTTCAAGGAAATTCGGAGAAGACCACCAGCGGGATAAACAAGATATAAGGTTTTAAAACTGTTGGACCCGTTGGTAAAACCAAATAATAATCAAATAAAAATAAGATTATTATTTTCTGAAAAAAAAAGAGGGAAAAATTGAGAATTTGGCTAGTTCTTGGTGTTGGATTTTTGCAAGAGTCAAGTGATCACTCTTTCCTTAAAACCTTATTTGCCACCTCCCAAAAGTGCTGGGAGCGGTGTGGCCTAGGCTTCCCAGGATAAAACTTTCTTATGATTCAAAGTTTGAGCACACAAACTAGGAATCCGGCGAACAAAGCAAGGTTATGAATGTTAGCATGACTAGTATTTTATATTTATTATTTGTATAATATATAGTCATAGATTAGTGATGGTAGTTCTGTTTGACTTAGCTCTCTATTAGTTAGGATTAGTTAGAGATTAGTTCTACGATATACTTTGTAATCCTATCTTCTGTCTAATTGAATTTTTTGAGGTGAATTCTCTAATCTGGTATCAGAGCAACAGGTTATCCGATCCTCTCCAACCTCCACCACAAACCACTACCCCCTCTCACCCTCTTTTGCCGGCGATTCAACGCAAAATGTCGACGTCCTCTGAGCGTACTGCTTCTGCCGCTGGAAACTCCTCGGGCTTGGTTCAAGCGCCTTCATGACTTTCTCTTATCTGCAGGTTTTAAGTCATCTAAAACCGATGTATCCTTGTTTTATTATGCAACTGGGGAATCTCGTGTGTTTTTATTGGTGTACGTCGATGACATAATAATGATGGGCAACGACGCCAAACTGGTGGTTACACTTCTACAGCGTCTGTCCACTACGTTCAAACAATCGAGTCAGGTGACGGGTTTATTCTATCTCAGCGTCGCTATGTGACAGATCTCCTAGGGCGCTCAGGGATGACTGACTGTAAACCCCTCACTACACCGGCTGCTGTCACAAAATTAGTCACACCTACGGAGGAACTGTTCGATAATCCGACTCAGTATCGTCGCATAGTTGGAGCGCTACAATACTTGACGATCACTAGGCCGGACTTGGCATATGCAGTCAATCGACTGTGTCAATTCATGCACTCACCGACAGTAGACCATTGGGCCCTTGTGAAACGGGTTCTGCGTTACATCAAGGGAACTCTCGACTTTGGCCTCCGTCTCGCCCCATCTTCCTCGACTTGCATACACGCATTCTCCGACTCGGACTGGGCTGGTTGTCCAGTAGATAGAAAGAGCACCAGTGGTTTTGCGGTTTATCTAGGGACCAACCTTATTTCCTGGCTGTCGAAGAAGCAACGCACTGTTGCTAGGTCCTCCACTGAAGCTGAGTACAAGGCCCTAGCAGATGTCTCCGCAGAGGTCACCTGGGTTGTGTCACTTCTACGGGAACTCGGGATGCATTCAGGCCAGCCTTCGACGCTGTGGTGCGACAACCTTGGGGCTACTTACCTTTGTGCCAATCCGGTGTTCCACGCACGCACAAAGCATGTAGAAATCGACTATCATTTTGTCCGGGACAAGGTTGCTTCCGGAGAATTCGCAATCAATTATGTATCTACCACGGATCAGTTAGCAGATATCTTCACCAAACCTCTTTCAGCGTCACGGTTCGCAACTCTACGAGGCAAGCTCAATGTTGTCTCTCTACAACCTTGCGCTTGAGGGGGCGTGCTAGCATGACTAGTATTTTATATTTATTATTTGTATAATATATAGTCATAGATTAGTGGTGGTAGTTCTGTTTGACTTAGCTCTCTATTAGTTAGGATTAGTTAGAGATTAGTTCTACGATATACTTTGTAATCCTATCTTCTGTCTAATTGAATTTTTTGAGGTGAATTCTCTAATCATGAACACAGTATGGCTAAGAAAAGGAGTAGAAGCAGAATTTTGAGGCTTGAAAATGATACTTTCGTGTAGTGTGCTTGTTGTTCTCTGTGTAAAAATCTGCTTCTCACTACCCTCTCTTATATAGGGATGAAGGAGTTAAATAGCTTTTAATTTGGCATTTAAAGGCACCCCTACAACTCCTGTAACAGCAACCACTAACTTGAGTTTTAATTCAAAATTAAAATTGGGATTAATTCCAAAGAATTAACTCTGTAACAGCTGAATTAAAATCCTAACGGTCACAGAAGGAGCTGGCCACGAAAAGGCCGAACTTTCGGTTTCAGCCAATAGGTCGAGACTTCTCAGTGGCAAGTTTGGCATAACTTATGCCCGCAGGTGCGGCGCACACGTGCTCGGGCTTGAATCAAGCCTTTTCGCTCTCGTTTGGAGGAGTATCTTAAAATTTTCATGAATTTGGAAGTTTCTGGATTGAGTTATAGATAAACCTAAAGTGTTCACAGTAAGTAACATGAATCTATTGTGAGTAATGGTTGCTTGCTTCTATGCTGGACTGCAACTAGTCTAAAATCGTGAGAAAACTCATATTTTGTGGCAGAAGAGTTGGGGACAACAGGATGAGCCCGCTATCTCGGAGCCCTGTGAGATTGAGCCAGGGAAGGAGATGAAAGCCATAATAATATTAATATTAGATTGAATGGACAGAATTACCCCAACATTAACGTCAAGTTGACCGAAAAGGTAACTGAGGACCAATTTAGGATAAGTTTTTAAATGTCAAGGGACTACATTGAGAATGAGTGAGAGACTATTTTGGGAAAAAAACTCAATATATTATATAGCAGCACAAACAAGTGATATAACATTGCTATGAAGCTTGAGGCCTCGGTTATCCGAGGAAAGAGTGCTGGTGGCACCATTCTTGAAGGAAGCCTCGCAGCTATCGCCATCTTTGTCCACGGTCGAGCCTGCTGATGCGACGTCGTTCACAACATCCGCGGCTGGACGAGAGTTGAGAATCTGAGACGCGGCATCTAAAGCCGCCACGGCCGCGCTATAGTAATTGGAGCACTGAAAATAAGCCACTATCAAGTCAGGAGGATTATTTGGGTTTGTGAGAAGATCCTTGATCTTCGCACCCGTCGCCGAGGCATTTTTGCCCGCTTCTGAGACAGCGGTTTTCAGTAGGTCATCTAGTGACTGAGAAGGACTTGTGACCAGAACTTGAAGGCAGAAAGTTGTATCAATGGCTTTGGCACACAGATTCTCTATGGATTGCTGACTTGTGGTTGGTTTCACAGAGAGAAACAGAAGCCATAGCATTAGGGTTAGGATGGAAAATTTATTGGCCATTGTTTCAGTGGATTGTAATGGAAAATGTTATGTTAGTATTTATATAGCGTCAGATTCATTGAGTCAAATGCTAATATGCTATGCATGGTAAGAAATTAATGTAATCACAAACAGATTCAGCCAAATCGTTGTAAATATATGGTGATGATTATCCGAGAAAGAATATCTTTGGTTAAAAGAGGGTACACGAAAAGTGAGATGTTGTAAGAAGAAAAATATTTTATTGGATATGTTTTGTCTAATTACTATGTTTTTACTTTACTTATCTTGACTCTCTGGATTAATTAGACAAAACATATCCAATAAAACTGCTTTGGAAACGGGCAAACTACCTGATACAGTGAACGATACTTTACTAGTGCTCATCCCAAAGGTCCAGATGCGATGTCTCCAGCATTTGACATGGATTGTTGAATTTGGTCGGACATTTGTTGGAGGTTCGTCGGAGTTGGCTGAAAGGAACCCTAGTTGACTTGCAATTACATGTCACCAACAGGTTTGTGAGTTTAATTGCAACTTTTAAAAATTTAAGGACCTAATTGATTTTTAGGTAAATTTAGGAGCTTATTTGATCATTTTCCATCCTTTGTCAAGTGAATATATTCTTATTTATTATTTAATTCTATGTGTTTGAATTAATTGGTGTACTTACATAGAATTATTAGAGAATTTGTATTTGTGAAATAAGAATGCAGGGAGAAACAGTGGAGAGAAGCTTCAAGGCTTCAGGTTGCAAATAGGAAGCTGACTATCATGAACCAACCGCTATCAATGTCTGTTTGAAAAATGTTTTACAAAAAATTACTCATTTTAAAAAAAAATAAATTAATTTTCTAATGTTTGGTTGAAGGTGATAAAACTATATTTTTTTTATTTCGTTCATTTTTCTAAAAAAATTAACATATTATTTGTTATATAATAATAATAATAATAATAATAATAATAATAATAACAATAATAATAATAATAATAATAATAATAATAATAATAATAATAATAATAATAATAAGTGGTGGTAGTAATAATTTAGAAACTAGTTTGAAAAGAGATGAGAGAAAAGATCAATACAGGAAACAAATAATCTAAAAAATGTCTTTGGACTAAAAATTTAAAAAAAAAAAAAAACATTTTCGGCCAATTAGGCCTTTTTTCTATTGACCATAATAAATTTTTTCTTTTGATTTTATTTTCGTTAAATATCCAATCATGATAAAATTTTAAAAAAATGTCTAAAAATCATTTCCCAAATTTCTAAACCGACCCTAAATTAATTACAAAATTTCATATAACAATTTGTAGAACCAATTATATGTTAAACCAAGTTATGTACTAGATAAGGACAAAATCATTTATTTTTGTTTTCAAATATACTAGTATTTTCACCACGTGCGTTGCACGAAATGAATTTGTTATAATATTTTAAGAATATTGGATCGATATACAATTGTATAAATTATAATATCGAATATTATATAGTGCAATTGAAGAATTGAGTTGGATCGATTATGTTTTCTGATGTTATCATTGCATGAATTCGAGCAAATAATTGTCCATCCAATTAATAGCTAACGTGTAGATATACACATCCGGTACTGAAACATTAGAGATTTTATATATCAGTGTTTAGGATTTGTATTAATTGGGCAAATTAGCTCGTTGTCTAGCAACTCAGTTATAGAAATTATTTGTACGAAAGAAATATATTTTTGATGTTGATATATAGCAATTTTGTCATTTTTGTATAAAAAGAAAATATAATATCACTTGTTTAAATTATACATTATTGAAAACTTCTTTGTAAACGATATTGGTAATAGTAACAGAATTTTGTCCGTCATCGTCTAGAGCTAAAATAGTAAAACCTTCAAGCCATCAGGATGGACGACTCGGGAAAAAGCCACGTACACCTGAAGGGCAATCACATATCGGTATTCAAATTATTATTAATGGTGTAAATAATAATTAATAAATTATTATTTCCTTATAAAATTACATAATAACTAATAAATCATTATTTCCTTATAAAATTACATTATTACGCAGAATTTTTAAAAAAATATTACCAATTAATAGGTATTAGTTAATTTCCATATAACATTTTGTTACCAATTAAGCTTTATTAATTTTTTTACCAATAAATTAATTAATTATTATTAAGAAAAGTTTGAGCGAGAAAATTGAAGAGGACGATTTTACTTTTATTAATAATATAGATAGATTGGTGTAAAATTAGTATTCAAATTATTATTATTATTGGTGTAAATAATAATTAATAAATCATTATTTATTTATAAAATTACATAATAACTAATAAATCATTATTTCCTTATAAAATTACGTTATTATGCAAAAATTTTCAAAGAACATTTTGTTACCAATTAAATTTTATTAATTCTATAGCCAATAAATTAATTAATCATTATTAAGAAAAGTTTGAGCGAGAAAGTTGAAGAGAGGATTTTACTTTTATTAATAGTACAAATATAGATTAATTAATATTCATATTAGTTTGGACGGGAAAGTTGAAGAGGAGGATTTTACTTTAATTAATAGTATAATTTGGTGTAGAATAAGTATTCAAATTATTATTATTGGTGTAAATAATAATTAATAAATTATTATTTCCTTATAAAATTACATAATAATTAATAAATATTTCGTTATAAAATTACGTTATTACACATAATTTCCAAAGAATATTATCAATTATAGATATTAGTTAATTTCCATATAACATTTTGTTACCAATTAAGCTTTATTAATTCTTTTACCAATAAATTAATTAATTAATATTAAGAAAAATTTGAGTGGGAAAATTGAAGAGAATGATTTTACTTTTATCATTAAAGCCAAATTAGGACGAGATCGGTACCCTGTCAGATAATATTGGGAGGAGTTTGGTATGTCTAAACGCGTAATTTACTAGGGACGGCAACGGGACGGGGTGGGGGCGGAGACTATACTACCCATCCCCGTCCCCGAAACCCCGACCTCGTCCCCGCGGGTTATTAGACGGGGACGAGGATTCCCCGTCCCCGATCAATTCTTAGTCAAAATTTTAAATTAGTGTAATTTTTAATTTTAAAAACTAAAAGCTTAAATCTTAATTTAAAAATATTATATATATAATAATAATTATTCGGGGACGGGGACGGGGCGGCGCGGGGAGGGGTATCCCTGTCCCCGTTCCCGTTCTCCGAATTCTATATCCCCGTCGGGTACGGGGCATATTGTCATCCCTATAATTTACCAGTTGTTATCCTTGTATATAAAAATGGCAACAAAACCATCAAAGCAATTAGAGTGTTATATTAAGGGCATCTCCCCTTAAACCCGTTTACCCCCGGGAGATGTCTGCGTCAAGGGGACCCTTTAGCCCCTTACCTTTTCAATCTGGTAATGGAAAGACTGGCTTACGACATTCAACGAGAAGTTTCCTTAGGGCAGTGGAGACCCATTTCGATCAGCAGAGGTGGGGTGGGTATCTCTAGGGATGGAAATTTCAATCCGACCCGTGAATATCTACCCGAATCCACCCCGCATGGATCGGGTTTTTTTGGGTGATGGTGGGTGGTGGGTCGGGGGTGGGTCTTAAAAAAGCAAACCCGCGGTGGGTCGGGTCGAATTCGGGTTCTATGTACAAGACCTGCATAGAATCCCACCCTGCCCACCATGTGTGTGTGTGTGTGTGTATATATATATATATATATATATATATATATATATACATATATATATATATATATATATGTATATATATATATATACATATATATATATATATGTATATATATATATATACATATATATATATATATATATGTATATATATATATATATATATGTATATATGTATATATATATATATATGTATATATATATGTATATATATATATATATATATGTATATATGTATATATATATATATATATGTATATATATATGTATATATATATATATATAATAGTACTTATATAGTTATTTATAAAAGTTTATATAACTTCGTGTATCTTTTTACTATTTTTTATATCACCCAACTCTTTTTCGCGGATGACCTAATGCTCTTTGGCGAGGCCTCGGACCGCCAGGCCAAGGTTATGATTGATTGCTTGTATAGACTGGGAAACAGCTCAGTGCTTAAGGTAAATCATTCTAAATCTCAGATCTTTTGTTCTCTGTTCTCCTAATATTGGGGTAGGTTCCAAACACAATATTGGGAAGACTATGGGCATCCCTATCACGAATAATCTTGGCTCCTATCTTGGAATTCATGTTTTGCAAAAAGGAGTCTCCAAAGATATGTTTGGGTCGGTGCTCAACAAAATGAGACAGAAACTATCAAATTGGAAAGCAAATTCCTTATCTATGGCGGGTAGAAGAATCCTCGTTCAGTCCTCTCTGGCCACCATCCCAACTTATACAATGCAATCTATGGCGCTCCCTGCTAGCACCTGCAAGGATATCGACAAGATCCGTAGAAACTTTCTTTGGGGGCATACAGATAACTCTAGAAAAATCCACACGGTCAACTGGGGAGATATTTGCCGACCTAAAGGTTTAGGTGGCCTCGGCCTAAGAACAGCTAAGGAGTCTAATCTTACCTTTCTAGCCAAGCTTGCCTGGCAAATGGTTGCTTGCCCGGATAAGCTCTGGGTAAAAGCCCTAGGAGAAATATGTCAAAGATGATCACTTCCTTAATCTTCCAGTCCGAACCAATGCGTCTCCGGGGTGGAAAAGCATTCTAAAAGGTAAAGATCTTTTAGCCAATGGTATGAAGTGGAAAGTGGGTATCGGTGACTCAATAAATTTTTGGGAGGACTGGTGGATTGATGATGGCCCTATCAATAATGCGATTGACCATCCTATCCCGGATAACATGAAAAATATGAAGGTTAATGCTTTAATTTCTGACGACAAAAGTTGGGACCTTGCCACAGTGAACAGCTTGCTCCCAAACCATGTGATTGATATGTTGAAAATTTATATAGTAATGAAGATTAATATTTCAGATGGACTACCATGAAAGCTTAAAATAATATTTGGAGTTGAGGAGTTATAAATATTATTTTAGTTTGGTAGAAAGTTAATTGGAGATTGAGTTTGTTGGAAGGCTTTGTCTATTCTCAACATTGGGGGATTATTCCCTAACATTGGGGGGCTATTCCCAACATTGGGGGATTATTCCTGGTAGGAAATATCCCGACCGACATAAGCTCTACCCCGACCGAGTTGTCTTTGTTCTTTTCTTCTTTGTCTTTGCAGGTGACAGGTCGGGCTTCATGCGAAGAACCCGGTCGGGGTCCGACCGGGAGTTGCCCGAGTGATAGTATCGACCACCGAGCGGTAGCCCTTTGGCAGGAGAGCTGGTACAGGACACGTGGCGGCTCTCTACGACGACAGGCAGGGCACCTGGGAGGATGACACGTGGTGGCTACGTGGAGAACATGCCGAACGACCGGAGTCATGTCTCCAGGCACAGCGGCTATAAATACCCACAGTAGCTACAGTGTAGAGGACTTTTGGACGATCGATAGGTTGTTGTTAGAGAATCCAGACCGCATTCAGTCGGCACTCAGAGCAACCAAGTAGATTGTACTTAGGGCCTTTACCGTGATCAATAAAGACATTTATTCGCTTTGATTGGTCTCGGGTTTATTTTATATTGCTTACGTATAATTAGCAGTATCATTTTGGCGCCGTCTGTGGGGATCCGTGCGAGAAAGCAACGTCTTGACGAGCACCCGCTCCCTCTCCAATCATGTATCCGTGGGCTCAAAACAACTTCGCCGACGATCAGGCGGACACAGCGAGCTCATCTGGGCACCATGCCACCCAACATCTAGGTCAGACGGTAGAATTGAATCTCAATCTTTCACCACCGCATCCGTCTAACACATACCCGGTCGCACAACAACCGGTGAACTACATTCAACCGGGATACCAAACACCCGGTCAGCAATATCAGCAGCAGCCGGTGATGTATCCCGGCCAATATCCATACCCGGTTCCACCTCCGTCGTACGGGTATTGGCCTGGCCAACCGATGTACTACACTCCCCCGGTTGGTTATCCACCATATACGCCTGCTTACACGGCTCCAGCCGCCGCCCCTCCAGTACAACCGACCGCACAGGTAGAGCCGCAGCGTCAGTCCGCTTCCCGGGCTCGACGCTCGGCTCATTCGCGGTTGGGGTCGGGGGGTACTGATGCGATGGAGGCACCAGGGCAAGCAGAGCAAGCGGTCGAGGTTCCCGTCCAAGCGGAGGACCCCGAAGAAACTGCCCGAGCGACAGCTTTTGGTCGTCTTCGACCGGAGATGCGTCAGCGTTTGGGACCCCAAGACCCGAACCGCGGGCAAGGAGACGTGCAGATGCAGGAGGCTAGCCAGGAGGCCTCATCTAGGTATAGTGGGTCGAGATCTCACCGACGGCGACGCGCTCGGGATACAGCCCAAGCTGCTCAAGCCGTCGAGCTCAACGAGACCCGAGGATTACTCTATAACCTCCAGGCGGAATTTGCGCAATTCAGAAACGCGCACCCTGCAGCAACCCCGGTTGGACAACCGACCCTGCACCAGACGCCTTTCACAGCGGCGGTAATGGCTCAGCTTTACCCGCTTGACTTAAAGGTCTCTGGAGAGAAGAGTTATGATGGCCGGACAGACCCTGAGGCCCACGTCAACGATTTCTACAGCAATATGACGCTGAAGGGTGTGTCAGACGCCGTAATGTGCAGGGCTTTCTATTCCACGCTTACCGATCGAGCGGCAGAATGGTTCCGAACTTTGCAGCCGGGATCGATCGACAGGTTTGACACCCTGGCGGTCAAGTTTGTGAGGAAGTTTATCACTTCCAAAGTGGTGAGGAAATCCTACATGTATCTGGAGAAGGCCAAGCAACTCGAAGGCGAGAGCTTGACCGACTTCCTCACCAAATGGAAGGCGGCGGTCGGGGAGGTCGAGCCCATGGATGATGCCACCGCCACTCATATGTTGCACATTTCTCTCCGGGCAGGATACTTGTATCAGGATTTCATTCTACACCCCCCGGCCACGTATGAGGAGGCCCTTCGAAGGGTCACAGATTATGCCAATGCTGGCGAGGCGAACGCCGTAAAGCGCTCGCAGGAGGTCGGGTCTTCATTCCGTAAACCGGCCGGCCGGGCGGAACACCGATCGGGGGATGACCATCCCCGATCCCGCACCAGGACTGGTGAGTTCACGGCCTTGAACCGATCGGCAGCAGAGGCCATGCAGTATGCCCAGTCTTGCAACCTCATCAAGCTACCCCATCCCGATCGAGATGGTCCTGACAAGAGTAAGCATTGCGCTTACCACCGATGTGCTGGGCATGACACTGAAGAGTGTACCCATTTGCTCCAACTGTTGGAAGATTTGCTCAATCTAGGGAAGTTGGACAAATGTGTGGGGAGGAGAGAGGACCCCAAGAGGAATACCGATCGGAGAGAACAGCGGCGCTCTCATCACCGCTCCGATCGGTCAGGTCAGGACCGAAGAGACGATCGAAGAGATGATCGTCGCGATGACCGACGGGACCCTGACCCTCCGTCTAGCAGCCGACCAGCAGGAAAGCTGACCATCCACGTTATTTTCGGTGGATTGGAAGACGCTTCCCGATCGCGGAGTAATTGCCCGGTCGCCATAGTGGACTCCCGGGAGACTGGGAAGAGGCAAAAGATGGAGCCCATAACCTTCACCCTCGAAGATCAACCCAGCAGCGGTGACCACGGCATGGAGGCGCTCGTGGTCACAATTGATGTGAAAGGGACGGATGTCCAGAGGGTTATGGTTGACACTGGCAGTAGTGTAAACGTCCTTTATTTGGACGTGTTTGAAAAGCTTGGACTAGACAGGAGGGAGCTGACTCCGGTCGGTGTACCACTGTCTGGCTTTACCGGGGCTCTCATTTACCCCGAAGGAAAGATAACGCTCCCGGTCGAGATCGGCACAGCCCCGAAGTCGATCAAGACGGAGTTAGAGTTCGTTGTGGTCAACCTCCATTGCGTCCACAACATTATCTTGGGCCGACCCGCCATTATGAAGATCGGTGGGATAATTTCAATGCCTCACCTATGCATGAAATTCCCCACCCCTAATGGGGTCGGTGTGGTCCGTGGCGACGTCCAATCCGCCCGGATGTGCTACACCCGAGCGGTCAACAGACGCGACTCCGGTCCGTCTTCCCGGGTGAACACCATAGCCAAGGAGGAGGCTAAGGATCGGAAGGAACAACCTGAGCCTTCCGAAGAGATAGAAGAAGTTCCCCTATCCGAGGACCGACCGGATAGGAAGATTAAGATTGGCCGGGCCCTCACCCCCGAGCTTCGAGCAGAAATTTTGGCTATACTCCGGGAGTATGCTGATATCTTTGCATGGGGGCCCGAAGACATGCCCGGGATCGACCGATCGGTGATTCGTCATAAGCTAGCCGTCGATCCCACAGCAAAGCCGGTCGTGCAAAAGACCAGGCACCTTTCCTCCGATCGCCGTGAATTTGTTAGGGAAGAAGTTAAGAAGATGGCGGCGATCGAGCACATCCGACTGGTGATCTATCCCGAGTGGGTGGCCAATATTGTTCTCGTTCCTAAGCCCCCAGCTTGGAGGATGTGCATCGATTTTACCGACCTCAACAAGGCCTGTCCGCTCGACCCGTATCCATTACCGAGTATCCACCAGATGGTCGACGAGACGGCCGGGGCCGAATTAATGAGCTTCATGGATGAATACATCCGGGCTCAAACAGATTCTGCGCTCGTGGTTGGGCAGGTCCTTGGAGATTATGAAGTCAATGGGGAGCGTCTGTAGTTATACCGAGACCTAGCCCTGGAGAAGCTTGCTCAGTTCCGGGGGTATACCGTCCGGCATATACCCCGATTGGATAACGCCGATGCAGATATCTTGTCTAAATTGGCTCAAGACGCCCTGGAACACATGTCGAGGATAGCTCGGATTTTGGTGATCCCGAGACATAGCATCCATCGCTTACCGGTCAATCCAATCCAGCCGGTAGAAGATAATTGGATCACCGATCTGAAGGAATTCCTCGAGCACGGTCGACTCCCCGACGATCCCCAGCGTGCTCGGAAGGCCAAGCTTAGGGCCCTGAGGTTCCAAGTCTTGGACGGTCGTCTCTACAAGCGATCGTACGGAGGTCCTCTTATGCGTTGCTTGACCGCATTTGAGGCTGATTTAGTCATGAAGGAATTGCACTCGGGAATCTGTTCTTCACATCAAGGAGGCCGATCGTTAGCCCGTCGTATCATGCTGATCGGGTACTATTGGCCGTCCCTCCAGCTAGACTGTGAAAAGTTAGCTCGGGAGTGTGAGACGTGCCAACTGTTTGCCCGGATGCCTGGACGACCGGCAACCTTCTATCAGCCAGTCACGACTGCAATTCCCTTCGCTAGGTGGGGGGTAGACATCTTGGGCCCTTTCCCTCAGCTCTCCGGTCGGAGAAAGTTCGTGATTGTCGCCATCGATTACTTCTCCAAGTGGATAGAAGCCGAGCCCTTAGCCACGATCACTTCTCAGCAATGTGCTCGTTTTCTTTGGCGCAATGTGGTTTCCCGCTTTGGTGTGCCCGTGCATCTCATCAGCGACAACGGCCGCCAATTCGTAAGCCAATATTTCCAGAACTTCTTGGCCACGATCGGGACGACTCACGTCCGGTCGTCGGTGGCTTACCCGCAGGGAAACGGACAAGTGGAGAACGCTAACCGGACGATTTTGGAAGGTCTAAAAAAGAAGTTACACTCGGCTGGCCGTAGTTGGGCTGATGAGTTGCCATATGTCTTGTGGACTTATCGGACGACCCCGAGGGAAGCTACCTTGGAGACCCCTTTCGCCCTGGTTTATGGAGCGGAAGCCCGACTCCCGATCGAGGCTTGGATCCCGACCGATCGAGAGAGAACCTACAATGCGGAGGAAAATGAACATGCGATGGTCGTGGATCTCGACGGGGTCGAGGAAAAAAGAGAGCTAGCCGCTCGGCGTATGGCCGAGTACCAGAAGCGGGTCAAGAGTTCGAAAGATGTTCGGGTCAACCCTCGTTACTTTCAGGTGGGAGATTACGTTCTACGACGAAGGGAGGCCAGTCAACCTTTGGAGGGCGGAAAGCTAGCTCAAAATTGGGAAGGGTCGTACATCATCAGCGCCATCATACGGCCAGGCACGTACACACTGGAGACAACAACTGGTCGGGTAATTGAGGGGACTTGGAATGCCGAGCACCTCGTTATGTTTAGGCATTAGCCTATTTTTTGTAATATTTGGACGAAGGGGGGGCTTGACCTGCGAGTTAGTCCCGGTCGTCATTTGTAATTACGTATTATGATTGTAAATACTCATTTAACCGCCTGCGAGCGGGAAGGTTTAATGTATATACGATCGGTGATTGCTCGACCGCTTGCATGCGGCAGCCCGGTCGGTTATTTTCTTTACCTTCAGTGCACGCAGATCAATTCATCTTCAAGTTACATCGATCGGGCGAATCTATCGACCGGTCAAATGCGCTCCACATCGGCGGACATTCGAGTCACGCCACTGATCGGGGAAGCCAGGAGCTCTCAGCACAATTCCCCGATCCGTCCAACTTCTTTCACTATCGCACCCACTCGTGCCTCGAGCGCACAATAGTGTGGGGGCTGGGATGAAGGATGAAGGAAGTATCTGTAAGCCCGTCGCTCGGATATATCCTGACCGTGGAGGCTTACCTATTTTTCAAAAATTTCGTCAAGGCCTAGAGATCGGGTAAACTCGATCGGGTTGGCCAGTTTCACGACGGAACCTCAGACGCACGACCGGGCCATAAGGCCTTAAGGTTGGGCGTCAACGGGGTCGAGTATTGCGGGACCGGGCCAGATGGCCGTGAGGTCGGGAGTCTACGATGAGGTCGAGAGTCTACGATTGGAGTGCGCACGATTTGGAACGAAAATATAAAACGAAAATATAAAACGAAAGGCACTTGGATCGAAACAGAAGTTGTTATTAATTAAAAAGTGCCCGGTACAACTCGGGACCGGGCTCCCGATTAAACCTTTACAAAAAAAAGAAAAGAAGATGAAACCGGTAGCCTTCACTTCTTTGCGGCTTCGGCAGCGGTCGGGTCGGAAGGCTTCTCAACAGCAGCCCCACTCGGGCCAACGATCTCGATCTCCGGATCGTAGGGGTCCAGCCCGGGGTCGGGGACTTCAGTCGGGAGGGTGGTCAGAACCAGCTCGAGGTCTTCGCCTTCAAGGGCCTCCCTCATGTTAGCCTCCGTTCGTTCCCTCATGTCCCTTTGGCCGCTGTTGTAGGCCCAGTGACCGAAGGACCAGAAAAGCTCATCCGCGACGGCATTCTTTCGCATATGCCGAACGAAAGCCATCCCGGGCTCGACCTCCCGGAAGAAGTGCTCGATTGCGGCAGTCGGGTCTGTGCTTCTTTTGTCCGCTTCTTCCCGAGCTTCCTTCTCTTTCTGCAGCGCCTTCGACAAGGCGCTCCGCTCGGTCCGAGCCTTCTTTAGGGCCTCCTCGGCTTTCTTCAGCTCGGCGGACAGCTCCTCCAGCTCCTTGAATCGCCGGTCGGCGACCTTCTTTAGCCGTATGGCCTCCGTGGCCAATAACGCCTGGCCGTGAAGGGCCGCCCCGACCCGTGATGCCTGCAAAGATAGGCATGTTAGTCTGATCGAAGATCCTTCGTATAAGAATGAAGGAGGGAAAATTCTTACCTCGGCCAGCTCGCGACCGAGCCGTTCTGCTAGTTGGGTCGGGCTCAGCTTGGTCAAGTCTATCTCGACCGGCGTCAGATTGCCGATCCGAGATAGCACGGAGGCATTAGCCATGACAGACCCGACCGCCGGGGTCGGGCTCTTCTCAATCCTCTGCCTCTTGCTTCCGGCCGCATCCTCGGCCGGTCTCTCCGTCACTTGGCCCTTTGGCCTGCTGGTCACGCGGGTGACCAGGGTGTCCAAACCGTCCAGGACCCCGCCCTCATCGGTGATGATCGGGATGGGGCACAAGGGTCGCGCGACCGGGATGGAATCCCCTCCCGAAGACCCGGTAGTCGTCTTCTTTTTCCCCAAAGTTATCTTCGTTCGGGGAGGAGATTTCGGAGCTCCACTGTTAAAGCGTTTTGGCGCCATGTCTGCAAAAAAAATAACTATGTTAAGTCGGGAGTAAGTTTGTTGTTCGGGGAGTTGTGAGCGGGGGAGTTGGTTAAGGATAAACCTGTCTTCTTCCGTTTACCCTGAGCAGGAGGACCTGCTACCACCACGCCCATCGGCACGGGCTTATATTTCTCCTTCAGGCCGTATACCGGGTCGGGTAACCGGGCGGCGGCAAGTTTCTCTGCCGATTGGAAGATCTTATATTCGTAGATCTCGCTTGAGATCCGGACTTCAGCTTCCCGAAGAGCCGAAGTCTCGACCGGCGTAACTTGCTTCCTAAAGCGAGTACTCCAAGCTCTATTGGTCGGGAGGATCCAAGGGTCATACTTGACCGAGAAAATCCTCTTCTTCCACCCTTTGTTGTTCCCGGGCAAGCCTGAAATCGAGCATTTTCCCTCTCGGGACTGCACCATCAAGAATCCCCCTCCGTAGCTGCCCGAGAGGACCTTCACCTGATAGATGTGGTTGAAGAGCTCCATCGTGCAGTGTACCCCATGCCGAGCGCAAATCTGTGGGAAGCACGGTATGATGCGATGTGAGTTCGGGCAGATTTGGGCTGGCATGACCTGGTAGTAACCCAGGAAAGCGGTCAAGATGCCCGTGAATGGGAAGAAGACCGGGGCCATTAGGGAGTCGTAGTGCATCCCGATCCATTTGCCCTGGTGGCGGTCGATAATGTTTCCGAGCCGCCGACTTGTGTCGAACTCCACTCGACCGCCTAGTCTTTCTGCGATCCGTGCAGCTTCCCCGTGCGTCAGTTCACTCATCTGTTGGGCGACGCTCTCACTGTTCAAGTATACGAACCCGTCATCCTTGCTGGTCCCCGGTTCGCTCACCTCTTCCTCGACCGGATCATTCCTGCCCGAAGGATCGTCTCCTTGGGGAACGGTTTCCGGGTGATCCCCTATCACCCCGGTAGGTGTCTCTCTTGCGACCCCGCTCTCGCGGCCTGAGTTTCCCGAGCTGCTCAAGCCCGATCCCGAAGATTCGCTTGTGCTCGAGGATCCCTGCTGCTCGGGGGCTCGCTCAGGAGCCTTGCCCGGTCGTCGAACGATTTCAGGAAAATCAGGCATGATCTCCACCTCCTCGTCGCTAATTTGCTCGAAACCGTGGTCGTAGTCCGCGACCGAGACGTTTTGGCTATCCGAGTCCGACATATGGTTCTACCTAAAGGCCGGTCGAGGTTAGTACAGGGTTCGGGAGGTTAGCTCGAAGTTAGTTCTATTATACTCCTACGCCAAGTTAAGAATGAAGGAAAAGATAAGGGGCTAGGAGCTTACCGGTTGATAATGCTTGGAAGGAGATTTGAATTTCGCTTTGCTCGATCGGATCGTTGAACTGCTGCTCGGGACTCTCTGAGGGTACCGATTGCCTTAGAGGATTGAGGAAAGTTCAAATGAAGGCCTCAAGGGCCTATTTATAGGGGAGCGTTTAGGCGGGAAAACAAGTCCACTTGCGTGACGCGACCCGCACTGTTTCCGAGGCGACCGTTACGGTCGCCAAGGCTGGCAGTGGCCGACACGTGGCGGGGAAGGAATGACAGCTGGCCGGTCGGTTTGATGGCCGACGTTTGGGCTTCTTCATCCCGTCCCGTTTTTCCCGGACGGTCAAAAAGACCCGGGCTGGGGGGCTTTTGGTAGGAAATATCCCGACCGACATAAGCTCTACACCGGGCTTTGTCTTTGCAGGTGACAGGTCGGGCTTCATGCGAAGAACCCGGTCGGGGTCCGACCGGGAGTTGCCCGAGTGATAGTATCGACCACCGAGCGGTAGCCCTTTGGCAAGAGAGCTGGTACAGGACACGTGGCGGCTCTCTACGACGACAGGCAGGGCACCTGGGAGGATGACACGTGGTGGCTACGTGGAGAACATGCCGAACGACCGGAGTCATGTCTCCAGACACAACGGCTATAAATACCCACAGTAGCTACAGTGTAGAGGACTTTTGGACGATCGATAGGTTGTTGTTAGAGAATCCCGACCGCATTCAGTCGGCACTCAGAGCAACCAAGTAGATTGTACTTAGGGCCTTTACCGTGATCAATAAAGACATTTATTCGCTTTGATTGGTCTCGGGTTTATTTTATATTGCTTACGTATAATTAGCAGTATCAATTCCCAATATAGGAGAATTGTTTATTTCATTTGAAAAATGATTGCACAGCACATGAGCTTCCAATTTTCCCAAACTTATATGCAAAAGTTTGCTAGAAAGTTATAATATATATATTATTATAATTTGCACAGTTATTTGCATGCGGTTCACAACCTTACAAAGGTTCATAATTACATATATATTCATATTGAACATGATTTATATAATTAATATTCTCTTATGATAAATATATCATTTAAGATATATTTTATGGAAGATAAGTTTTTAAAACTGCAGAAAACTTCCATGTAACTTCTTCAACAGTCATATTTGTATTTATAAATATTTTGGAGAAACATCTGAAGATCAAGATGCAATAAACTTGCATTAATCTTGATATTTCATAGTTCTACAATTCTACAGGAAATTCTTAGACAAAGCAACTTAAGAATTTCATTCATCTTCTTGTATCCCATAAGATTAAATCTTGAACCTTGTTGCTTTTATAGAGGGAGATTTAAAGCTTATAGGAAAGTGATTACACGCCTGAAGATATCAAATGACCCAGTTTTTGTTCCCTGATGTTTTTTGTAATTTTGTTGTATCTCACATGTATTACAGAATACAAGCATTTTTTTCCAACAATCTATAAGCTTTTAAATTTATAAACCTGTGATCATTGGTCTTGCCTTGAAAGTTTTGAAGGCAAGATGTCAGGCATGGAAGAATAAGTTCTCATCACGGTAATATTTTCGGAATGAGATTCCGAATTTGTTGATGAGAGGATGACAGAAATCACTTTTGGGTTTGCCATTGTTTATTGTACAAGAAGATTTCCGTGCGGTTTTGCGTGGTGTTTATGGCATGCTTATGTACATGTTGTACATGTGGTTTGAATACATGCTATAAAGTTTCATTTCCGTTTTCACTCAAAATCATGTGCATATCAAATTATGCCAAGATGATTAGTGAGATGTGTAAAATGATTTTATTTAAATAAATCATTTTGTTAGCCATGATTTAATTGGCATGAGAAGAGATGTTCTCCCCACGGTGGGGTGAGTGGTTTGAGCGCATCAAAGGCCGGAAGAGATAGATTATCAAGGCAAATACAAGTTAGAGGATGAGATCAGTACAGTACCGTTTATATATTTGTCTCGGCCTCGGCAGGTACGTAAGTCTTATTTTAATTACTGGTTAAGTTCTGAATTATGTCTAGAAGATTTTCATGCGACATTTTGAGTTTTGCAAATCCTGTTAAATACAAGGATATGTTTATGCATGTGTATAACTATTTTTATATTGAGACATTGTCTCGGTTGCATGCATAGTATACAAGATACATATATAATATGTTGGATCTTGAGGTGCTATAAATCTGCCAAATTTGAATTAATTTGGTGTTATCAGTTTGTTGTTTTCTTATGCATGGTTACAATGTTTAATGATTGTAAGTTGGAATTAATTTCAATGTCATGCATGAAATTATTGATTATTTTAGCACACAGATAATTTTATCCTTGTGAAAGTGTGAAATATTATGTTATATATATTTCTGATTAAGGCAAGAAGCCTTTGAAATATTTGTTATATTTCTGATAAAGGCAGAAAGCCCAGGAAATATTCGGTTATATTTCTTATAAAGGCATACAAAAACTTTTATGCATGAAGTATGCATAATGAAATTCATAAAAATTTATGAATGTATTTAACACACAATTTCTCATATTGAGAATGTGTTAAAATTTTGAAAGCCAACAAGTTTACTAGTTTATCTAGAATGGCTGGCAGTTAGCAGTGAAAAAAAAGTTTAAATTTAAATCAAGGATTATGATTTAAGTTGGTATGATTCTTCAGTTTAGAAGAAACATGAAAAGTTAAAAGCTTAAAATCAAAATGGTTTATTCTCCAAAGTTGATGTTCTCTGAATGGAGGAGGTTTATTCTCCAAAGTTGATGATGACTCAAATGGAGGAGGTTGAATTTTTATTTTAAGGAGTCCTCACTGCTAATAAGTTCAACTTGATGATTGAAATTCTTGGTTATAGAATTGGCAAGAAATAAATATTTATTGACTAGGAACCTATAAAGGGGGCTCCGGTATAATCAATTGAATATTTTATTTCACCAGTTCATTAATAGAATATTAAAATTCTATCAATCATCACGTTCAGTTGGCTAAGTGGATGAAATTAAAAGAAATTTTGATATACTTGAATAAAACCATTAATTATGGTTTAGTATATTTAATAGAAATTTCCATTCTGCAAAGATATTCTAATGCCAGTTGCATGTCTAATCATGAAACTTGTTCCTTAATTAGTAGATGGATATTTCTGCTTGGAGGAGGTGTTGTTTTATGGGTTTCTAAAAGCAAAGTTGTCTTTTCAACTACGGCATCTGAATTTCAATTCTTATGTTGGCTTTGACATGCAAGAAGTTGATTGGCTGAGGAATTTAATTATTTAGAATCCGGTTTGGCCAAAAACCGATGTCACTAGTTTAGTACATTATGACAACGCTACTACACTGGTCATATCATATAAATAAGTGTTTATAATGGCAAGTGAAAGCACATGGGCTTGAGACTTAGCTATGTGGGAAATCCTAGGCAATAGTGTTGTAACACTGGACTTGGTACAGTCCTGGTTTTAACGGATCCGTTTGCAAGATTCCTTGCAAGGGACATGGTTCATCGGATGGGATATGGAAAGCCTAATTATTTAATTGCAAGTGAAGGAAAGCTCAACTCACGTCTAAGTTATTACGTTAGACCTTGAGTTCAATGTAGATGAGTACTTCATTTTGTGATTGCAAGTATCAAAACTTTAAATTAAAATTTATATCCCAAGAAAAAGTGATGCTTGGTTCTGCATTGTTGTAGGGATGAGTTTTTACTCTTAACTGATCTTTTGAAAAAATGCAAGGTGCAATGCATGATATAAAAGATTAGCCTCTGTGACCATGAAGTGTGGCCGCATCAAACAAGTTTGGAATTTACGTGGTACATGCTTATTAATGGATACGGACACATGGCCTTAATAGTGTCAAGTTATTTTGAGTTGTAGTTACCGTAAAACTTGTGTGTATTATATCTACGTTTATTCAAAGAGACTGCATGGTTCAAGGTTCGTCCATCACTGCAATCCGAATTTATGTACCGCTGTTAGGAATATATTGTATAAGTTTTGATGAGCCAAATGTATTTTGTAGACCCCAATTTTTTTTATTTGAGTCAGTTCTGGTTCACAAAGTATAGTGCACCACTGCCATGAAGCCTACATGAAGTCTACGTGAAAGCAGTTTGAAGGAAGAATAAATGAAAGTGGGATCATACCTTAACACATTTATGAAGCATCAAGTCACCAAAGGTTGAGATGGATGAGATGGTAGAAGACTTGTTAAAGCATGCCTAATGTGAAATGATCCATAGTTTGATTCTCATTGGAAGCAATTTTGGTGTAAAGATGAATTGCTATCGTGAAGTAGATGATGTCACAAGAAAATTTCATGATACTAATATCAGGCAATACTATCATGAAAGAACAATTTTATATCGTGATAGGTATAAGTGTGGTAAGGCTAGTGGAGAACACGTGGAAGAGACAAGACAAAAGAATTTAAGTCTTGGATAGTATTAATTAGATACCTAGTTGAGATGGAAGAAGCCATGCCAAGCAAAGTAAATGGTCCATAGTTTGATTCCCACCTGAAGCAATTTTATGAAAACATGATATTGGTCCATGATATACAATGGAACGTGATATCTAGTCCATGATACAAGGTGGAACATGATAGCTAGCTCATGATATGAAAAAGAACATGATATATGTAGTCCATGATACAAGGTGGAACATGATATATAGTCCATGATACAAGGTGGAACATGATACACTATTGGGACATGACATCATCAAAAGGAGCTATGACATCATGATAGAATTAGACAGAAACATTATTTTGAAGCTCTGCTTCTGCAGAAGAAGTCGAAGGAGAAGAAGAAGCTGATAAACGAAGGAAATCTTTTTAATACTCAAGCAAGAATCAGCAGATAAATTATTTGATCAACTTGGCACATCAGATCAATAATTCAACAAAAGTCATGCCAGCGAAATTCAAATTTGGAGGCTACCCATTCCAAAGAAAAGCTTTGTCAGATTAAAGGAGAGCAAAGACAAGATTTCTCAAAATCTTCTGACAGACGGCGAAATGATTTTTGCAGACCAAGTTGGCAAAATTATTTGATCAACTACAATTCAAAATGGACGATCGAGATCGAAAGTTGATCAACGGGCAAATAGCTTTCATCTGCTATAAATTGCCCAAGTAGACTTGAAGACCAGCACGAATCCAACAGAGATTCAGAAAACACTTGAACAACAAAGAAAATTATCCAATCAATCATCAAGTGATATATTGAGCTATACACGATCAAATTCAAGTCTGAGTGAGAGAAATCTTTGTATTTCATTGTAAATCTTCTACTGAGTGTAGAAAAGGGGTAGAGTAACTAGGGAGAGTGAAAAACCCAGTTGGAGTGTAGCTTTGTGCGTAGCACTCGGTTGTAACGGGCAGAGTAACAAGGGGAGCTTGTGAAAACCCGGTGAGAGCATAGTTTTGTGCGTAGTTCTCGTGGTGTAGGAGTACAGCTTGGTGCGAAGTACTCGGGAAGGCGGAGTAACAAGAGGAGCTTGCGAAAAACCTTGGTGGAGTGTAGCTTTGTGCGAAGCACTCAGAGAAGTGTCGTTGGGTACTTATTCACTATTGTATCTGGGTGATCGAAGAATAGTGAATTTCCTCCTTGAAGTGAAAGGAGAAGAGTGGACTAGGAGGATTACACCACCTCTGAACCACTATAAATCTCTCTCTCTATTTACTTACTGCTCATATATATTTCGTGCATGCTTATATTATCTGTGAACTAACCCGTTACGGTTTATTGCGTATCTTTATCTGTCTGGGTTTGATAGTTCCCTCGTTTGCATGCAAGTGAAATTTTATATACATCATCCTACATCTATATTAAGTGTTTCTAACGTGATGCATGTATAGAATCTCTCTTTGAGCACGACACATTTAAAGCATAACACTTTGCCGTTACAATTCCGCTGTGCACACTCTAAGTTATTATACTTGTTTATGCTTGTTACTTAGAGTTGAAGTTACCAAAGTGTTGTTTGCAAAAGAAGTTTGAAAAGTTAGAGAAGTCTATTCACCCCCCCCCCCCTAGACTTCTCGCCACCCTTTCGGGACCAACAAGTGATATCAGAGCGGTTGTCTATTTGAGTCATTTCTTGACTGCTAGGCAGATCTCGAAAACTTCAAAATGAAGAGAGATATGGTTCTTGCTCAAAATTTTCTTTTCTCACTTGATAAATTTGATGATTCGAAAATACGTATGCAGGTGCACTTATCTGCTTTAAATGATGAAATGTGGGAAGTCATCACAAATGGTCCTATCCAAATTATGGAAGCTAAGACCACTACCCCACGAGATCCAAATGCTTCACGATATATTCCAAAGCCAAAAATGGAGTGGACAAAAGAAGATAGAGGACGAAATAACTTGGACAATATTGCCAAGGACATTTTGTTCAAAACGGTCGATGACACCATATTCCCAAAGATTCGAAAGTGCACCACGGCAAAAGAAATATGGGACACGCTCATAAGCATCGGTGAAGGCGACGAACAAGAAAAAGACAACAAACTAACCATTGCCATGAAGAGGTTCGAAGATTTCAAAATGCTACCGAACGAAAGCATCACCGACATGGAAGCTCGATTAATCAAAAAACTTGGAGAAATCACAGATCTGGGAAAGACCATTACCCAGAAAGAAATATCGCTCAAAGTGTTACGCGGACTACTTACAAATTGGGATATGAAGGTAACCGCAATGCGCGATCATAGAGATCTAAGGACATTATCTACGGATAAACTCTTTAGTGATCTAAAGGCGTATGAGTTCGAGATGAAGACACGAAATGAAGAAGAACGTGATGAACGAACATCCGCACTGATGGCCGAACAACCTTCTACATCAAGGTCAGTACGTAGTAAATAATGATTTTATATCTGACGAACAATTTTCCTTATTTGTTAGGAAATTCAAGAAGTTCATGCGAAAGAACAAAGGATCACCACAAGGAAATTCTTTTCGAGAGAAAAGAAGACCAAGAAGGGAACCGGTTGAAGATAACACAAATGTGTGTTACAATTGTAGAAAGCCTGGACATTTTATGGCCGAATGTCCACATCCCAAGGTGAACAAAAATTCGAATACTTCTAACTCTCCACAGGTTGAGTACAAGTCGAAAGAGAAGAAATTCAAAAAGGACAAACGGAAGGCACTAATAAGCGATCCGTTAGAAGCAAGCGAATCCGAAGAATCATCCAGTGAAGAGAGTGATTCATCACAAGAAGATACGGTGCTACTATGTCTAGTGGGCAAAACATCCGAACATGAGGAATGTTATATGGCGCGCGAAACCGACGAAGAGGTATCTTCTAGTTCTTTTAGTTCTTTTAGTTCCGTTGACACCTCTTTCGAGACTCAAAAATCTTTTCAAAGTCTTATGGAAGATTGTCAAAAGGTCATGGCCACTCATACTCAAATCAAAGAGCGCAATAATACGTTAATCCTTAAAAAGGAAGAAATGGCACAAAAATTGCAAAATGCTCTAAATGAAATGAGTAACTTGAAAGCCGAAAATATTCGACTTCATGAAGAGTGCAAAGCTAGAGAGGTTCGAGAACATAACCTTCGGGAAGTAATCGCATCATTTACGCATTCATCCAAAATAATGGATAAAATGGTAAGCATGCAAAAACCCGCTGGAGATAAAGCCGGACTAGGCTTCGATCCGTCATGTTCTAAAACCCCTCAAAAGTTGACTAATTCTACTACTACTTTAATCAATAAAGTTCCAGTGGTAAAATTTGTGAAAAGTCAACATAGCACAATGAGACAAGGAGTTGGAAACAAAATTAATGCCCAGAAAATTGTTGCAGGCCGAATCAACACAGTGATATCTTGGCAAGACAACAAAATTTTAAAAGGCAAAAATTTGTATCTCAAAGGAGAACCAACGAGTCTAGTGCAATAAAACCTCATAGGAATATGGGAAGAATTCCGAGAATTGGGGCTGGGAGACTATATCCCTCAGAAGAAGATTGGTCGCTTGAAATCAAACCATGGACCAAGTCCAGATTTGCTCTATTTCATAGAATCAAGCAACTATCAGCTTCCCAACCCGCACCGAATCATTATTCGAAAGTGCGTTATGATTATAAAGCATTTAATGGTTACAAATCACCTACTATTGGATCAGTGGGATCTAGGTGGATTTGGATGCCAAAAATTACTAACACAAAAGGACCCAAACAAGTATGGGTACCTAAAAGAAATTAATCTTTTTTGCAGGAAGTTTGGCATTTCGATAGCGGTTGCTCTCGACACATGACCGGCAATAAAGCCAGTCTAGTTGAGTTCAAAAGTATCAAAGGACCAAAAGTAGTTTTCGGTGGAAACGATCAATATGGAATGACAAAAGGCATCGGAGCAATTGTGAAAAATGGTCTACGAATTGATGACGTATCTTATGTCGAAGGATTAAAATTTAACTTGTTTAGTACAAGTCAATTTTGCAACAAAGGATATATCATAGAATTCTACAAAGGCAAATGTCAAGTCATAGACGAATTCACGAAAGAAGTCGTACTCGCTGGATCAAGAAAGAAAAACATGTATGTTGTAGATTGGAGCACAACAAAAGATTCTGTATGCTTGATGGCAAATAATTCGAATGAATCTAGTTGGGAATGGCTTACTTGAAGAAGAAGTTTACGTCGAACAACCACCCGGTTTTGAGGTAAAAGACGTTGGTGATCAAGTCTACAAATTAAAGAAGGAATTGTATGGGTTAAAACAAGCTTCGCGAGCTTGGTACGACACCTTGTCAATGTTCTTAATTAGTTGTGGATTCACCAAAGGTCTAGTCGATAAAACCCTCTTTAGAATTCAAGAAAATAATCACATTTTATTAGTACAAATTTATGTTGATGATATTATCTTTGGAAGTACTGATAAATCTTTATGTGAGAAATTTTCTAAGCTCATGCAGAACAGGTTCGAGATGAGTATGATGGGAGAATTGAATTACTTTTTGGGACTGCAAGTCAAGCAACTTGAAGAAGGAATTTTCATAAATCAAGCCAAGTACACAAGAGATCTTATCAAGAAATTTGGCATAGATGGAAAATCCTCAGTCAAAATTCCCATGAGTACTTCTCAAAAATTAGACAAAGATGATGAAGGCAAAGACGTTGATCAAACGATGTATCGAGGGATGATTGGATCGTTACTATACTTAACCGCAAGCAGACCAGACATATCCTACTCGGTTGGCGTATATGCAAGATTCCAATCAAAGCCCAAAGAAAGTCATCTGATTGCAACAAAGAAGATAATTCGATATCTCAAAGGAACAATCAATGTGGGATTATGGTATCCCAAAGAAGGAGATTTTACACTAACTGGTTATTCAGATGCAGATTTTGTAGGGTGTAAAATAGACCGAAAAAGTACCTCAGGGACATGCCAGTTCTTAGGAGGAAGATTGGTCTCTTGGTTCAGCAAGAAACAAAACTCCATAGCTACGAGCACTGTCGAGGCCGAATATATTGCAACTGGGATTTGTTGTGCACAAATTTTGTGGATGAAGCAACAATTGTTGGACTATGGGATTAAATGCGATAATGTTAGTATTTTATGTGATAATACTAGCGCAATTGCAATAACCCAAAATCCAGTGCTCCACTCGCGAACCAAACACATTGACGTACGACATCACTTCATATGAGACCACGTCGAGAAGAAAGATTTGAAGATCGATCAGGTTCCCATAGAAAATCAAATTGCCGATATTCTCACAAAACCGTTGTGTGAATCTCGTTTTGCAACTCTAAGGCACGAAATGGGAATGATCGAAATGAGCTAAGGATTTCAAAACCCTTTAATTCGAAAAATGTGTGTACGTGATTTGCATGAAATTGCATGAAATTTGCTACCTATGTGTTCTACGTGATTTAATTTAATTAATGTGTTACAATTTATTTGTGTACATGTTAGTAATTTTATCTTACGAACTTAGGTACGTAGAAATTGGTTATTTGCTCTTAATTGTTTGTAAGGGTTATAAAAGTAAGGGGGAATGCATCATGATAGTGGAGGGATTATATGATTTAGGGGGAATGTACTGATAAGGTATGCTAAAAGTTGATAACAGCGCATGCAAATTGATTTGTCAGTCTGAATTGTCATCAGCTTTAATTTTAATTTTCACCTGCTTAAGTCAATCTAATGTAATTTCTTAGAAATGTATCTGGCATTAATTTTGATCTTATCTGTTAAATTAATTTTATTGGTCGATCAATTTTAATTCTCAGATTTATCAGATATTAAAATTAAATTGTTAGCATGAATAGATTTATTACACTAACAATTTTGTGTCGAAGAAATTTTTGCTCCATGAACATCTACAGGTGGCAGCCAATTAAAGCTTAATTTTTGGCGCTATGTACCCACAAATGGAGTATTAAAATCTGAGTTGGCAAATTTAAATCAGTGAAAGTTCGAAGTTGCCCTCAATTGTTCTACAATCTCTTTCTATCCACTAAAGGGCAAGATGGTAATTTTGCTAGGCATTTATTTTGCCTCCAAGAGAAAAAGAAGAAAGAAGATCATCTTCTTCTTCCTCCCTCTCTCACCGCCGGCGCATGCAAGAAGAAGGAGAATAGCTTGAAAATCTATCAATTCAATCAAACCCATCCCAAATTTCCGACAAAAATATCTTCTACACATAAATACCCATTACCCACCTGTAACACCCTAGATTTTCATGACATTTTAAGATTATATAATAAAGGTAATATCTCATTACATCCCAAAGCATATCATAAGTGTATGGGGTGCTATGCCACACCTGGGCTAGAGAACCCAGGTGCACAGGCTGTCTAACTAATATCCATTGAAACACAATGCATAATATGGCACGCAGGCCGAAAGGGAAACTACTCTACTTCTACGCTCCAGTTCTAGCGCGCTCCAGTGCTCTAGTCCTTTGTGCCTGAAAGCCAAATATATCTGTTCAGCGAGAGATGCTGGTAACCCACTCCAACGCATTGAAATACAATACATATAGAGATATATATAGATATACGAAAACCATTTTGAGCATGAAGATATATCCTACGAACTCTAGTTTTAAAACCGGGAATGACTCGACAGATAAGGTCAGACACAAGCAACAGTTATAACGAGCATATGCAGTTCACAACAGATAAGGCAGATAAGGCAGAGCATAAACAATGATCATAACCCAACATAAACAATCCCCAATACAAATCCCATAGTCACATCCCCCAAGACACTCGTAATCACAACTCGTCCATGTTACAACACATAACACACTTTGTTGGCGCCACAGGACCAATCGCATGCCCATACATGAGGGTCAGCGCATATAGCTCTGACACGGCCCCGCAGCACCCTGCCCCGTATCGCAACACGGAGGGGTCGATCGCAACCGACCGATGAACCGCAGCTCATCATAGTGTTTGATCGCAACCAAACAGTGGACCGCAGCCCAAGAGAATGTCATCTGACCGCAGCCAGGAAAGAGGACGAACCGCAGCTCGTATAGAAACGTTTGATCGCAACCAAACGGTGGACCGCAGCCCAAGAGTATCAATCTGACCGCAGCCAGCTTCTGAACCGCAGCTCAGGATAACCAATCCGATCGCAACCGAATTGGGGTAACACACACATAACACATAGCAAGCACATGCAACCCACATTACACATTAGGAAGGGGGAGAAAACGTATAACAAAACCTATGCGTGATCCATCACTTACTAAGAATAGTCCTAAGGGGTTCATACTTCTTCCACCTAGGTCAACGGGATACCAATTCAACTAGCATGCAATATAATAGACTCATAAACCTACGAACGGTACCCGAAATATCAAACTAGACATGGGCACGATAAACGGAGTCCGTTGGGACACAACGGGGAACGGGGAACATCAAACGGGGAAGCCGGGGTCCCGAAGGGGGATGATTTTCTAGCGGGTAGCCGGTGGGTGGGGGCCACCCGCCGGCTGCCCGCCGGTTTCACTGTTCCGGGCAGCGGGTCGCCGGCGGGCAGCTGCCCGCTGCCGGAGACGACTTCTCGGCCGTGGGTAGGTGGCGGGTCCCCTACCCCCACCTACCCCCCACTGACTCTTATCACACAATTACGCCCCGGGAACCATTGTGGAACCCGAAACCATGCTTAGACACTTTACAACGCAAGTAATAACAACACGTAGACAATTAACGGATCAAATACGAGAAACGAATGGCACATAACCTATCATGCTTTTCTAAACATAATCAACACCCAAACATGCGATTTCCCCACCCGATAATCCAAGAATGATATCATACGATACAACCTAGGGTTCTAATCACTTTTATATCAACAAGAATACGATTTGTCTTCTAATTGCAAGATTCGGTAAGAATAACTTATAAGCATCAAGAACGTCACACAATTATCAGGAACAACACATAATCATTAAGAACTCCATATAATCATCAAGAACTCCATAATTATCAAGAATCTCCCAATATCAAGATTATCAAGATCCCCCATGGGATCATCACATCATACATCAATAATAATCATCACAAATCATAAACATATAATAATGTGGGGAAACCCTAAGGGGGAATCATAACTATGAAAATAGGTTTTGTTGAGACATGGGTTACCTCTTAGCCTTAATTAATTCCTTGGCTATGAAGGATCTTTCTCTAAGCTTCCTTGCTTTCTTGATTTCTCCTAAGGGGATTCTTGGAGCTCTTTTGGTGGTGGGGCGTTTTTCTTGTGGGAAGTTCTAGGTGCCTCCTAAGTCCCCTATTTATATATTTAGGAGTCCTAATTAGGAACTAATATTATAGGCTCGCTAATTCTATTCCTTTTGGAACTAAGGATTGGGTTTAGGGGTTGGGTTTATATATGAGGGCCCATGGACTATGGTGGGCATTTTTCCCTAATTAATCATTATGATTTATTCTTTCTCTTGGGCTATTGATTAATTAATTAAATGGTTTTAGGGGCCGTAACACGGGGTGTTACACTCTCCCCCCCTTACAAGGGGCTTCGTCCCCGAAGCCCGGTGTTATAGTCCATCCTTTCACCCCTAGACACCGCGTAGCTCGGCCTTCTGATTAGGGTTGCGGCCTTACGTTTGTCTTGGCTTGGGGTAGGCTGAACTTTTGATGGTGTTGTGATAGGGAATTTTTCGGTTGTACCTCGGTTTCCTGCGCTGGAACTGGATGCACCGCGAGTGCCCAAGGCGGCCTCGATCGCTGCTACCCTTTGACCGAGTGCGCGTGTGGTGCGAATCAAGGATGAGAACCCTTCTTCCATGATTTGATTCTGCCGGTCGAGCTGAGCGAGTATGCGTTCGTTGACCGAACCCTCGTTTTGTCCCCTCGGGTTCCCTCCTGGCTGTGGGTGCACTGGCAGGTTAGGCCCGTCTTCCTCTTCTTGTCCCTCATTCCCCTCCGTACCTCCGCAATCTTGCATGGCTCGCTTGAGCTTTTTGTTGGAGATGTCCAATCGATCAACCAATTCCCTACGTTCCTCCTCGGGTTTTTGGCAAATTTCTTCGAGGGTGAGATAGTGTCCTCCCTCGGTGTAGTATATGTCGTTGCGGCGGAGGTTTTGGGCATTGAAAACCATGCCGTTGGCAGTTTTGACCTCGGTGTGGCTTAGGTCCACCCCCTTTTTCTCCATGATCCAACTTAGGATCATCCCGTAGGGTAGGCTAAGCCGGTTGTTTGTTTTGCAGAACTCTATGTGCTTTAGCATGAGTGCCGGCAGGTTGAACTTGATTTTATGTTTTAGGAGATACGCAAAGGTGCACTCCAAGCTCCCCACATCCTTGCTCTTGTTATTGGTGGGCAAGAGGCTATCGGTTACAATCATAACCAATATCTTTTGCTCTGCCGATAGCCACTTTCGGTTTGGTCGAGTGGCCGAGGTGAACCCGTCCTCTTTCCCGAGTAAGTACCCAAGATAGTCCTTGTATCCCGTGGTTTGGGTATCAATCCACCCCTTTCGGTCATAGTCAGACACACCCGTGGTGGTCAATTTCAAGAGCTTGGTCAATCGACCCTCGGAAAGCACAATTTCCTTGCCACGGACCTTGGTGGTAATTTCTACTTTGTCACCTCGTTTGGAGGCTACAAGGTGTTGGTAGAATTCTTTTACCAAGTCGGGGTATGTGTCCCCTTTGATGGCAAGGTAAGTGTCTAAGAGCCCTTGATGTCTAAGCATGTCAACCAATTCCGGAGAGAATTGGTCGGGTTCGAGTGCTTTACCTCCGATTACGGTGTAATCGGCATTGCTCCACTCCGGGGTGCGGATTCCGAGAGGTTTCTTTGGCATGGTGATGATCGTTTGTTGGTGGCGTTTCCCGGCGACTCCTTTTCCGGCACGGCGGCGACGGCGATTTTCCGGCGAGCTTGAAAATCTTCTTCTTCCTCCATCTCTCACCGCCGGCGCATGCAAGAAGAAGGAGAATAGCTTGAAAATCTATCAATTCAATCAAACCCATCCCAAATTTCCGACAAAAATATCTTCTACACATAAATACCCATTACCCACCCTCACCATTAACCTTGAAACCTCTCACAAACAAAAACCCACTCCCCTCAACCTTTTTTTCGGACTGCCGAAACCCCACCCAAAAATCCCACCTCAAAAATCCTAATTTGTGTTCTATCAAGATGGAAGGAACTCAAAATCCAATTGGAGCCGAAGGATCGATGAAAACAACACGGGTGATTCGCGGGATGATCTTGGACCTTGAAGATTACAACAAGTTTGTCCAAAACAGAGACTTGGGGGTAAAAATCTTAACATCTCTTGAAACTAGTGGGTTATTGAATTTTTGTTCATTCAAGTATGATGGTTTCTATCTAAATGAAGTAGTAGAATTTTATAAACATGCATATGTCAAAAATGGTGTTATAAAATCTACTGTTGGAGGAAATGTGTTGACAATTGGGTTAGATGATGTGATGAACGAATCTGCGTAGTAGTTGTATTCCAATCAATGATCTAGGATAAAGGATTACAAGATATATATGCTAGAGTCCTATATACACAGACTTACATAATGAATACAATACTAAATATGATAAGTCCTAATACGCCCCCACAAACTCAAGGTGGTAAGGCAACAACATTGAGTTTGTCACGTAAAAAGGAAAACCGAGCGGAGCCGAGTGCCTTAGTGAAAATGTCGGCCAACTGATCCTTGGTGGAAATGAACTGAACCACTAGATCCCCGGAAGCCACTTTATCCCTCACGAAATGATAGTCAATCTCCACATGCTTCGTCCGAGCATGGAAAACCGGATTCGCACAAAGGTATGTGGCGCCCAAATTATCACACCACAGCCAGGGTGAAGAAGACGATCGAATACCGAGCTCACCTAACAAAGAAACCAGCCAAGTAACCTCAGCCGAGGCATCTGCAAGCCCCTTGTACTCAGCTTCAGTCGATGACCGAGCCACAGTCTTCTGCTTACGACAGACCCAGGAAATTAAGTTGGTACCGAGATAGACAGCAAAGCCACTCGTAGACTTTCGATCCACCGGACAACCAGCCCAGTCTTAGTCAGAGAAGGCATGAATAACAAGTGAGTCATACTTGGAGAAACGAAGACCATACTGTAAAGTACCTTTCACATAGCGCAACACACGCTTCAAGTCCGCCCAATGTGCAGTCGTGGGAGCATGCATCGACTGACACAGCCTGTTAACCGCATACGACAAGTCAGGCCGGGTTATGGTGAGATACTGGAGAGCACCTGCCAGCCGGCGAAAGGAAGTGGGATCCTGCAGCGGATCAGGAGGACCTGAGGACTCTGCCTTTGACGTGGAGACAGGAGTAAGAACAGGCTTACAGTCTTCCATTCCTGCACGACGTAAGATGTCAGTCATGTACCGACGCTGAGACAACACCAAAGCACCGCCAACATCAACAGTCTCAATACCCAAGAAGAACCGCGGAGTACCCAAGTCCCGAATCTTAAAAGCAGTAGCAATCCAATCAAACAACACAGACACAAGACGCGAATCACTCCCCATGATGAGAATATCGTCCACGTAAACAAGCAAGTATACCTGACAGTCAGACTCAGAATATATAAACAAGGAAACATCAGTCTTGGACGACTGAAAGCCAATCTGAAGCAGATAATCATGCAACCTCCGAAACCAGGCCCGAGGAGCCTGCTTTAAGCCATAAAGTGACCGCTGCAAAAGACAAACATGAGTGGGGTACCGACCATCAACATACCCAGGTGGCTGACGCATAAACACTGTCTCATCCAAGCGCCCATTAAGAAACGCATTGTGGACATCCAACTGGCGGACAGCCCAACCTCGAGAAACCGCCAACGCAAGCAACAAGAGAACCATGGTGGGCTTCACAACCGGACTAAAGGTGTCAAAGAAGTCCTCGCCAGCCACCTGATTGAAGCCCTTAGCGACTAGACGGGCCTTATGACGCTCAACCGAGCCATCAGCCTTCCGTTTAACACGGAAAACCCACTTACAGCCAACAACATTCTGACCGGGACGACAGGGAACCAGCCGCCAAGTCTCATTCTGCAAGAGAGCATTGAACTCCAAGTCCATAGCAGCCCGCCATTAAGGAAAAGCAACCGCCTGAGAGTAGCAAGAGGGCTCCTCAGAAGCCACAACCGCAGCAAGAGCCCGCCCCGCACGAGCAGCCCGAGTCGCACCACGAAGCTCCATGGAATGAGAGCGAGCCCCTAGGTGAACCCGAGCTCGCTTCCGACGAGGAACAGGAGCCACGACTCCCACAATACCCAAAACCGGTGCCACCACAGGAGCCACGGGCGGGTCATCACGAACAGAGACAGGCACAGACCGAGCCACAGCCGAGACACCCCACGGCATGGGCTCAGGAGCAATGGCAGAAGACAGTTGTTTAGGAACGGCATAAGGAAAGAAATCCTCATCGAACCTAACATGCCTGCAAATAAACACGCGATTAGCCTGAACATCGAGACAGCGATACCCACGGAATGACTCGGGATAGCCAAGGAATACACACGGAGAGGAACAAAACTCAATTTTGTGACGGTTATAGGGACGCAGATAGGGAAAACAACGGCACCCGAACACACGCAAAAACGAGTAATCCGGAGGCCGGCCAAACACAAGAGAATACGGACTGACATTTTGGAGGACAGAAGTAGGCAACCGATTAATCAAGAAAGTAGCAGCCTCAAAAGCAAAGTACCAAAAACGCATGGGAACAGACGAATGAGCAAGGAGAGAAAGGCCAGTTTCGACAACATGTCGGTTCCGGCGCTCAACACGGCCGTTCTGCTCATGCGTATAAGCACAAGACTGACGATGAGTAATCCCCAAACCAGAGAAAAGCTTCCCAAGCTTCTTATATTCCCCACCAAGATCAGACTGAATAGAAACAATCGAACACGCAAATTGGCGCTCAACACGAGCCCGAAACTTAGCAAAAATATCATAAATATCAGATTTTAAGCGCATCGGATATATCCACATATAACGAGAATAATCGTCAACGAATAAAACAAAATATTTAAAACCATCATTAGATAAAACAGGGGCAGGACCCCAAATGTCCGTATACACAAGTTCAAGAATTCGAGAACTATTATTACTAACACGAGGAAGCGGAAAACGGGATGACTTGCCCATTTGACAAGCAGAACATAAAGAACCCGAACTATCTAAACCAGACTCAGTAGTGACAGGACAATTGCGTAAAATAGAACGAAGAACCCGAGAATGCGGATGGCCAAGACGACAGTGCCACACCCGCGACGATGCTTTGGCGGAAAAAGAGCAACGGGACCCGAAATAGGAAGCGTGTAGAGACCCCCAGAACTCCCACCTTTAAGCAAAACAGCCTTAGTGGCGCGATCCTTCACAAAAAAACAAGACGGGTGAAACTCAAAGTAGACATTATTGTCAGAAGCAAAACGCTGTACTGACAGTAAAGAATGCGACAAATCAGGGACATGAAACACACGAGACAAAGAAAGAGGACGAGAGGGTGTAGGAATAAAGGAATGACCAACACCCGAGATTACTAAACCTGTGCCATCTCCCACACGGAGAGTATCACCACCAACATACGAGTCCACACCGGTCATAGCATTCACATCTGGTGTAACATGATCCGGAAGCCATGTGTGCGAAAAAGGAGCACCCTCCAAACTCTCAGACTGCACCAAATTCACCTGTGAGACTGTTGCATTGTTGTACCTTTGAAAGCATGACATAGCAGTATGCCCCACACCAAAACAGATTTGGCACTTTGGAGAGAAATTACGCCCACCACCTCCTCGGCCATTCTGCCCACGCCGTCCACCGCCACCACGGGAATTATTCCAGCGCCCACCTCCACGTGCTCCAGTTCGGCCAGCGCGATTACCGCCAGTACCACCGCCCTGACCAGAACGCGAAGCCACCATCACAGCTGGCGTCGGAAGCAGTCCACGAGCAGCACCGTCGTCGTCATCACCGCAAATGAACTGGTGCGCAGTCAGGTAGTCTCCCAACTACCCAATCGTCACCGTCGTTCCCTTCACTGTAAGCGACGAAGCAAGCGCACGATACTCAGGCCGCAGTCCTCGAAACACATAAAGATTTTGTTCGTCGAGAGGCAACGACCGGCCGGCGAGAGCCAACTCTTCAACGATGACTTGAGCTCGACCAAGGTATTCGGCAGTGGTGGAGTCTCCTTGCCGGACACCTTGAAGCTGACTGAGGAGACTGAGGGAACGCGCCCGGGTGGAAGAACCAAGAGCTGCTTCAATGGCAGACCAAACAACCCTGGAGGAGTCCTTGCCGACGGCGAGATACATGCACTCATCTGATAGAGAAGAGATGAGCATTGAGAGTATCGTCTGGTCCTGCTGCGTCCAAATAGCGAACGCTGGGTTCACAACTGCGGTGGAGCCATCGGTGGAGGGAAGAAACTGTGCAGGACAGAGAAGAGATCCGTCGACGTAGCCGATGAGGTTCTGGCCACGGAGGAACGGCACCAACTGTGTACGCCAGAACAAGTAGTTCTTGGACATAAGTTCTAACGACACGAAATGGTGGGCACCCTGAAGAGAAACGGGCGTTGCCAACGACGGAGATGAAGTCGCGGCGGTGATGGTGCGGCTCTCAGAGACGGAGGAATTATCGGACATACCTGAACCTGATACCAGATGAACGAATCTGCGTAGTAGTTGTATTCCAATCAATGATCTAGGATAAAGGATTACAAGATATATATGCTAGAGCCCTATATACACAGACTTACATAATGAATACAATACTAAACATGATAAGTCCTAATAGATGTGAGAACTAAATTTGGTTTGGAGGAGAAGTTGTTGAAAGTTGAAGATCACGGCTTTGATTTAAATGATTTTTGGAGTGAAATTAGACACGAAACCGCACAAGTCGCGGCGTGTAACAATGGCTTTAAGGTGATGTTGAAGCACGAATATGGAATGCTACTTGATATTGTGCATAAAACAATTGAGTGCAAATATTCTAGTATGAATTATTTTACACAGAAGAATTTGCCTTTGATGCATGCCATTGTGAAAAATGTTGCCGTAGATTGGGGAAGATTTATATATGGCCGAATGGTTGATCAAGTTAGGCTAGCAAAATCGTTGGTGAATGGATGGTTTCCAAATGACATTGGGTATGGTTTTGTTGTTGGGGAGTTGTTGAAGTCTAAAGGTGTTGCCCTATCCAAATCAAAACCCATACAAAACCAAAATTACCTATTTCGAACACCAAACCCGGTTGATCCTTCCCTAGCCAATATCCGAAAATGAAAACCGGCAAACACATCAACCCATTCCTCAACCAAAAAGCCTCCTTCTATCCGAGCTACTAGTCACGGGGAATCCAATACTCATGGAAGGGGAAGTGGTGATGCTTGTAGCCATCAATTTGTTACCATACCAACACCTGTAACCCACACCCCAAACCCGAATGAAGAAGAGAGAATTCCAAGCAAGGTTGGGAGTGTAGATGACATTCCAACTTATGGGGCATGTAGTGAGTTGTTGAAGGAGTATGAACGTGTGAAAGTTTGGAGGAATTGGAGATTAAGTGATCATAATTCGGTTGCTACGACAATAGGACCGGATACTCTAGAGTTAGAGGAATTTGCTCTAACATGGATTGGAACAAGAAATCTTGCTACCGCGACTAGACTATCGGTGATTAATGAATGCTTTGTTAAGAAAGTTGCTATTAGTCGGGGCAAGGAAGTGGCTCAAGAAGTTCCCGAAAATGCCGTTGAGACAATAGATGGATTTGCTCGTGATGAGATTGCCCGAGCATTGGTTATTTCAAGGGAAGAAGTGCACGGCACACATGGGGAAGCATCACTTTTGAAGGAGACCGAAGGTGGAAGCTTGTAAGATTTGGACCCATTTCCTTCGCACATTGGGGATGACAACCTAAGTTTTGATGCTATTTCACCCCACACGGCTACGGATGTGACGAATTCGGTAAATGAAAATTTGGAAGAAAATGTTGATGATGAAAACCGAATGGAGGAACAAGAAAATGTGCTACAAATTGATGTGTCATCTTTGCCACTAAGTCGTGCCGAACCAATTCCCTTTGCCACTGCCGAACCACTCATTCCTACACTTGATGAGCCCTTGTGTCTTGACAATGCACCTTACGTGGAACCACCGGAATCATCCATGCCGAGACAACCACGAGAGGAACCACACAAGGAGGTACATTCTACTCCCATTGATATTAATGCTTTGAAAGAAAACATTATTGGGGATGTACGAAAAGAAATTCAAGAATTGAGAGGAGATGTCTTTCAAGAGTTTGAGAAAGTCCAAAATCAATTTGGTAATGTTGATACCAAATTAGATGACTTTCACAAGAGAGCTTATGAAAGGGCCGAATCCTTGTTACTTGGACAAGGATCAATCCAAGGTGATATGGCCACAATGTCTACTAAGCAAGAAGAGCATAATAGGGAAGTCTTGAAGATGTTCCTTGATTTAGGGAAGAAAGGAACGGAGTGTGAATCGAGGATACGATTGGTGGAGAGTCAATTGAAAGCTCTACTACACCAAATTGGCGTGAACAATGATCTATTAATTGGAGTCGAAACAAGCCAAGACAAAGCTTCGGCGAGTTTCCAAAGTTATGTGGATGCTGCCGAAAAGGGGGAAAGAGCTAGAGGTGCCCCAAGCCATTTGGTGAATCATTTGATTGGACCGTCGTCACAACGGCCACTAGTTGAGCTTATTCGACCTCCAGGAGCACCGAGAGGAGTCACACCCACACCAAGAGCTCAAGGCCGAGGAAAAAGGAGAATAATGGACTATTTGGTGACAGCTCAAAGCTCGGACTTTCCTAGCCAACAAGAATGCCAAAGATCATCACCTTCAAGATCAATTTATGAAGAAAACAAATTAAAGCTTATACAAGAGTTGGAGACATTCTTTGGGCACACAAGCAACGAAATGGTGGATGGAAGATCATTTGAAGAATGCGTTGCTTGGTACCAAGCCGGAGTGTTACGGGGTGACAATATTCAAGAAGCTTATGGAAATTATGTTACCGAGCAAGTCACCGCACCATACCAACTCGAAGGAGGAAAACAAGACTTCAAGAAATTAAGGGCACACGTGAATGCCTTAATTGGCAAGAGGTAAAATTTGAAGCCTCAAATTTTTTTTTTTTGGTGTACATAATAGCTAGCTTGTTCGAATTATGCCTTTTGGTACATAATATAAATTGCTAGCATATGGTTTATTTCTTTATTGTGTCTAGTATGTCTATTGCTTTAAAGTCTCAAGATTTTAAATTGGACTTAGTAATTGCATGTGAGGCGTATAATTGAGAAAATAAAATTGAAAGGGGGAAGAAAAATTAAAAGATAAAAATCAATACGCAACCCCGCGTTATAGTCTCAATATACGTTTAGGACCGTCCAAAATTAAAATCTCTAGGTCTTAAATGTGTTAAACCCGTCAAATGGCTTGTCGCAATAAAATTGGACATAAAGATTATTTTTCAAAATTTGACATAGCCAAATGACTTGGGTATAAGTTTCGGCATCATCAAAAAGGGGGAAATTGTTAGGAATATATTGTATAAGTTTTGATGAGCCAAATGTATTTTGTAGACCCCAATTTTATTTTGAGTCAGTTCTGGTTCATAAAGTATAGTGCACCACTGCCATGAAGCCTACATGAAGTCTACGTGAAAGCAGTTTGAAGGAAGAATAAATGAAAGCGGGATCATAGCTTAACATATTTATGAAGCATCAAGTCACTAAAGGTTGAGATGGATGAGATGGTAGAAGATTTGTTGAAGCATGCTTAATGTGAAATGATCCTCAGTTTGATTCTCATTAGAAGCAATTTTGGTGTAAAGATGAATTGCTATCGTGAAGTAGCAATATCAGGAGATGATGTCACAAGAAAATTTCATGATAGTAATATCAGGCAATAATTATCGAATCACAGTGTGGTAAGGCTAGTGGAGAACACGTGGAAGAGACAAGACAAAAGAATTTAAGTCTTGGATTATATTAATTGGATACCCAGTCGAGATGGAAGGAGCCATGCCAAGCAAAGTAAATGGTCCATAGTTTGATTCCCACCTAAAGTAATTTTATGAAAACATGATATTGGTCCATGATATACAATGGAACGTGATATCTAGTCCATGATACAAGGTGGAACATGATAGCTAGCTCATGATATGAAAAAGAACATGATATATGTAGTCCATGATACAAGGTGGAACATGATATATAGTCCATGATACACTATTGGGACATGACATCATCAAAAGGAGCTATGACATCATGATAGAATTAGACAGAAACATTATTTTGAAGCTCTGCTTCTGCAGAAGAAGTCGAAGGAGAAGAAGAAGTTGATAAACGAAGGAAATCTTTTTAATACTCAAGCAAGAATCAGCAGATAAATTATTTGATAACTTGGCACATCAGATCAATAATTCAACAAAAGTCATGCCAGCGAAATTCAAATTTGGAGGCTACCCATTCCAAAGAAAAGCTTTGTCAGATTAAAGGAGAGCAACGACAAGATTTCTCAAAATCTTCTGACAGACGGCGAAATGATTTTTGCAGACCAAGTTGGCAAAATTATTTGATCAACTACAATTCAAAATGGACGATCGAGATCGAAAGTTGATCAACGGGCAAATAGCTTTCATCTGCTATAAATTGCCCAAGTAGACTTGAAGACCAGCACGAATCCAACAGAGATTCAGAAAATACTTGAACAACAAAGAAAATTATCCAATCAATCATCAAGTGATATATTGAGCTATACACGATCAACTTCAAGTCTGAGTGAGAGAAATCTTTGTATTTCATTGTAAATCTTCTACTGAGTGTAGAAAAGGGGTAGAGTAACTAGGGAGAGTGAAAAACCCAGTTGGAGTGTAGCTTTGTGCGTAGCACTCGGTTGTAACGGGCAGAGTAACAAGGGGAGCTTGTGAAAACCCGGTGAGAGCGTAGCTTTGTGCGTAGTTCTCGTGGTGTAGGAGTACAGCTTGGTGCGAAGTACTCGGGAAGGCGGAGTAACAAGAGGAGCTTGCGAAAAACCTTGGTGGAGTGTAGCTTTGTGCGAAGCACTCGGAGAAGTGTCGTTGGGCACTTATTCACTATTGTATCTGGGTGATCGAAGAATAGTGAATTTCCTCCTTGAAGTGAAAGGAGAAGAGTGGACTAGGAGGATTACACCACCTCTGAACCACTATAAATCTCTCTCTCTCTATTTACTTACTGCTCATATATATTTCGTGCATGCTTATATTATCTGTGAACTAACCCGTTACGGTTTATTGCGTATCTTTATCTGTCTGGGTTTGATAGTTCCCTCGTTTGCATGCAAGTGAAATTTTATATACATCATCCTACATCTATATTAAGTGTTTCTAACGTGATGCATGTATAGAATCTCTCTTTGAGCACGACACATTTAAAACATAACACTTTGCCGTTACAATTCCGCTGTGCACACTCTAAGTTATTATATTTGTTTATGCTTGTTACTTAGAGTTGAAGTTACCAAAGTGTTGTTTGCAAAAGAAGTTTGAAAAGTTAGAGAAGTCTATTCACCCCCCCCCCCCCCCTCTAGACTTCTCGCCACCCTTTCGGGACCAACAACCGCATATAATACTATGTGAAAGTTCAATCTCTAAGACACTTTCATTTATGCATAAGTTTTGGATCTATCTTGGTGCAGTATTAATTTTTACTATATAAATGGATGTTGGAAATTTATATAGTAATGAAGATTAATATTTCAGATGGACTACCATGAAAGCTTAAAATAATATTTGGAGTTGAGGAGTTATAAATATTATTTTAGTTTGGTAGAAAGTTAATTGGAGAATGAGTTTGTTGGAAGGCTTTGTCTATTCCCAACATTCGAGGATTATTCCCCAACATTGGGGGGATATTCCCAACATTAGGGGATTATATTCCCAATATAGAGGAATTGTTTATTTAATTTGAAAAATGATTGCACAGCACATGAGCTTCCAATTTTCCCAAACTTATTTGCAAAAGTGTGCTAGAAAGTTATAATATATATATATTATTATAATTTGCACAGTTATTTGCATGCGGTTCACAACCTTACAAATGTTCATAATTACATATATATTCATGTTGAACATGATTTATGTAATTAATATTCTCTTATGATAAATATATCATTTAAGATATATTTTATGGAAGATAAGTTTTTAAAACTGCCGAAAACTTCCATGTAACTTCTCCAACAGTCATATTTGTATTTATAAATATTTTGGAGAAACATCTGAAGATCAAAATGCAATAAACTTGCATTAATCTTGATATTTCACAGTTCTACAATTCTACAGGAAATTCTTAAACAAAGCAACTTAAGAATTTTATTCATCTTCTTGTATCCCATAAGATTAAATCTTGAACCTTGTTGTTTTTATAGAGGGAGATTTAAAGCTTATAGGAAAGTGATTACACGCCTGAAGATATCAAATGATCCAGTTTTTGTTCCTTGATGTTTTCTGTAATTTTGTTGTATCTCACATGTATTACAGAATACAAGCATTTTTTTTCCAACATGATACCATCCGAGCTACTCCCCTCGCCATTGTGGAAAATTAGCATGACACGCTCATGTGGTCCCACTCAGATATAGGGCTCTTTACTGTCATGACAGGTTACAATCTCATTGCAGGTTATGACGGGGAGGAGAAAGAGTATGATTGGATTTGGTGCATTAAGTGTGCGGAAAAAATAAAGATCTTCCTGTGGAAGATCTTGTGGAATGGCCTCCTTACAAACTCAGAAAGAGTAAGACGGGGCCTTTCAAATGACGGAGGCTGCCCGAGGTGTGGAGATCTAGAGGAGACGGTTGATCACATTTTCAGACGATGTGACTTCGCGGAGACTTGCTGGAGAAATTATAAAGTCCCTTACAGGTTCAACGCTGCAGCCGTTAATCCCATGCACCAATGGCCTAAAATCAATTGCACCAAGACAGAGGATGGTGCAAGAAAGGGAAGTTGGAACACTGACTTTGTTTATATTCTCTGGAACATGTGGAAAGCAAGAAATGATTTTGTTTTTAATCACACTTCGGTGCAGGAAGAAGCTGTGGTTTCCCGTGCGATTCTGGAAGCAGGAGAAGCCGAACGCATGCTTGTCTTTCATAGAGGCATCACTCTGGGCAGGCAACTCTGGGTCGGATGGTCTACACCTACCTACGGTTGGACAAAGCTGAACACAGACGGTGCGAGGAAGGCGAGTTCAGGTCTTGCTAGTGCGGGAGGCGTCATTAGGGACCATACGGGTGGCTGGCTAGAAGGCTTTACTACTAAAATCGGCGCCACCTCAAGCTTCATTGCTGAGTTATGGGGGCTTCGTGAAGGTCTCATCATGGCAAACAGAAGAGGAGTGGCTCGCCTGATAGCAGAAGTGGACTCGGAATCAGTGGTCAAGGCTATCAAGGGGGAGAATGCCTCTCACCCGGAAGCTAATACCCTCATCTCCGATTGCAACGCTCTCATGCAGCGGTTTGGAGCATGCGAATTAAAGCACACCCTGCGTGAAGGAAATCGCTGTGCGGACTTCATGGCGAATCTCGGTCAAAGCGGCACCTGGGATACCACCTTTTTCGTGCACCCTCCCGAGGGAGTCAGGAACATCTTAGAAATGGATGCCCGGGGCATCACCACTAGAAGAATCTTCTAACCTCTTTCTGGGACCTCTTGGTCCCTCAATCTCACCCAAAAAAAAAAAAAAAAAAAAGGCATCTCCAACCAACAAAATTTGTTAATATTTTTAGAAATTTAAAATGCACTGTTAATATCCACAGGAAGTGCTAGAAAAAACTTTCTTAACATGTATGCAGGGACGGAGGCAAAGGGGGGGCAGGGGGGCAGCTGCCCCCCTCACCCCACCCCCACCCCCACCCCTACCCTATATATAGCCTTTGTGTGTATATATATATATATATATATATATATATATATATATATATATATATATATATACACAGTACATTATTAGTATAACTATTAATTACAGAACAGATTATGTAATCAAAAGCTTTAGTAGACAAGGTGGTAAGAGTTGCGTTTGAATTTAGAAATGGCTTGGGTTTGAGCCCTTGCAATGGCACGGTCAAAATCTTCTACATCTTTGCTTCAACACAATTAAATTTGGCATCCATACATATATATTAATAATGAGATGTCTTTCTTTTTTATAATAATAATGAGATGTATATATCACTTTTTTTATATTAATGTAAGGTCACAATCTTCTACATCTTTGCTTCAACACAATTAAATTTTGGCATCCATACATATATATTAATAATGAGATGTCTTTCTTTTTTATAATAATAATGAGATGTATATATCACTTTTTTTATATTAATAATGGGATGTATATATAACTTTCTTTATATTAATAATGGGATGTGTAATTTATAATGTGTTTTATATTCGAATTGTTTTATCAAATTAATTACGTTTCATATTTTGTTATAAATATTTTTATAAAATTTTAATATGTTTTATTTTCGCTATATCCAACAATATTTATTGTTATACTTAAGTGTTTCATTTTTTATTTTCAAAATTTCTCTTTTCTTTTAATTTTTGCTCCCACCGAAAAAAATTCCCGGGTTCACCACTGAATCCAGCCCTACTTCTTTGCCCCCCCTCAACATAATTTCTGGCTCCGTCCTTGCATGTCTGGCATGATGCACAAAGAATACGGAGTATCATTTATCATGTTCACCAGATATACGCTTTTATCACCTTTGCATGCAAACAAATTGGGCTTCTGGAAAATTTAATTATATTTACTAGTATTTTCATCCGTGCGATGCATAGAATAAATTTGTTGTAATATATTAAGAATATTTGTATTGATATATATACTCTGTAATTGTTTAAATTAGAACATTAAATATTATATAGTGCAATTGAAGATGTGGTTTGGATCATTTATGTGTTTTGATGTTATCATTGCTTGAATTTGAACAAATAATTGCTCAAATTAATAGCTAATGTGTAGATGTACGCATGCGGTGCTGTAACTTTGGAGATTTTATTTATTATTGTTTAGTATTTTCTTTTTTTATAAATTAGGCAAATGTGCTCATTCTATAGCAACTCAATAATAAGAGTGAATTAATATTTTAATTCATTTGTATGGAAGATATATATTTTTTCTAGATATATAGCAATTTTGTCATTTAAAAAAAAAACATAATATCAATGATTGTATTTACACATTATTGAAACCTCTTTGTAGATGACATTGGTAGTAGCAACACAATCTTGTCCATCATCGTCTAGAGCTAACACCTTTAGTCCACCAGGATGTGTGACTCGGGTGAAAATATATAATTGTAGAATATTAGTTAATTAGGGATCCTTTTATATTTTAAGTCAATTAGTAATATTAGATTCATTTTCAACCAATTATTCTTTTATTATTTTTAGTCAATTAGAATATCATATACTGATATTTTTACCTAATTTATGTTCCATTTTTAATTGATGATGTATAATATTAATATTGAAATATTTGCGTTCCATTTTTAATTTACCTTTACTATTGTTTAAAATATGCATTTACTATTTATGATGTAGAATATTATTATTTAAATATTTCCGTCCAATTTTATTTTCTGTTCCATTTTTAATTAAAATGCAATGATCTAACCGTTTATTTTTTCAAATTAGTCAATTATAGATCATTTTTTATTTGCAATCAACTATTAATATTCATTTCCTTTTATGTTTTCAGTCAATTAGTAATATCATATTCATTTTCATCTCTAATTTTTCGGCTTATGATGGTGTAAAAATGTGATATCAATATTCATCTATAATTTTCAGGCAATTTATTGCATTAAGGTGATATCAATATTCATCTCTAATTTTTCGGCTTATGTTGGTGTAAAAATGTGTGATAAAAGAAGTGTTTTTTTATTTAATCTCTAGTCTGGACTTAACTGGTACTTGAGCATCGTATTATTCGTATATAATTGTATCTTAACTATGCATGAAGAAAATAGAGATAAAAAGTATTTTTTTAAAAAAGGACGATACATTGTGATGTTACCTTGCTCTCAAATCGATGTTTCCTCTTGTTTCTCTTGTTAACTTCTTCATGGCTAGTGAACTGTTTATTTCTTACTTAATCTACGGGGATCTTAGAGCATCCATAAAAGTTAGTTTTTTTTTTTGGTTGGTTTCTGAGGAGTTTTTGTAAGTGTCATTAATCAAAGATTTGACTCATTAATTAAAGATCCGACTCGTCTCACATCTTGAGACCCGTGAGACAATCTCACATAAGTGTTACCCTTATTATTATTATTATTATTATTATTATTATTATTATTATTATTATTATTATTATTATACATTCTATCATATATGCTAATATTAATTATGCTTTAACTAATACATGTAACGACCTGATACATTGATATCATAATTATGTTTGACAGTTAAAGAACTTCATTTGGTGTTGGATATGGAGGCTAGCAATTTGGACTCAAAGAAGTCTATAAAATTCCAGGTATGTATATTACTGCAATGTACAATGTATCTATGATATTATTCATTGATCATAGTTGGTCTCACATATTTACGTAATCAAGTGAAAAAAAAAAAAAAAAAAAAAAAACACTACACATATAAGAGAACAACATAGAATTGAATATACTTACATAAGACAGTGATTACATTATAATACTAAAAAACTTACTAATGAATTTATTAAATGTGTTCGCAAAAGACACACTTGATATTGTATTTACCGTCCGTATATGGGTTTGTTCACCATAAAGGCTAAAATTAGTATATATAGATCTATCTCTTCATAACCTGCCAGTTCAACTATCTCCTCATAAGAAATAGTAGAACTACAGATTTCTACAGCTGCAATTAGAAAAAGATAATGAAAGATAACAATAACTAACATCATATTAAAATATAGGCTTCTACCCCTGCAAGATTAAAAAAAAAATCAACAAATATGATAAAAAGTTAACAAGAAATTGATAAAAGAAAAAAATGCCAATAGGCATAATTGTCCACAATAAAAAAATCTACTGCATCACAGCAGTAGATTGTCACCACACAACCCACCCGGCACCCAAAAAAGAAAAGAAAAAAAAGTTGTAACCAGGCATAATTGTTTTTGTAACACCACAAAAATTTACTGTATAAACCAATCGTTCATTTTAAAACAAATATAAATTTTACCTCTACACACTTGGCCTTCCAATCTTTGGAGTCATTCCCAATAGCTCATTGCATTCCCTGTCCCATACCAAAATAGTTTCCTGTGTATATAAATACGATAAGATGCATTTTACTAAAAAAAAAAAAACAAAAAAAAATAGAAATCTGATGAAAAGAATAAGATGAAAAAAATAAAAAATAAAAAATAAAAAAATACCGCTTAATCATGAAAGACCAAAAAAATAAAAAATAAAAAAATACCGCTTAATCATGGAAGACCATTTCTTTAGACTTTGATGACATTGCTGCTTTTTCTTTCAGGAACGTTGTACTCACGAACCACTCAAACCTTCATTGCACTCCTAATGTTGTAAGGAGAAATCTCATGACCAAGAATAGATTGGATGTGAAAACCTTCATTGCACTCCTAATGTTGTAAGGAGAAATCTCATGACCAAGAATAGATTGGATGCGATATGGTGGTGATTGCGAATAAACTGCGATATGGTGGTGATTGAGTTTGAAACTAATACATTGGATGCGATATGGTGGTGATTGCGAATAGACTGCGATATGGTGGTGATTGAGTTTGAAACTAATACATGTATTTTTTTTGAATGTTACTGGCCCTATTACCTGAGTTTGAAACTAATACATGTATTTTTTTTTTGAATGTTACTGGCCCTATTACCTGAGTTTGAAACTAATACATGTATTTTTTTTTTGAATGTTACTGGCCCTATTACCTGAGTTTGAAACTAATACATGTATTTTTTACTGTTCATATACTTTCTCAACTTACTGAAACACAAAGAACCAATAACGCCTCCACTGAGGCTCGAACTCGTAACCTTCCAAATGAAAGTCCAACCCGGGTACCATTAGACCACATAGTCTTGAAACTAATACATGTATTTATATTAAAGCAAACATATTTCTTCCAAACTATAACAATAACATAACCATAATAATAATATAACCATAATTAAGTATTCTTCTATATTATGCTACATTAAAAACGGAATGTATTATAATTATAATAGTTTTTTTACGCGCTTTGCGCGAATGGGATAATGCCCAATGATTATTTTTAAATAAGTATTTCAAAGTATATGAATGCAATATTATATAGGAGATGTTTATGCATAGGTAAATAACTGTTGAATTTGTTTATTTAAATCAGTAATTTAAAGTATATAAATTCAAGATAATATATGAGAGATTGGTTATAACTGCCACTAAAACAAATGTTTGCAACTTTGTAATAACGCTAGTCTAAATACTTAGTCTTAAAACAATAGTCTAAATATATACTACTTTTGGTTTAAATTTCTGTAATTCTTCTTAATTCTCTTTTGGGTAGCATTGTCATTGTTTTCATCTTCAGTACATGTCCTTATATATATATATATATATATATATATATATATATATATATATATATATATATATATATATATTATTGGTAGTGTGTCATGTGCAATTAGGTTACTGGTGGCAGTATAGAGGGATTTATCATACAATGAGATTATGGTGTAGGAAGCTTTAGATTTGTCTTGCTGTGTGTATATGACTGTGATTTTAGTTGTAATATGAACTCTTTATCTTACAAACACCTATTGATATTTAGTAGTGGTAGTTTTTTGCCTAAATGTTTCATGTGTTGCGAGATGTGTGTCATAAGTTATCACGTGAAAGTATTGAACAAAATATTAATATTTATTATATTTGTATAAAATACTTGGTAAATAAATGTAGTGAATATAATAAATTAATAAATTTGAAGGTAAGGAATCTTTGAATTGTAGAAAATAAAGATAATATAACTAATGAAATTATTTATTTTTTAATTTTTTTTATAATGAATAAGTTTTTTTTTTTAAATAAAGCATTATAGACATATACTAAATTAATTAAATACATATGTATTATTTTTTGTTGTAAATACTAATTTATTTAATTAATAAGAGTAATAAAGTGTCGTATATACTTTTCATCAACAATAATGAAATCAATGATTTTCTTTTTAAAAAAATTTGAAATCAATGATTTTTTTTAAAAAAAAAATTCCATTCTTTGTTGAGACAAATTGTTTTGAGAGTTTGTTAATGACAATTGCTACAATTGCTGTCAATAGAGGATGATAATAAATACTTCAAAATATATGGTTACAATAGATATTGTTATAATGATATAGTAAAAATTAACTTACAAATTTCTTTAGAAGTAGTTTTCATGCATTGATAAAATTCTGATGTGTAAACTTATTCAATTGGAGCTAGTAGGATGTTAACATTGTTAATTATTTGGAAAATGGTCCTACCACCGTTTTAGAGTCCATTTGTAATTGTATTTATGATCAACAACTTTGTAGTTAGGCCGCGCAGGTCTGACAATGATGTAAGAATAATTTTCTCCGATAAAAAAAAATAATAGTATAATATTTGTAAAGTAATGTACAATTGTACCATTATATAAAAACATACAAAAAAATTATTAATACTATTATGACCTAAATCATTCCAATAATAATGCAAAAGCATAATTGAAATATTAAGTTTTGTTCTAAATAATCAAAAGAAGATGAATTAAATGTTAAAATAATTTTTTTTTTTTAAACTTAACCTAAATTTGATGCTCAACTTTGAATGCTATGTATTTAGTCAGGCTAATTATTTGAGCAAAGTTTATCTTAAATTTTATATTATATATACTAGTATTTTCGCCCGTGCGATGCACGAGATGGATTTGTTATAATATATTAAAAATATTTGGATTGATATATAATTATTTAAATTAGAACATCAAATATTATACAGTGCAATTGAAGATATATTTTGGATTATTTATGTGTTTTGATGTTATCATTGTTTGAATTTGAGCAAATAATTGCTCAAATTAATAGTTAATGTGTAGATGTACGCATGCGATGCTGTAACTTTGGAGATTTTATTTATCATTGTTTAGTATTTTTTTTTTTTATAAATTAGGCAAATATGTTCGTTCTCTAGCAACTCAGTTATAGGAATGAATTGCTATCTTAATTCATTTGTATGCAATATATATATATATATATATATATATATATATATATATATATATATATATATATATATATATATTTGTCTAGATATATAGCAATTTTGTCATTTAAAAAAACATAATATCAACGATTATATTTACACATTATTGAAATCTGTTTGTAGATGACATTGGTTGTAGCAACGCAATCCTGTCCATCATCGTATAGAGCTAACACCTTCACTTCATCAGGATAGGTGACTCGGGTGAAAATATATAATGGTAGAGTATTAGTCAATTAGCGATCCTTTTATATTTTAAGTCAATTAGTAATATCAAATTCATTTTCAGCAAATTATTCTTTTATATTTTTAGTCAATTAGTCAATTAGAATATCATATGCAGTGATATTTTTACCTAATTTTCGTTCAATTTTTAATTGATGATGTATAATATTATTATTGAAATATTTACATTCTATTTTTAATTTATCTTTAATATTGTTTAAAATATGCATTTACTATTTATGATGTAGAAATATTATTGAAATATTTCTGTCAAATTTTAGTTTCCGTTTTATTTTTAATTAAAATGCAATGATCAAATCATTTATTTTTTTTATATTAATCAATTATGGATCATTTTTTATTTGCATTCAACTATTAGTATTCATTTCTTTTTATATTTTCAGTCAATTTGTAATGTCATATTCATTTTCAGCCCATTATTCTTTTTATTTTATTTTATTTTCATTGAATTAGTCAATTAGAATATCAGATGCAGTGATATTTTTACCTAATTTTCGTTCCATTTTTAATTGATGATGTAGAATATTATTATTGAAATATTCCAGTTTCATTTTTAATTTTTGTTTCATTTTTAATTTACCTTTACTATTGTTTAAAATATGCATTTACTATTGATGATGTAGAATATTATTATGTAAATATTTCCTTTTTATTTTTAATTTACTTTTATTTGATGATGTAGAATATTATTATTAAAATATTTTCGTTCTATTTTTAATTTCCATTTTATTGTTTAAAATTGTGAAAGATTTATGACATAATTGTGATTTGATGTATTATACTGTATAATATTATTGTGAAAAATTAAAATGCAATGATCTGACCATTTCCTTTTTCAATTTAGTCAATTATGGATTATTTTTATTTTCAGTCAATTATTAATATTCATTTCCTTTTCCAATTAACCTAACTTCAATTCCTTTTTTTCATTTTTAATTTTCAGTAAATTATTAATATTCATTTCTTTTTTCAATTTACCTAATTTCCATTCCATTTTTAATTGATGATGTAGAATATTATTGTGAAATATTTATGTTCCTTTTTTCATTCTTTTTTTAATTTACCTTTACTATTTACTATTGTTTGGACAAGAAAACAAATAAATAGGATTTTGTTTTTAATTATAGTATAGATTTGACCGTGAGGTTGTAACATATACATATACATATATACATACATACATACATACATACATACATATATATATATATATATATATATATATATATATAATGAATTGGTTATATTATAAATTGTTTAAATTTGTTATATAGGGTATTATGTTATGTGAGAGCATTGAATATGGAAACAATATTACCAAAATTTTAGTTGATTTCTACTTTATATTTGCTTACAAAAATAAGTTGTATTAAATTAGTTGGTGATAAACATCCAAAAATTCTACACGGTAATACCATACATAATATTACCAATTATGCTATTATGTTATTACCTAATTAATTAATGTCTTTTCTACACGATATTATAAATACGTAAAAAAAAATACGGAGAATTTGCAAACAATAATGTTACCAAAAATATTATTATATTATAGAATATAACTAATATATCTGGAAGTAAAATTTGAGCTCTAAGATCATATAGAGCACTCTTTGATCCTAAATCAATAAATAATTAGTTATATACACATTTAGCAGTACCAATGTCATTACTAATACTTTATATATATCTACAGTATTGAACCTTTAATGTGAGATAAGAAATAATTAGTTAAATGATGCCTTTATTTGGATGCACTAAGACTATTACAATGCCCCATCACTTTGCACAACTTTGGCTTTATTTTATACTTTAAATTATACTTTGCTTATCCTTTAGATTTTAATGTATTATTTTAAGCTAATTTATTTATTAACATTAAAAAAATACATTTTAAAGTGTGACAATTTATACTAATAAATCATTTTAAAAAGTGGCAAAAGATGATTTTCTAATTTGATGCCACTGCATCAATTTAAAAAAAAAAATAAAAAAAAATTATTGCTATTGTTTACCTCAATCATCTCATAAATATCCATAATTTTTATTATAGGGATCTAATCAACACATAAACTGAAAAAAAAATGACAATCATAAACAAAATATGTACAAAAATAAATGATAAAAACATTATGATAATGATTAAGACATAATAAATTTACCTTTCCAAAAAATCACAAAACTCTGAAAATCCTGATTGAAAAGGAGCTGTGTATCAAGAGTTACATATCTTGACATAACTGGCTAATAAAAAAGAACATTCATTACTTGTCCTTATTCAAACACTTTCAAATATAAAGAAAAATTAAAATACTTGTGTTTAGAGTAACTCTTCGTATCATTTTTAACTCTACACAATTGCATAAGAACAACCATAGGATTTGCAAGGCCAGAATTAAAAAAAAAAAAAAAAAAAAAAAAAAAAAAAAAAAAAAAAAAGGTTTCAACTCTTGGCCTTGGTATATGTTGATCCCACACTATAGCTTTCAATTGATTGTCCCTATAAACAAATAAACTACGGAGTTCTTAATAAAAAAAATACATATACAAAATACAATAAAAATAACAAAATTAGATAATTTACTTTGTATCCACGTACAATTAGAAAATCAATAAGTTAAGAAAGCTTCCCTGCAATGATCTTATCCAATGGGGAGTATATCTCAACGACCCTACCAATAACGTCAAACATGTTAATAAAAAATAAAAAAAAAAAAAAGAATTCAGATGTAGATTCAAATTGTAAATGAAACTTACCAACAAATTTTTTATCATCTACAGACTTCAAAGATGAAAATAATTTCAATAAATAAATTTGTCTAGAAAAGTTGTCATTTTTTTTATATTCTTTAACCAAAGTACCATAGTGGAATTACAACATAAAATAATGAGTGCATTTTTTGAAAATATAGAGATTACTTATCACCATAAAATTTTTAATGGCATAAACTTTTCATTGTTTGAAAAGCTTACAGTACTTACCAACATGTTCCCTTATATGAGCATGAAGTTTCCTACAATGAAGTAAAAAAGAAAAGTGTTATTTTGCAATTTATTTTTGCAGTATAGGAAGCAGCTTTATAATGCATCTTTTTCCCAATTTCATATACAACACGAGTTCTAGAAAAAAACAAAATCGAAAAAAATACCATTTGATCGGGAAATATGCACTCTCTAGATTTTATGGAATCACTCCCCTTTATCTATGGGACTTCATATAGGTGCACACCAATCACCATCTAATAGCTTTGAAAGTCTTCAATGGAGAAATATCCTAGGCAAGAATAAACATTGGAGTCGTATAAAAAAAGTAAAATTGAAAAAAAAAAAAAAAAAAAAAAAAAAAAACCTCTTGATCGTGAAGCATGCACTCTCTAGATTTTATGGATTCACTCCCCTTTCTCTATGGGACTTCATATAGGTGCGCACCAATTGCAGTCTAATAGCTCTGCAAGTCTTCAATGGAGAAATATCCTGGGCAAGAATAAACATTGGAGCCGTAACAGTTGTATGTTAGTATACATATCTATATCTCTAAATATACTTACTCAATATAAAAGAATGAATAAATAAATATAAGGAAAAAATATTACCAATTAATAGATTTACCAATTAGGTTAATACGTGAATATGGAAACAATATTATCAATTAATAGATTTTAATTAATTTCTATTTTACATTTAGTTACCAAATAAGTTTTACTACAAAAAGTTTTACTACAAAAGTTTGGGCGAGAAAATGAAATAGGAGGATTTTACTTTTATATATATATAGATTTTTAATACATTTTAACATATTCATAATATATGTTTAACAATTATGCCAACTCTAATTGGGATGAGATTCGAACCTAAGACCTTTCTTATGTAAATTAATGAGTATGTTAGGAATAATAAATAGTTAACGGAATATTCCGTTACTAAAGTTTATACTAACGGAAATTAGGGTTATTTAAGGGAAGAAAATAATATAATAGAGGGTAAATAATGAAAATCATTAAAAATACTAAAATCAAAATAATATGAACCATTCATTTTAAGAAACAACTATTACCGACATTTTTTTTTGTTCCAGTTAAGGGCCTAACATTATTGGCTCTTATTAGATTTGTATTTGTATGTATATGTATGTATATTGTATTTGTAGATGTAGAAATAATTTAACCATAATTAAATATTCTTCTATATTCTATTACCATCCTATCATTAATTATTTCATAGTCTACCATAATCAAATAATTTGACCAATACAAATTAGTTTGGGCGAGAATACTTTTAGTGAGATATAGATTTTAACTTTTTTTTAAAAAAAAAGAATTAAATGTTCACCTTTTTTTTTCCTTTTTCTTTTTCTTTTTTGAAAGAGTTTTGTTTTCCATATGTATCTTACTTGTGTGGAATATATGCTTCATTGACTTATTGTCTACAAAACATTTTCATTTTATTTATTATGATATTGATATTAAAATCTAATTATAATAGAAGAAATTATAAGAAAAACTAAGTGCACTTACTAAAAGCAAAATATTTTTTGAAACTCAATACCTATGTGTTCAATGCATTTTGGAGAAGGGTCAAATAGGTTCATGTACTAACATTGATTGTTTATATAGTCCCATTAATTAAAATATGGTCCATCTAAGCTATTATACTCTCAATTATTTTTCATCTAGTATATTTTTAGCAAATTTCTAACAAGTAACCCATCTAATTTGCTTACATGGTAAAAACAAAAATTGATAAACGTGTTATTTTTTCATCTAACTTGTTATTTTTGTCACTTTTTTTTTCTGCAGAAAAATTCAAATTTTTTTTTACGTATTTCTGGATTATGTTGATTTCTGATATGGCTTGAAAGATTCCACCTCATGCTCTGATGCGAGTGTTAAGTGTGAAAACACGTAGAGGTATTCTAAGAGGAATGCATCCATACTGTTGTTACCATAATTTTGCACTGCGAAATGGATATTTTTGTCGTGGAGGGGTACCCCATCGCCTTTAGAAACATGACCGCTTCCCGGGGACATATGACAATCTCCGACCCTTTCTTTGTTGTCTATCTCTTTCTCTTTCCAGTGCTGCACATTATATCTCAAAACGCAAAGTTCCTTAGCTTCTACTTTAGTCAGATTCTGGCTGCAGCCATTAAATGCAAGCATATCATTTTCGTATCTACACTCAAAGGAAGTTGGTTAATTAAGTTACACATCAAACATTAAATCAAAAGTCGTGTTAGTTTTTATACCTCAAATGAAGAGCAATATACACATCATCATTGTCCCTTAGTCTATTAACTAGCTCTTTTCCAAGCTCCTCAATCTCAGGTATGTACCGAAGAAGCCTCATAAACGCATCATCCAAAACCAAAATAAAAACCAATCCTAATGCCAATAAATGAGTTCAAAAACCACAAAAGCGATAACATACTTATTTCACAGCCGATGGAAAAATAGATTCACTGTTTTCTGGAAAATTCATAGAAGAAATCAACATAATCTGGAAATACGTTAAAAAAGTGACAAAAACAGCGAGTTAGATGAAAAAATAAAATGTCAACATTTTGTTTTTATTTTATTTTTCCATGTAAGCAAATTAGATGGGTTACTTGTTAGAAACTTGCTAAAAATGCTAGATGAAAAATAATTTGGAGTATAATAGTCGGCAAATTATGCTGTGCAACCGTGTGCACCATGCATGGTGCACACTATTCTATGTTCATAATTACTGAACTATATGTTCATAATTATAAAGCTATATATTCATAATTTTTGAACTTCATATTCATAATTGTTGAACTCTATATTCACAATTACAGAACTCTATGTTCATAATTTTCGATGTTCATATTCCCAATTGTTGAACTCTGTATTCACAAATCACAGAACTATATGTTCATAATTTGAATCTACTGTATAAAAATTATGAATCTACTGTATTTAAATTATGAATCTACGATATAGAAATTATGAATCTACTGTATTTAAATTATGAATCTACGATTTAGAAATTATGAATCTATAGTATAGAAATTATGAATCTATAGTATATAAATTATGAATTTATAGTATAAAAATTATGAATCTATAACATAGAAATTATGAATTGAAATCGTGTACACCTTGCATGGTGCACACGGTTGCACAACATAACGTTCCATAATAGTCTAGATGGACCATATTTTAATTCATGGTACTAGATGAACAATCAAATTATTGTGTGGACCATAACAAAAAGTACATTTTTAATATACTAAATGTACATTATTTTTGTACTGAAAGTACATTATACAATATAATGTACACTCAGTACAAAAAATAATGTACATCTCCTGAATACAATGTACATTATTTTTGTACTAATGTACATTATTTTACAATATACAAAATATGGTCCACACAACTTGTGTGGACCTTGGTCTACGCAATAATGATTGCAATGTTAGTACATGGACCTATTTAACTCTTCTGCCATGCATTTTTAAAAAAATTTATGCTATATGATAATATTTCGTATCATAAAAATTAAAATTTCATCTTATAATATTTATAACATTTATTTGTTTCTTTATTTATTTTAATCATTTTAAAAATTAAATTTTACTTCTAATATTTATAAGATTTATTTATTTATTTATTTTAATCATTTAAAAAATTAAATATCTTCTAATATTTATAAAATTTATTTTTTCTTTATTTATTTCAATCATTTAATTTTACTAACTTTTTGTTGTTCATTGGACATTATTCAATTTCACGCAACACATATTTACAAGTTGTTTTATTTATAAATGACTCATATTGATATGTACACGCGTGTTTACAACTAGTTTTATTTATAAATGACTCAATCATGATAGTTTTTATTTATTTTTCTCAAATAAATCTAGAGACACTAGTGGAAATTATGAAATTTTCGACCACCTGAAAATTATCTTAAATCAAGTAAAAAGCCTTGTTTCGACCACTTTTGGTATCCGGAAAAACCTTTGTTGCTATTTCCGACCACTTTTTGGTATCAACTTGATTTAAGATCACTTTCAGGTGGTCGGAAATTCCATAATTTCTAGTAGTGAGATACATAAAATCATTATTTTAAATAAATTCAATTCATAAGAGTCAATATTGCAAATACATAAATTCATTTCCATAAGCACATAATTTTTATTTGGCACTATGCCGGGACCCCAATCCATCGTCTTCAAGCGCTTCCTATGCTTTGTTTGTTTGTTTTTCTTAAAAAGAAATTGGAGTCAAAATTTGTTTTTATTTTCCCTCTTTTTTCCTGTTTTCTCTCCCTCCTCTTTCCTACATGACTATAACAAAAACCAACCCAAAAACCTCACTAATGAGGTTTCTCTACCACCGGCCACAACCATTGCTTACATATCTAGGTTGCATCCAAACTGAACCCATGGAGCTTCATCATACTAAATTCCTATAAGGTTAAAACCATATTGTACTCAAATAGTCCGGACACATGTTCCATGCAAACAATCTGGGCTTTCAGAGATGCACGAGGAAAATGCAACAACTCCCTTAGGCTTTGGACATCTACGGATGTATCAATTACAACTAGGGGTGTGCAAATTTCGGATAATTTTCGGTTAACCGACCGAACCGACAAATTTCGGTTAACCGTTTTCGAACCGAACTTTTTCGGTTCGGTTAATGGTTAAAGAAATTTTAAAACTTCGGTTAACGGTTAATTCGGTTCGAAAGGTCGGTTAACCGAATTAACCGAACGGTTAACCGAAGTTTGTAATATATATATAAATAATAATATAAATATAAATACTAATTTGAAGTTATGGATGTTTGGAGTTTATAATTAATGTTTTTGTATATTTTGTTATGAATTTATTATAATATGTATTTTATTTTAATTGGATTTATTATTTTAGGTGTTATTTTTAGAATTTTAAATTTTAACTTTAAAAAGTTCGGTTAATCGGTTAACCGACCGATTAACCGAAAAAAATTTCGGTTCGGTGAATTCGGTAGAGAAAACTTCGGTTCGGTTAACGGTTAAAAGAAAAAAAACTTCGGTTAATTCGGTTCGGTTAAAACGGTTCGGTTAACCGAACGGTTAACCGATTGAACACCCCTAATTACAACTCTCTAGTGCAATAGATTTTGAGAGCTGCATTTTCACAAAAAAAGCTTATTTTAGGGAGTAAATCCCCTAAACCCTTCAATCATGACTGTTAAGAATCTTCAAATCCTTAAAATGCAACTGTTTTGATCCTCCAAAACTCTAGCTTGTACACGTTATATCACATAAGCATTTTTACACTACCAAAAAAACAAAGATCATATGAGCATTGAAAGAAATTGTCAATAGTAATAATCAATCCATTTGCATAAACTCATAAAAGAAGAGAATGCAAAAGTAGAGATACTCACCGGCAACAAAGTGGCACTCAAGCAAACTAAACCCATGGAGCTTCATCATACTAAATTCCTACAAGGTTAAAACCATTCGTTTTCAAATAGTTCGAACAAGGAGCCATCGTTTTCCCTGCAAACAATTTGTGCTTTCGGAGATGCACAAGGAAAACGCAACAACTCCCTTAGGCTATTGACATCTTCAGAGGTATCAGTATCAACAACAACTCTCTCTAGTGCAGGAGATTTTGAGAGCAGCATTTTCACAAAAAGCATTTCAAGTGTACATCCACCTAACCCGTCAATCATGATTGTGTTGAGAATCTTCAGATCCTGCTTAATAATGTAACTGTTTGGATCCTCCAAAAGTCTTGTACCCGTTGTTATATCACAAGAACATAGCTACAACTCAACCATGAAGAAGTTAACAAGGAATTGAAAAGAAAACAATCATATATGATTCCCAAATATATAGTCCAGAGGTTGTGTCTTACAACATTTAATGCCACAATATTCAGCTTGCATAGGTTGGGGGAACTTTGAAGCAACTGTAAAACAAAGGCAAGCTGCTCTCCACATGAAACACTTAACTGATACAGCTCAATTACTTGCAAATTTATTGCGGTAGGGCATGTAACTGTTGCTATTTCTGCATTTTTACACTTCAAAAAAAAAAATAAAAAATAAAAAAAAATCATATGAGCATTGAAAGAATTCTATCAATCCTAATAATCAATCCATTTGCATAAAGAAAGAGAATGTGAAAGTAGAGATTCTCACCGGCAACAAACAGGCACTCAAGCAAAGGGTCTTAATTGTTTTCAAATAAATCTAAACCATCTGGATTCATCAATCTTCCTCCAAAACAGAGAACCAATAACAGTATATCTTTCAAGTTTTGGGCTGCTGATCTCAATATTAGTGATCCCTTTACATCTACGGAAAGACAGCCCCTCAAGATTAGGAACATTGTAGCCAATTCCCTTAACATTATCCCTAAATTCAACATTCTCGAAGACTAATGAAGTGAGGCTGGGAAATATACAACGCGCCTAGAATCAGTTTTTTAATTGTCCGGCACGAGAATATACAAAATGGCAGTTTATATTTACCCGAAATAAACAAGTTCAGTTCCTGTAGACCATTTCTCGAAAGAAAACGACACCACCGATCTAAATCAGTCAGACTGCTGGGGCTTAGGATCCGATGTGCAGAACTGGTCCAGTACGGAGCATGAGAATATCATTTATTGTGTTAACCAGAGCTATACCTTTCTCACCTTCATACTTTGAGAGGCATTTCAAGAAGTCCTGATCGAACACAAGCCGCCCATGCCGCAACCAAACCTCATTCCAGTGAGTTGAGAGCAAAGCAGTTCTGGCAGCGTCTCGAGTAGGCAAGCACTCCAAAACCCTTTCCTTCACTTCTGCTGGCAGTTCATTTATTAAATCCATCGCTTCGGTCTTCGACCAAAACTCGCCACTAAACAAAGAAATGATAAAATCGCTCGATTCCAATCCAATTCAACTCACATGATTTTGGAAACAAAAGAAATTTCCAAGAATTTGGGAAGAAAAAAGAGATTAGGGGAGAAGCGTCATCACTCAGAAACCCTTGCCTTTTCTATTATCTTCCGCCTAGATGTTTTGAGTTTGGATTTTGGAAGAATACTAGGATACTTTGCAAATTATATCGTGTACTGCAGTGCATAACCGATTGTGCACCGCGGTGGCATCAAAATGATCAAAACGACGTCGTTTTGTTTAATGAAAAGAAACGGCAGCCGTTTCGCACCCTTCCGCAAAAAGTAACTCTGTTATTCAGTTTCATTTTGTATACACTGTAGTTTCAGTTCAACATAACTACAGTTTCATTTCGATATAACCACAGTTTCATTAGATATTTATAGACTTAAATATGTGAAAGTGTTATTTAATTTTATTTTATATACATTATAGTTTTATTAAAACACAACTACATGATCATTTTGATATAATTATAGCTTCATTGTACAATATACACTCAAATATGTGAAATGTTATTCAGTTTCATTTTATGTTGTGAGTTCTTATGTTTTGTGTTATGAAATTTTATACCTTAAGATTATGAATCCTGTACCTGAAACAAATTAGTACTTGTGTCTTATGTTATGAATTTCTGTGTCTTGTGTTGTGAAATTCTGTGCCTATAAACACAAATTATGTATCTAATCAAATTTAAAAAATAAGTAAATATATAATATGTGTATGTGTGTTATGTTGTGATTTTTTGTGTATTGTGTTATAAAATTTTGTATCTCATCATTTCGATCCAAAGTCCATAATGCTATGCGGACCCTGGTCCATGATATAAATTGCTTCGGTTAGTGGCAATTTATATCATGGAGACATGGATCATGGTCCGCATAGCATTAGGGAGATTTGGATGTTAGAGACTTGGAAATTGAATTAATTGTTCGTCCTTGCATTATGTTATTTTTGTTATAAATTCTTTATTGATGACCATTAAACTTGTGACTCTTCATTTGCATTTTACTTATTACATTGTTTATGTTAAGAATATGAAAGGTTGTATGGATTAGTATAAATTGATAGTGAAGGCTTAATGAAATGGATCTTGAAGATCTTATGTTATTGTGCTCTATATCTTGTGTTCTTCTTCTCCTTTTACTTCTCTACACTATATATATATATATATATATATATATATATATATATATATATATATATATATATATATAATCTCCGAGCAATTACCGTGCAATCATCACGTGAGAATTGAGCTAATTGATAGGCCAAATTACAACACGTTATCAGCACGAGCCTCCATCGTAATCTGTGGTGAACGATTATGCCTTCTATCACCAAATGAGAATTTACTAAGCTCGCACTTGACAAAAACAACTATTTGACTTGGGCTCTAGACATCGAGATTCATCTCGCGTCTAAATAACTAAGTCAAACCATTGTTGCCAAGTCACAGTGTACTAACGCCCAGAAGGCGCAGACTCTCATTTTCTTACGTCACCACTTGAACCACGACCTGAAAAATGAATACTGAAAATGACCCTTTTGCATTATGGAAGTCCCTAAAGGACCGTTTTGAACAGCAGTAATCGATTGTCCTTCCTCAAGCCCAATTTGACAAGCTTAATCTTAGGTTTCAAGAGTATAAGTCAGTGATTGATTACAATTCGGTCCTTCATAAAATGGTTTTGCAACTAAAGCTTTGCAAACAAGAAGTTCTAGAGAAAGATTTAATTGTAAAGACCCTATCTACTTTTCATGCGAGTAACCTTGTACTCCCCAGCAGCAGTACATGGCAAAGAATTATGAAAAACATTCTGAGCTAATATTTGCACTTCTTGTGGCCGAGAAGCACCACCAATTATTGATGAAAAACCATAATGCACGACCGGTTGGGTCTGCCTAGTGCCTGAAGCACATCATTTTGCCCAGGGAAGCAATTCTAGAAGGGGTCGTGGTAGAGGTCACGGTCGAAACAACCAAAGTGGTAGAGGTAAAGGCAACAATGACTCCGGGTCCAAGAAAAGAAACAGAGTGATCAAGGTTCATCGAGGTCACACATCATCTATCGTATGGGTGTACGGGGCACTGGTATCATATATGTCGCACACCAAAGCATCTAGTTGAAGTGTACAAAATGATGCAAAGGAAAAATGATAAGTAGTCGTCAGATCATATCTAATTCTGCTGGACATAACCTTTCGAGATCTCATGTACTTTCGCCAAATATGTTTACATGTGTTGCTTGTGCGAAAGGTAAATATATTGTACGCCTGTCGCGTACAAAGGTTGAACTTGAATCGCCTATTTTTCTGCAAAGGTTACATGGCAACATGTGTGGACCAATTAGTCCACCTTCTAGGCCATTTAGATATTTTATGGTCCTTATTGATACTTTCACTCGTTGGACTCATGTTAGTCTATTGTCCACGAGGAACAAAGCTTTCGCTAAATTTATTGCGAAAATTATTGAGTCAAATGCCCAATTTCCAGATTATCCTATTAGGGGGCGTTTGGTTCGGGTTATATAACATAACCAAGGGAATGTGACATTCCAAAGCTCACATTCCTATGTTTGGTTCATATTATCTCAGGGAATCTAACATTCCCCAGGAATGTCACATTCCCTCCACATAGGATTTTGAAGGGAATGTGATTCCCTTCAATTTCTAAGGTTATGTAAGATAACCTTGGTTATGTTAGTTTTTTACACACACACACACACACACACACACACACACATATATATATATATATATATAATTATTTTTGTAATTTTATATTTTTTATTTTTATTATATTAGGTTAGCATATAAAATAATTTTGTTTCTCAAGTTCAATATTTTAGTTAATATTTTAAAATCATGTAATTATATATGATACCGTTATATTATTTATTTATTTTAATTTTTAAATTTATTAAAATATATGAAAATATGTTAAGGATATTATATAGTGTGTGAATAAAAGATAACCCTAAACCGAACATGATTATATTACATACCCCAATTTTAACCAAACACAGGAATCTAACATTCCCAGTAATCTAACATTCCTAGCAATCTAACATTCCCAAGGTAATCTGACATTCCGTGAACCAAACGACCCCTTAAATCAATAAGAATGGATAATGCTGACGAATTCACATCAACAACTTTCAATGATTATTGTATGACCTTGGGCATCAAAGCAGAGCATTTTGTACATTATGTCCATACTCAGAATGGTCTAGCTGAATCTCTGATTAAGCGTATTAAATTGATCGCTAGACCATTATTATAGAAGTTCGATTTACCGATTTCTTGTTGGGAACATGAGTATTGCATGCTGCAGCTTTAATACAAATCCGACCCACTGCACATCATGATTATTCCCCCTTGCAACTACTACGTGGTGTAGAACCCAATATTTCCCATCTGCGTGTATTCGAGTGATTCTAGCAAAAATAAGATGGGAGCTCGGGTGTGTAATGTCGTCCTCAGGGGATTGGGGGTTATGGCACGCAATATGCAATTACAAGAAACTAGACACTAGCATAAGGAAATCAACAAGAAGCTAAGCAAATCATAACAAGATTGAGGCTATGGTAACTAAACAAAGTAACACAAACACATCTTAACAAGATGTAAACACGAAATAAAGAAATAGGATTCAAGCTAGGGAGAATTATCTTCTAGATGCATAGCACAACCTAAGGATTGGGGGAAATCACACAACCAAGAAATATAGGGGATGCACGTAGGAATCCTAGTCTATAAGTCACTCACGTGAGTAAATTAACAAGGATTAGAACAAGGAATTGCCTCACTCTCATGGTGAATCAACTCCAAGTTCTTCAAGAACACAAAGCATCTAAACCCCCCAATTTTCCCCATTTTCCCCATTTTCATAGGAAAAATCGGGTTTATGCAAAGAGTGGCTTGGAATCTTGACCCAACTCTCATTGAGGCAAAGAATCCTCCAAAACATGCCAATGAATGTTGTACACCAAGCATTAACAATATACAAACACAAATCCTTCATAAACTCAACAACCCTAGGTTAGAGTTCTTCCCCTTTTTGCAATAATCACAAATCAAGCATCAAGATAGATAATACAACCCTAACTCAAATCCATAAACTAACTATTCCACTACAAAAAAACACAAAAATAACGACGGATTTAGCGACGGATGACTTCCGTTGCTAACTTAGCGACGGAATAGCGACAAATTAGTGACAGATTTTATTTTTTTTGTTAAATGAATATTTAACGACGGACTAGCGACGAATTTATGACGGATATTGCGACTGAATATTTCCGTAGTTAAAAACGTAGCTAAATTTAGCGGTAAATGTTGGCGCAAAAACTAGAGACAAATTTGCGACGGCATTTTGCACGGGGCAATTTTACTATTTTAATTGCTACAGAATAGCGACGGAAAGATATATCCGTCGTTAAAGTTTCAAGAGGCATTTTTTGTGCTTGCAATATAGCGACGGATTTGCTTATCCGTCGCTAGATAGCTACGGAATCCATTGTTGTCGCTATATTTGTAACAGGGATTTAATTGCGATTCATATTCTAGTGACGGATATGTTGATCCGTCGCTAGAAATAGCGACGGATCCACAAATCCATCGCTACATTTATAACGGGAGATTAATTGCTGAATTTTTTTAATATGTAGCGACGGATTTTAGATACCGTCGCTATATATAGCGACGGATATGGCAATCCGTAGCTAGAATTTGCAATAGATTAATTTTTACGCTCAGACAACCCTCGCTGCCTCAAACCCTACCTACCTCACAAAACGCTCAAGTTCTCTTTCAAACTCTCAGACGACCGCCGTTAGTTTCCTTCGCCCATCGCTCAGACGACCGCCGTTAGTTTCCTTCGCCCATCGCTCAGACGACCGCTGCTCGCAGCCTAAAACCCACCAATCGCTCAGACGCCCTACGCTCAAATGACCATCGCTCATCGCTCACCGCCCACCGCCCAAGCCGATCGGCGCTGCTTTTCCGCCTATGGCCCTGCTTCTCCGCCGATGGCCCTGCTACCCCGCCGCTTCTATGGTTAGTAAATATTTACGCATTGCAGACTGCATTAACAGTCAATTATTGAGTGTTACTGTCAAGTATTTTGATAAAATTTTATTGTGTTACCGTCACAATTGAGTGCATTTTTCCTCCTGAGTCTCCTTCTCTTTTAGCCCTAGGTTAAGTGGTGAGTTTTCTTCTTTCATTTATCCATTCCATTATCCTGTTAACTTATCTTGAGATAAGGTTATTTGATATGTTTATGTGGGTGTCTACTGTGGGTTTTGCGATGGATTTAGAAGTGCTAAGAGTATTATCATATAGAAGTCACCAGTATTATCATCTAAGTTTATTCAGTTATTTTACTATGCTGAAGCTAGTAAGAAATGTTGTAGGCAGCCTAGGAGTACGAACAATTCTCAAAGCTAAGAGTGATTGCTGCAACCATTTCTGAACATTGTACTCTATCTTTTGTTCTTAATCTATTTTTTGCTAGAAAGTACCAGAGGTCTAGCTGATAACAGGTTATGACTTGTTCTTAATCTATCTTTTGTTTATGACACATATCATTTTGATACTTATTTACTAAATTCATGACTCATTATGCAGACATTATGTCAGTGAAGCCTCAATCATTCAGGGTGTCTGATAGATGGTTCATGTATTTATTCTCTGCCCACTTATTCCCGTAAGTTATTGCCTTGGGATAAAGGAGACTTTGATGAGTCAAACACATTGTTATTGGATGATTCTCCATACAAGGCCCTTCTTAATACTGTAAGTTATCCCCTATTATATTCTAATACAGGGCTCTAATTTTAAAGCTTATTTTTACCAGCTATTTCTTTTTATAATTGTTTCTTTGGTTTATACTGTCATCATTCCCAGGTTCACACCACAATCTTTCCTTATTCCTACAACTTCAGGCTTAAAGATGATAACTCATTAGGTAAGTTGCTTTCCCTCAATTGTTTGCTTTTCCCATTAGCATGATTCATGAAGCAGTTCCTAGAATCATTTTCAAGTTTTGCAACTAAAATTTCAATTGCCCTTTCAAGAATGTTATATACTACATAGTAATCTCAGTTGTATGTTTGAACCCTTTTATTTATGTTGGTTTAGGATGAGTTGATTCATTTTCCCCTTTATTTCTTGAAATTTTGTAATTCATTGTTGTGAACAGCTTACCACACAGGCATCTAGATATAGTTATACCCCCTAAAGAGACTTCTTTTTTGGGTAACTTTAGGCTATACAAATTGCACCATTTTAGCTCAGGTTCCGATTTTAAGAAATGAATTGCTGTGATTTTGCACTATTTATTGTTATTATTGAGTACAGTGCAATAACTTCTTTGACAGTTATCTTTTATGTTTGAACACTTGAAGTCGGAGCATCGCTTTAACAGTCATCATTTTCATAATTGTAACAGGTATAGAATTCACATGAAGCTTTATCTCTTTTCTCTTCTGTAGGTTGATCTTTAGCCTTGTGGGCAATTCCAAAGATTTCATTTGCTTGTGCTTGCTCTATGGTTTAGAGTGTGTCACTTTTATGATTTGGCTTAAATCACCATTTACCTATTTTATTTTATTTTATTTATTTATAGACTATGTTATTATCTCAATATTGGAATTTATCTTTTCAAGTTTCATCAGATGTCTGAAGTGAGGTTATTTAGTTTTTCTAGTTTCACAAATTACCATTACTATTGGACTAGGGAGGCCTTTTCAGTTATTGTTTCTTCTGTAAATACCTTGAAATCATTTGTTTGAACACATGTTGACAGTTGACACAACCTGTATGAATATTTTGTTTCTTAATTGAATTTGTAGGTTCTTTCTAATCTTGGTTTTCTGTGAATATCTTATGTTCAATTTTATCAACACATATCCATGGGAGAAAGCGTGGAAGGACCTTCTGATGCTAGCTGGGGACATGGATATGATGCAAGAAGGCAACAATACTTTTATTAATTATTTAATAAATATTTTAGTTAGATTAGAATTGCTTAGTAGTTGGTGGTCATAGTCTTTTAGGTGTTCTAGTTATTTGATTTAATTAGAAGTTTTGTCAATTCATTGTGTGTACATTAAGGTAATGATTAGATTGTGTGTATTAATATATTTTATACCTTTTTTAAGAATGTAACATTTTACAAAGCTATATTATTGTTATGTTATTGAGTTTGAATGTCTAAATATAATATATTTTGTAATTATATTATTGAAGTATTATATTATAAGCTTATTGTAGATATGGGATAATTAGTGGCATATTTTTTTTAAAAAAATTTTAAAAATTTAGCGACGGACAAAAATTGTAGCAAATCTGTAGCTAAATACCTTCTAACATCAAAGAATAATAACGAAATAGCGACGAAAAATGCCGTCTCTAAACTTAGCGACGGACAATCCCGTCGCTATTCTCTTGCAAAAGTTGTCGTTCAAATTCGTCGCGGGGAGGGAAATAGCGACGGATTTTATTTAGTTTAGCGACAGATAAATCATATAGCGACGGAACTAGACTTCGTCGTTAGTGAATAGCGACGCCACTTTTTTTTGACGGATCGAATTCGTCGCTATTCACTTTAGCGACGGATTTTTCAAATTTTAGCGACGGATTTTGCCGTCACTATTTTTGTGTTTTTTGTAGTGTTCATGATTAAATAGCATAAAGGACACAAGAACACAAGCATTAAACATAAATCTTGCAAAAGAAAGAGATAAAAGTAAGAAAGCTTCTCTACTGAAAATGGATGGTGAAATCTTGAAATGTTGGAATCCAAGCTTCAAATCCAAGATTACAAGCTTCAAAAGTGTTAAGAAACATAAATCTAAGCCTAATCTAACCTAAAAATATGAAGGGAAGTGAGTGAGAGTGTCTAGGGTTCTAACAAGAGTCAAAATTGAGCTAAAATGAGTGAAAAACAGAGTTTATAAAGTTGCAGCAGAGGTGACATGGCCATGTCCAAAAATCTGGAATCTGGTCAGGTTTCTAGAAACTGCACAAAAAATACACGGCCACAGACATGGCTGTATCTTTTGGCATTCAAAACGTCCGAATTTGGAATTATGGTCTTTATTAAAGTTGTAGACCTTCTAGTCTTCTTTCCAATGGAGCAAGAATTACTTCATTTGGACATTTCTAGGCCGAGATATGGTCCAAAAACCAAACAGTGGTCAGTTTTGGATTGTAAGTTTGGAACTTCAACTTCAAGGACAATTTTGACCCATGTAGCTTCCTTTTTAGGCTTTGATGTATTTATAAGAATTGTAGCCCTTTGAGCCTTATTTTCAATAGAACAAGAATCACTTGATTTGGATACTTCTAGACCGAGATATGACCCAAAAACGGAACAGTGGCCAATCCATGCGAGAATTTCAGCTTGTTGACACTTGTTCCACTTTTGCCTTGGTTTAATTTGTCCATATTATCAACACCATTGAAAACATCACTCTTTGGCTCATTTGGAAGTGTTGCATCCATCTCCTTAGCTTCACCTTGGCTCCCCTTGACTCCAAAAGCATCCAACATGATCTAAAATCCTTCATTTTTACTCAAAGATAATGAATTGTGCATAATGGATCAAATGAGCAAAATAAAGATCATTTTGAACAACGTTGTGACACTTCATAAGCAAAACAAGGCTAAATATGGGATAGACATGGGGTATAAATATTAACAATTATGCACTTATCATCGGGTGTGCAGTCTATACCCCCATAACACCTACAAACTGTACCTCCATGGGCCCGCAATGAAAACTAGGTATATATGTTGGTTGTGAATCTCACTCCATCATTAAATACCTAAAGCCCATGACAGGAGACCAGTTTATTGTGAGGTACGCTGACTGCATTTTTTATGAAGATCATTTCCCGACATTAGGGGGAGATAAAAGACCTTATTTAACGAAATGTCGAGAAATTTCATGGAATAAAAAGGATCTTTTGTACATAGACCCACGTAAATTGACTATCCATGGTCCTTCAACTTTCAAATTTAACCATTCCTGGTCCAAGTTAACCACCCATGGTCCTTCAAGTACTAAATTTTAACCAATCATGGTCATTTCAAGAGGACCACGACTGGTTAAATTTAAAAACTTGAAGGGTCATGGGTGGTTAACTTAGACCATGGACGGTTAAATTTGAAAGTCGAAGCACCACAGATGGTCAATTTGAAAGTTTAGGATTAAACGTGGCAAAACCACTATACTCGGAGGACCTTAGATGGTATTAACTCATATATATATATATATATATATATATATATATATATATATATATATATATATATATATATATATATATATATATATATAGTGAAAGGTTCAGGTGCAGTTGAATGCTTCCCGTGCGGTTGTGCGGATGATTAATATGCCTGAGATTTGTACTTAAGGTGTGTTAGGAATAAAATGTAATAGTTTTGATGAGCCAAATTTGTATTTTTAGAACTCCCCTATTTTATTTTGAGTCTAGTTGTCTATTACTCTAAGTCCCAAGTCAAGCCATAAAGTCTATGAAATTCTTAGCAAAATATACTTATCCAGAATGTTCCTATTTGAGAATTATTTACCTTGGAAAACACTAAAGGATCAAGTGGTGAAGTGGATAAGGAACAAGGTTGTTAAAGTTAGAGGTCACAAGTTTGAGACTCAATCCCTACATTCTTGAGTAAGAGATAAAGAATGGGACGACGAAGAGGCTGATAGGGGACGCCTAAGAGGCAGACTCGGATTAATTTGTGAATTAATCTAAAATGCTACTAAAGTCATTCTGGGAATAAAGATTAAATCCAGAAATATTAACTAATAAGTTAATATGGCGTAGTGGTACAAGCGTGGGAGATATATGTTGTTGGGCTCGTGTTCAAATCTCATTGGAAGCATGCTTTTGAAAGATGACAATTGTTAGGTGCATGCTACAATGTGGACATATGGAATGCTAAGTTGACTACAAGTTTGGAAGCTTGTGGACATGATAAGGAAGATGCACATGAATTCTTCTACACATCTTTTTTCTCATTTAAATCTCTTGCTAATTGCTATGCATCCACATCTTCTTTCTCATTTAAATCTCTTGCTAATTGCTATGCATCTCAAATCATTTCAGAAGAAATATATTTTTTACTCGAGCAAGAAACAACAGCAAATCTTTTGGAAGATTTCATCATTTTGAATCCGTTAAGATAAGGAAATTATTTTTCGGAGAAGTTTCAGCTGATGAGCCGACATATATGACTTTTGAAGAATTGTCAGGTGAGGATTTTCAAACTCACTGTAAGAAGCCCATCTCTTACATTAAATCACCGCAATGCAAGTTGGCAATAATGTGTAGCTGATCAAGATGAACGATCAAGATCAACTGATGCTACAACGGTAATATAGCTTCTTCAGCTATATATACCATATGACTTGAAGACATGAAGCAGAGACAAGAGAAGGCAAGGCAATAAAAAGAAGCAAAATTTGAAATATCTAGTCTGAGCTTACACGAGAGATTCTTCAAGTCGTCCTTAGAAGAGAAATTTGTTTTCTCTAAATATTACCTCTACTGTGTGTAGAAAGAGGGTTGAGTGTAGCTTTGTGCAAGACACTACCCTGTTGAGTGTAGCATTGTGCGAGGCACTCGTGAGTGTAGCTTTGTGCGAGACACTCGTGGTTGCTGAGTGTAGCTGTGTGCGACGCTCGGTGGTGCTAAGTGTAGCTGGGTGCAAGACAATTAGTTGATGTAGGAGTATAGCTTTGTGCAAGATACTCGGGAGTATAGCTTTGTGCGAGATACTCGGGATTGAGTGTAGCTGTGTGCAAAACACTCGGGAAGTGCCTGTGCGCACTTGATTCACTATTTGTATCTGGGTGAACGAGATAGTGAATTTCCTCCTTGGAGTGAAAGGAGAAGAGTGGACTAGGAGGATTACACCACCTCTGAACCACTATAAATTGCCTCTCTCTCATTTACTTACTGATTTTATTTAATTATTATTGCATGCATACTAACCCGTTTACTATTCGTCTTATTATCTTATTGTTTGGGTTATGTGACTTTACAAGTGCATGCAGACACAATTCCTTTTGGATTCATTCATTGATTCACACGTGATATCACACACATATTGAGTGAACCATCTCTTTAAATATTTTGTTGTCTTGCATGTTGAATATTTGACTGACCCATCTTATATTGTGCGAATTTATTCATCTGGGTCTAGTAGCTTTCACGTATGCATGTGGGCATAAATTTGCATGCTTATTATTTGAACACTTGCAAGCATATCCATCATATTGCATGTGATATATCTCTTTGATTTTACGTAACACTTGGTTGTTTAAATTATTCCGCTGCGCATCTAAATTACATATCTTGTTATTTAGAGTTGAAATTACCAAAGTGTTATTAATTGTGAAAAAGTTTAAAAAGTCTATTCACCCCCCCCTATAGACTTTTTACCACCCTATCGGGACCAACAAGGTGCGTGAGTATTGTGCTTAACGTGTGTGAGATTTGTGCTTAATGTGCGTGAGTGTGTAATGTTTAATGTGCATGAGTTTTGTACTTAAGGTGTGTGAGTCTTGTGCCTAATGTGTGTGAGTTTTGTGCTTAATGTGCGTGAGTGTGTACTTAATGTGAGTTGTTGTTGAAACTTTAAAGTGCATGAGTTTTATGCTTAATGTGCGTGAGTTTTGTGCTTAATGTGCGTGAGTCGTGTGCTTAAGGTGCGTGAGTTTTGTACTTAATGTGCGTGAGTGTGTACTTAATGTGAGTTGTTTTTAAAACTTAATGTGCGTGTGTTTTTGTGCTTAACATGCGTGAGGCTTGTGCTTAACCTGCGTGAGGCTTGTACTTAACATATGTGAGGCTTGTGCTTAACGTGCGTGAGGTTGTGTTCTGAAGGTGTTTTGTTTGTGTACTTAATGTGCGTGTGTTGTGTACTTTAAGTCCGTCAGATTAATGCGTAACATGCGTCCACCCGCACAACCGCACGAAAAGCAACAAATGCACCTGATCCCTTCCCTATATATATATATACTAGTTTTTTACGCGCATTGCGCGATTGGGATAATGCCCAATATTTTTTTTTTAAATAAGTACTTTAAAGTATATCAAGACAAGATTATATTGGAATTGTTCATGCATAGATAATTGAATGTTAAATTTGCGTATTTAAATAGGCAATTCTAAGATTACAAATGCAAGATAATATAGTCAAGATTGATTATAATTGTCAATAAAATAATTGTATAGGTATGGTTGAAACCAAATACAGGACATAAGGGAGAGCAAATAAAAATTAGGGCATAAAATATTAAATATATACTAATATTGAAGAGCTAATTGATGATTGCCAAACAAGGACATTGTGAGATAGTTTTCCACTTCAATTTGTTGTGTGATTTGAATACTCTTGTTGTCAATAAATCTCCCAAGTAGTTAATATGATTGACTTAATTATATTTTTTTATTTTTTGTTTTTTCAAAACAATTATTATTATTATTATTATTATTATTATTATTATTATTATTATTATTATTATTATTATTATTATTATTATTATTATTATATGTATACCCTTAGCTCATTTTACATGTTAATCTAAACAACTAATTTTTTCAAATACATTTTTACCAACCATTGATATAATTCGTTGGTCAAATTCGCTAGTATAATCCGCTAACGCTAACCGCTAACTGCTGATTGTCAAACAAGGACATTGCGAGGTAGTTCTCACTTCAATTTGTTGTGTGATTTGAATACTCTCTTTGTCAACAAATCCCTCAAAGTAGTTAATATGATTGACTTTATTAATTATATTTTTTAAATTTTTTCATGGTATTAATAAAATACTTGGTAAATAAATATATAACATTATTTTGTATTATAACTTTGATCTTTAATTAAAAAATAGTGCACAAAAAAGATAATAGACAATGTAGTGAATATAATCAATTGATAAATTTGAATGTAAATAATTTTTACATTGGAGAAATATAAAGACAATATAACTAATAAAATTATTTCTCTTAATTAATTTATTGATAATGAATAATTTTTTTTTTAAATAAAGCATTGTAGGGACAATGTAGCGAATATAATCAATTGATGAATTTGAATGTAAAGATTTTTTATATTGGAGAAAAATAAATACAATATAACTAATGAAATTATTTCTGTTATTTAATTTATAGATAATGAATATTTTTTTTTTTTGAATAAAGGCATTGTAGACACATAATTCTAAATTAAAGAATGCATATGTATTATTTTTTGTTGTAGCTACTAAATTATTACGGAGTATTTATAATAATTTAATAAGAGTAAAATAGAGTACTAATTATGTCAACTTTGATTGGGATGAGGTTCGAACCTAAGACCTTTCTTATTGAAATCAATGAGTAAGTTAACGGTGAACTAACAGAAATTAACGGAAAAGATAATATTTAATGGAAAATCATATTCATTAAGGATAAATTAGGAAATCTTAAGGAAAAATTAAAATCTAATCAATCTGAGTCATTCATTTGATTAAAAAATTTAACCGCCATTTTTTCTACCCATTATAGGCCTAACTCTCTTGGGCTCTTATTAGTATATATATATATATATATATATATATATATATATATATATATATATATCTTTAAAATCTTGATTCAAAGTATGTGATGTTTTTTTTTTAAAAAAAATTTAGATTTAACTATTTAAACTAGTCTATATTGTCAAGAAAAAATTAGTTTGCACAATAAATGACAATTTATATGTTGTAATAGATATTGTGTTTAATATGGATAAAGCAGGGATGACACAGAATAAAAGGTCTAATGAATATATAGAAAGACTTAAGAACTTTGTGTTATTTGTGGAAAATCACTTGGGACAAGACAATGAGTTTAGGTGCCCATATAAAAAAGAGTATATATCCAAAATGGTCCCTCGACTATAGCTAAATTCACAAATTGGTCATCGATTTTTTATTTCAACCAATTAAGTCCTTAACTTTGCAATTTTAACACGATTTCTTCCTTTGTTAGTCTCCCGTTTAATTGCCGTGAAATTGAAGGACAAAGTGGTAATTTCACATCCTGCTTGCATTATCCCTTCACCAGCACGTTGTAATATGTTGAAGAATGTTGCGTTATCTCTTCACCAGGTTGTAATTTCACTTGAAGCCATTGTTGCGCTCATAACCGTGAAACCCAACGCATCTACCACTCTTCCTACAAGCGACCAGCCAGTAACCTGTACAAATTGCAGAACCCCATCCATCGCAATTCCGCCACACAGGAACCTGTTCATAAACATAAACAAACTATACGAATGTTCAACTGGAAGAAGCTACCATAGATCTTCAAGCTTCGGGTGCCAGAGAAACTCACCCAAATCGTAATTTGTAACATGAGCTCAGACGAAATCCACGCCCTCATCGTTATACTCGATTGTTGATCCATCTTCAAGAAGCCTTCCGGCGAGCATATACAAGACATACAATGTCTTAGAGAGTGATTCCTGGAGCTCATCATAATCGTGGCGACGAGGGCTAAATTCTACCGTCAGCTTTGCAATTTCTACCCATTATAGGCCTAACTCTCTTTGTCTCTTATTAGTATAGTAGAATATTGTTTTTGTTTCGTACCAAATTGTGGTGGGATTAATTTTTCTAAAAATTAAATCCCGTGTACTAGTTTCGTACTAGTTTATGGTTGGGATTATTTGTGTACTAATTATAAATCCCATTGTTTTTGAATTATATATATATTTATATATTTTCAAAATTATTAATTTTTTTGTATAGACTTATTCACCAGCACCAACATTAGATGTACTAGCCACTTCTCCTTCACAATTCCATATCCATTTTGTATAATTTAGATGATGAAATATGTCATCTGCACTTCATTTTGTTTGATTACAAGAACAAAAGAATCTCCCATTATTATTCTAACTCTATCTTCGTATTCCTTACTAATTCGAGGAGCATTCATCGAACTTTTTTCAATCACAAGCCAATCTAATTCACAAGTTATCAAACCGATGTTAACATAGCATAATTCACAAATAAGTCCTCAACAATCAAGTTTAGCAAAATAAGTTATCAACTATTCAATTATTACTCAATAAAGTTCTCAACTATTCAATTTTTACTCATTAAGGTCCTCAACTATGCAATTCTTACTCAATAAGGTCCTCAACGAAGGATTGGTTTGTGAATTATTGAGTAAGAATTGAATAGTTGAGGACTTAATTGGAAAAATTGATAGTCAAGTACTAATTTGTGAATTATGACATAGTCGAGGGACCATTTTGGGTATTTACTCTTTATTTAATGTTTTGATGACACTTTTATTAAAATCGACGTGATGTGTCCAATGTTATATGCTATTTTTGTAGTAGTGCTGGTCAAGTGAAAAGACACTAAATCTTCATCAACTATTGAAGACACAAATGTGATCACAGTCACTACAAACAATGAAGTGATGGGATCCATGATCTCTGTACCAATCTCAATCCGTGAGACAAACAATTCCCTATCCACCAATCAAGTAAATCAAAGTGCCCTCACTCCTATTTTAGCAAACACATCACATACATGTTACAATTTAAAAGTTAAATTAATTTATAGCATAGAGAAAAAGTGTGTGTATATCATGATAATATAAAAACTTATTTGTATTTGTCAATTTTCTTTTAGAAGGTGGGATAACTTCAAAAAAGCATTGTATGGGAGCTACAAGAGGAATTGGATTGGTTAAAAAAAAACTAAGTTGCTAGAAAAAAGTTACAAGTTGTTATTGATCGAGAACATGAACGACCTTTAAATAGAACTCAATCTACTAGGTTGTTTAATAAACTTGGCCAAATAGTTAGAGATTACATGCCATGTCCAACAAAATATTATAAATTGACACAAGTGTCAAATAGGTCCATCTACTAGTTCGAAGTGCTCAATTTCCCCCATCTACTAAAATATAATCTAATTAGACACACTTACCTCCAAAAATTTGCCGATTAACTTTTTTTGTAGGTTACCTCCAGTTGTGTCTGACTTGGCCCGGTCACTGATTATGTGGCAATGATGACATGGCAATTAAATAACAAAATTTGATGACATGGAAATTAAATAATAAAATAAAACCATCCTAAAAAAGAATTACGAAACCCTAAATGGCTAAATTGTTTAATTCATAAACTATAAACGCACGACTATTCCTAATCGTTTATGCGATTCCTACCTAATCTTTTATGTGATTCGTAATCTTTCGTTTATGCGCCCTTCAACAGCCCCTGGGAAATCGTTTATGCGATTCCTAATCTTTCGTTTTGTTGGGAAGAAAGCTCGCAAGAATATATAGTTAGCACAATGAAAATAAATAAACGGCACCAAGAAGAACATCAAGAATTTTAACGTGGAAAAACCTCCTCAAGGCAAGGGGTAAAAAAAACCACGGGCACAAGCCAGTAAACCTTCCACTATATAGATAATGGGTACAACAGAGGAGGCTTCTCTAATTCAACGATTAGAGGCAACACAAAATACAAGAGAAAATAACATACCCCGAGGCACAAGAATTTCTACGAAATCCACCAACTTCTTCTCGGCTAATTTTCTCACACTTGTATATCTCAACAAATTTTCTCTCCTCTCTTTTTCTTCTTCTTGATTTCTCTCATGTCCAAGGTAGCCAAATCCATGGCCTTTATATAGGCTTTACAAAGCCAACTCTTTTGTCTTTTCATTTGCCCACTTTAATCTCCCATTAAGTGGACATGAATGAAGCCATTAATCAAAAAACCTTTCACTTCATCTTCCAAGCTTAATTGTTAAGCTTTTGGTCACCACCCTACCCACATTGGTGGGACCATCTAGCAACACGTTTATGCGAAATGGATAGTGAGATTAGGAAGTAATTAAATTCGCGAAGATGTCGATATGAAGAATGAACAGAGATTTTGAAGAATGGACGGAGATTATGAAGAATGGACGGAGATTATGCGCGAACTGGAGATGTGCGTTTGAAATTGAACTTTCTGTACGAACTGGAGATGTGCGGACGGCGGTTGAGCTGACGAGACCTCCGTTACGATGCGACCTGACCATCGCCACCATTAACGGAAACGTTAACATCGGCCATAGGAACGACCCAAGCTGATACCAGATGGGAGGTTTAGGAACTGTGTCTGTGAATAATTAATGATCACAACTGCTATGAATTACAGAGAGAGTATAATAAGTACATAGGAGAATCCTAATACAAATATAATAAACCAAGTAGAGTCCAGTAGTTAATACAATACTAATACTGCATTGCGAACCGGAGATGTGCGTTGCGAACTGGAGATTAATGGCCCGTTTGGTTCACGGAATAGGCAGGGAATGGCATAGCATTCTCAGTAATAGGCCTATTCCTTTGTTTGTTAACCATTTCTATTACCGGGAATAATATTCCTGGTAATAGCCTATTACCTCAAATAAGATAATAGCTATTACTAGGGCCCCTAGGTATTAGCCTATTACTAAACGCTCAAGAAAAGATTTTAGAATCTATTTTCTTTTTTACCCCTTTTTTTTAACCTAATTTTTTTATCCTATATATAAATTTATCATATTTTACCACCGTTGTCGCCACCACCACCATCACCGCCGCCGCCGCCACCACCACCACCATCGCCATAACCGTCGCTGTCCCACCACCACCGCCGTTCCCACCACTGCCACCGCCGCCACCACCACTACCACCCCAGCACCACCACCGCCACCGCCACCATCACCACCACCGCCACCACCATCGCCGCCACCACACCACCGCCACCAGAACCACCACCCAGCAGCACCACCGCTACCGCCACCACCACCACCACCACCGCCACAACCGTCGTCGCCCCCACCACCACTGCCACAACCGTCACCGTCACCATCACCACCGTCGCCCCCACCACTGCCACCGCCACCACCACCACTACCACCCCAGCACCGCCACTACCACCACCACCATCGCCGCCACCACCACCACCGCCATCACATATTTTTATAAGGGTATTTATGTCTTTTAAAATATATTTCATTTCCATTCCTTAAATCAACCAAACACTGTAATATAATTCCTAAAGTCTATTCCTTCTGCGAACCAAACAATAGAATACAATTTCTATTTTATTCCTTGCCTATTCCATTCCTTATGGAATATCATTCCTATTACCTCAAAATTCATTCCGTGAACCAAACGTGCTGTAAGTGTTCTGGAGATTAGGAAGTAATTAAATTCCACATCATCACTCATTTTTATTTAAATAAAATTACATATCAGCAGTATGGATGGGCAACCTGGAGGTAACCTGCAAAAAAAGCTAATCGGCAAATTTTTGGAGGTAAGTGTGTCTAATTAGATTATGTTTTAGTAGATGAGGGGAATTGAGCACTTCGGACAAGTAGATGGGCCTATTTGAAACTTGTGCTTTCTAAATTTATAGTAGAAGAAAAAAATCGTGCTTGGGAACGATTACTTGTAAGTATTTAACAAAGCTCTTATCCACTATTTCTATTATTGCAAAACATTGCTTTGTTAATTAACAAGGAGAAAGAAAAGGAGAAGGACGAGGAGGGGGATAGAAGAAGAAGAAAATGAGCTAAGAAGAAGAAAATGAGCTAAAAATATCTGCATCGGTTATATATGAAAATTAAAAAAAAAAAAATAAAAATTGTTGTATCAAACAATGTTTGTTTTATATGTAAAATCAACATGGTTAATTAAAAAAAATAAAGATACAACATTGGTTATTCCAAATAAGCGATGTCGTATATAATTTTTAATTTTTAATTTTTAACAAAACCACGTCGTTTCTTTGAATTTTTTTAACATTTTTTAAAAATGACATTAGTTTTCTTAAAAAAAAAATCAACGCCATAAATATTATTTATTTTTTTATTGTAAAAAATACGACATTAGTTCCATTAAAAAATCAACATAGTATCTTCAATAATAAAATGCCAATGACGTATTATTTTTAAAACTAAAAAAAAAAATCGTAATTATTAACAACGTCATTTAGTTTATAAAACTGACGTTAGAACATTCTTTTTTAAAAATTATAAATTTATTTAATATTTTGATGACAGTTTTATTAAAACCGACGTGATATATCTGACATTATACGCTATTTTGTAGTAGAGCTTGTTAAGTGAAAAGATGTACTAAATCTTCATCAACTATTGAAGGCAGAATCACAGTCACTACAAACGCACTACAAGCAAAATGTACAAAGACAACACTACTAGGACAACCATTTTTCGCAAAAGTGTTGTCTTTTGTCTAAAAGACAAAAGACAACAGTTTTGTTCAAAACCGTTGTCTTTAACGCAACACTTTTATCAAAGACAATGGTTTTTGTTGAACTGTTGTCTTTAGTGTGTTGTCTTTGTGCATTTTGTGAAAAGACAACACAACAGAGACAATGGTTTTTTAAAATCACTGTCTATGTCCATTTAAAAAAAAAAACATAACGATTTTATTTATCTGTTGTCATTGGTGTGTTGTCTTTAAGTGCACTTGAATAACAACACTACAAAGACAACGGTTTTTTTAAAACCGTTGTCTTTGTGTGGTCTTTTTTTATTTATTTATTTTTTATTTTTTGTAAAGACAATGAATTTATTTAATTGTTGTAGTGTGTTGTCTTTAAGCGAACTTGAATACACAACACTTCAAAGACAACGGCTTTTTAAGACCGTTATCTTTGTTCATTTTTTAAAGACAAGTAAACGAGAGGAAGAAATTCGTCAAAACAACGAGAGGAAAAACACAGAAACTGTAAACAAAATTAAACCAGTAAAACAAAGCAAAAGGAAACAAAAGTGCGAAAATAAGGGAGTAACGACCGGTAGCGGTGGAGATGGATGAGAAAATAGTGAAGGCGGATGCTGTCTGCAATGGAGATGGCAGCATGGGAAGACGATCGGACGCCGCCTCCGTGATCCGCTTGCTTCACGGAGGCAGCGGCCGTGTAAAATACCAGAGACGAGAGTGAATTAAAAAAAAAAACTTTCTATAATTTGCTTAATTAAATATATTATTATTTAAAAAAGAAAAAAAATAATTTAGTTTTGTGACTTCCTTCTTTTTTTTTTACACTTAGAGCAACTCCAATGTGACCCAAAACAGCAAATTCCCACGACATCCCACCAAAAATGCAAATTTGACTGCTCCAAAGGGCGACTCCATCGCGACATAACGCCAATTTTTTTGGCGTTGATGAACAGTGTTGCGCCATATGTTCATCCGCAGAAAATGTAGGATGGGGAGGAAATAGTGGCGCGGCACTGTTCATCCGTGGAAAATGTAGGATGGGGAAGAAATAAACCATTTTGCCCTTGTCCATTCCCACATCCTCCCAAATTATCAAAATAGTTATCAAATTCACGATTTGATTCAACTCCTCCTCCATGCTCTTTTTTTTTTTTTTTTTTTTTTTTTTTTTTTTTTTTATCAAAGGGGACGGGGAAGACCCGAGGGAGATATGGAAGGAAACTAATTTATCTCCCTGACTCTACGAAAAGTAGTAACTCGAGCTTGGTCTTTGGCAAAAGCCTTTGTGCACATGATGGGGCAGGACTTGTAAATCTCCCAGTTTGCATGCTGAAAGACTCCAGCTGTTGCAAGAGAGTCTGCAACCCAGTTCTGTTCTCTATAAATAGCGCGAACAGTTATCCTCCAATCCTTTGCGAGCCACTTCCTGGCGTCCTCCATGATCTTGTTTATAGGTCCCCGGAGGGTGGTGTTAGTATAAAGCCAATCCACCACCTTCCTTGTATCCGATTGAATTTTCACATCGCGAAGGCCCTTGTTCCACGCCCACTGCATACTCATGAGAATCGCATTGGCCTCCACCACCTCTGGGTGGTTTAACTCCATGTTAGCCGAGAATCCCTCTATTCAGGTTCCTTGCTGATCGCGCAAAACTCCTCCAAAGCCTGCTCTGTTAATTGATGCCTTGGCGCCTCCATCAACATTGATTGTCATGTGGTGCTGTTCCGAAGGTTTCCAGCTGAGGTGGATGGTTTTTTCACTAGCAGTTGTGGCTTTGATGGTCTCTTCTCGCATGAAGGCATGAGCAACTTCCTCGCCTGCTTCCTTGATCCATGCAACTCTCCTCTGGAGATTTAAGTTTTCTTCTTTAAAAATTTTGTTATTTCTCCAGCGCCATAACCACCAAAGGGTGATGGTGAAGGTACGTGGCCATTCTGTGTCCTTGCCACCTGCAATATTATCCTCAAGCCAAGATGTAATGTTAGTGTGAAGCCAGGAGGTGTACCTGTTGGTTCCAGCGATAGCTCTCCACAATTCCCTGGCTTGGGTGCAGTCTCGAAGAATATGGGCGATGGTTTCTTCACTTCCCGGGCACAGGTCGCAACTTCCATTGTCGGTAAAACCTCTACGTTTTCTTTCCGCGTTGCCAAGAACACGACCATGCATGGCAATCCATAGAAAAGCCTTCATTTTGTTAGGTACCTTGATTTTCCACAGTCTCTCCCAAGTCGGCACCTGCACGTGGGCAACATTTCCTTTAGCAATAGCATACGCAGTTTTAATAGAGAGATTACCTGCAGCTTCGTGTATCCAGGTCAGCTCGTCTGGAACCCCTGTAGTTTCCAGGGCGAGGAGGTTTAATTTCTCTTGAATGTGGTCTGGAAGGCAATCATACGCAACCTGGCTCCATCCTAAATTGTGGTCCCACAGTTCAGTCACCTTAGCGTTGGAGAGAACGGCTTGATTTTGTTCCGTCAAAAACATGCTCAACGGTTTCTCATGAATCCATTTGTCTAGCCAGAACCTAGCTCCCTCTCCGTTGTTAACAGTGAACCAAGAGCCTTCCTGGATGATCCTAGAAGCCTCAACAATACCTCTCCACGCGTTTGAACATCCTTGCTTGTGGCTGAATATTTCCATACCGTTTTTGCCGTGACCATACTTAGCAATTAGTGTTTTGGCCCATAAACTATCCTTCTCAGTATAAAGCTTCCATCCAAGTTTTGCCATGAAGGCCAAGTTAACTTCCTTTGTAGCTCGGATGCCCAAGCCACCTTCTAGCTTTGGTCTAGTGACGATGTCCCACCGTACCAACTGGCATTTTCGGTTGTTTGTCGTACCGCCCAAAATGAACCGTCTAATTCGTTTATCGGTCGCCTCCCATAAACCAGCCGGCATATGCACGGTTTGCATAGTATAGTATGGGATGGTATGAAGGATAGTTTGCGCTAGGACTTGTCTTCCAGCAAGAGTTAAGAATCTTGTTTTCCATCCATCAAGTCTTGCATCGATTTTATCCAAAATATGACTGAGCATACTGGTTGTGAGTCGTCCATGAATCGATGGGACGCCGAGATACCTTCCAAGGTTTGTCGTTACAGGCATGCCCGCTATCTCCATGATTTTTTGGGCATCCTCAGTGCTCACATTTTTTGAAAAAAAAAAGATCTACTACTTATTAAGACTCACCCTCTGTCCCGAGACCATGCTGAATCTATCAAGGCATCTCTTTACTATCAAAACCTGTTCCTGTGAGGCTTCAGCAAATAAAACCAAGTCGTCAGCAAAAAATAAATGGGTGATTGGGGGACCATACCTGGGGGGTTTCACGCCTTTCCAATTTCCTTGTTGTATCTCCCCTTTAATGATATGGCTAATGCGCTCCATGCAGATAACGAAAAGGTATGGAGATATTGAGTCTCCTTGCCTAATACCCCGGGAGGGAATGATTTTTTCCAGTTGCTTACCGTTCCAAAGGATGTTTAAGGAAGCGGTTTCCACAAAAGTCATGACATTTTTTACCCACTTGTTGTCAAAACCCACCTCCTGGAGAGTATCCCGGATGAAGTTCCAATCAAGTCTGTCATAAGCCTTTTCCAGGTCTACTTTTAGGACCATGAAACCAGTCTTTCCTTGTTTGTGACGCATGGTATGAAGCATCTCCTGGTAGACTAGAATATTATCCGTAATTTGACGCCCCGGTACAAAACTACTTTGCTCCGGAACTACTTTATTGAGAATGGGTTTAATTCTGTTCGTCAACATCTTTGTCAGCACCTTATAAATCACGTTGCATAAACTTATGGGCCTGAATTGGCTGGGGTATTTGGGAGATTCATTCTTAGGGATCAGGGAAATGAGCGTGTCATTCATTCCTTCTTCAAGGTTACCTGTTTCCAAGAATTCTTTTACTTGCTTGATAACAGAAGGTCTCATCACTTCCCAGGCTTTCTGATAGAAACAAGCATGAAAACCGTCAGGCCCAGGCGCTTTGAGCGGGCTCATTTCAAATAAAGCTTTCTTAATTTCCTCCGGGGTGAACTCCATATTTATCCTGTTCCAATCGTCTTCCTTCAGCTTTGGAAACCTATTCTTGGGGGCATAACTACAGTCAACATCACAGTCTTTGGTGAATAGAGCCGAGAAGTACTCATGGACCTGGCTGCTTCATCTTCACTTAGGATGTTTTGGCCGTTGCTACTTGAGAGTTTAAAGCCTCTTTTCTTAGACTTATTGATTGTCGCTGCTGCATGGTAGTATTTCGTATTCCTGTCGCCCGATGTGATCCAATTTTCTCTAGCCTGCTGGAACCATAAAATCTCCTCCTGGTGGAGAGTTTCCTCGAGGTCTTTTCTAATTTTCTTTTCCAGTCTGATGAGCCCCGCATGAGCTACCGTGTCCAGCTTAGTTTGTAAGCCCTCAAGTCTCCTCATAAGTCTTTTCTTATTATGATGAATGTTCCCAAAGGTTGATCGGTTCCAATCCTTAAGCTTATTCGCCATGTTCTCTTTATTAGCCCAAACCGTGTTTTCCTTATTCCAATTAATTCTGATCGTGTCAATAAAGTTTGGGTGCCTAACCCATGCTCCTTGGAACATAAACTGACAATTTTGTTTACCATGGGAGTAATCTGTTTCCACCAAAACAGGGCAATGGTCATATTTAACCATGGCTAGGTGAGTGACTTTTGTGTCTGGGAAAGCTTCCAACCAATCCAGGGACCCTAAAGCTCTATCCAATCTCGCTCCCTTGAAGGTCTCCTCTTCACATCCCCTCTTCCACGTAAATTTCTGGCCTATAAAACCCAGGTCAACCAATTCTTCATCAAAGATCCAATCCTTGAACTCGCTATTTTTATAATTACTCGACTGGCCAATACTCGAACATTCTTCATTGTTTAAAATGGCGTTGAAATCACCAGCTAGCAGCCAGGGGCCATCCACGTTTATGTTGTTCCGACTTAGAGTGCTTCAAAGGCGGCGACGGAGGTAAAGAGTGGGGCTGCCGTAGATAGCCGTGAAACTGCAAATCAACCCATCTGTATTTTTAATCTTCATATGCATGAATTGGGGATGGGAAGCCATGATTTCAACGTGAGTGTCTTTGTTCCAAAGCGTCCAAATGCCACCGCTGAACCCAAGAGCTTCGATCCTAGCCCAATTGTCGAAACCTAGCTTCATGCAAACTTCTGTGGCGTTGAAGCCCGAGGTCTTGGTTTCGAACAAGCAGAAGATATCTGGTTTGTGTGAGGTGGTAAGCCATCGAGCAGCCCTAAGAAATTTCTTAGACGCTGCGCCTTGACAGTTCCAAGTTAAAACCTTCATTGGAAAACAAAAGAAAAAAGAAACAGCCACCAACAGAAAGCAAAAGGAAAAACAAAAGCGCAAAAGGAGGCGCAGAAAGAAAGCAAAACATAGAGAAAAAAGAAAAGAGGCAAACCAAGCGAGCAAGAGAGACCAGTCCCGCAAAACTCGGTTTCCATGTCACCCCCGCCGGGGATCTCGAGACTGTCCATGAAGAGGTCTTCATTCTCCAATGTGCCATCTCCTCCAGTGCCTTCATCCGGTGGATCACCATGGTGCTCCAAAGGAATGGAGTTTTCAACCTGCAAGATATTCATATGTTCCTCACTTCCCAAGTTCACCACTGTCGAAGATGATGCCCCATTTTTGTCTCCTATGACGAGAGTATGATCATCCCCGGCTGCTGCTTGATTTGCTTGGTTTTTCCCTGGTTGCTCCTTTCTCCCTTGGTTCGAACTCTTGCTACTCTTCTCCGCTTGCTTCTTGTGTTTACCGTGCACATTGTTTCCCTCGATTTGTTTCTCGCTGAATTGCACAGCTGGTCTTTTTCCTTTATCAGTTGTATTTCTATTTTTGTGTCCCTTATTCTGCTTATTTCCCGTACTAATTTGGTTGACTCTTGCATCTGCCACCTCATCTCCACCTAATTGTTCGAATCTTGATCCTGAAATATTTGTAATTTGTTCCTTATTTTTTCCAGTGCCTTGCAAAGGTAAGTTCCCATTTTCTGATTCCTTCTGATTTCTCTCACCCTGTTTCTTTGCATAATTCCTTTTTGGTTTTGGTGCAACCATCCAAATACCATAATCTTTGGTGACAAAAGGTCTATGTATGGGAACTTCCTTATCAGTCATCTTATTACCGTTGCTCCTTTGCTCCGAGTTGTCTCCGCCACCGGTGGTGGTTGCCGTCGCCTGACCCCCATCATTATGGTTCTCACTCTGTGTTTTCTCGTCGTTTTCATGCTGATTCTTTGGACATGTTTCGACATTGTGGCTATAGAGTCCACACTTAAAACAGACGAGATGGAGCCCTTCGTATGTTATCGGCCTTACCCGTCTCCCCGCGGTAAACTTCGATAATAAAGGTTTTGTTATGTCAACTTCCACACAAACACGAGCAAAACTTGCCCTTGACACCAGACTAGTTGCGGTATCAATGTGGAGAGAACGGCCAATTTTGTTTCCCACCCTCATTAAGAAATTGTGATCATAGTATTCTACAGGTAAGCACGGGAATCTGGCCCAAACAATCACACTTTCGGTTTTGTCTGTGAGCGGATCAAAATTTGGCCTCTATTCCTTCACAATCAGATAGTGATCGAGGATCGTCCACGGGCCTCCTATTTTCGCAAAATTGTAATCATCTATGGAGTTAAACTTCACTATGTAGTAGCCATTTTCCATCGTTACTAACTCCATCCTCACCTTTGGGTGCCAAAGGGCGGTAAGCCTCCTAAGGAGATATGTATATCCTACATTCCTCCCCCATACTTTCACAATCAAAGTCTGTTTCCATTTTGACCGGAGTCTCAATTTCTCCTCCCGTGTGAGCGTGATCGTTGGGCAGCTCTTATTAACATCTTCATCACGTTCATCTTCCTCATCGTCAGAGATAAGGTCGATCTCCTCCACTTTCTTATTGCCACCGGTGTTGTCATCCGCGACAACCTGGCTAAACGAAAGAGTTTCAGTCCATGCAGACTTACCCGGATCATTACGGATCAGTCCATCGTTGGTTTGTGTTGCATCACCCATTGGCGATTCCATTGACGTTTTCGTTTTCTTCGTGCTTCGTTCTAATTGGTCTTCCTCCTCGCTGTTAGGCATCGTCGGAAGGTTTTCCATTATCGTCGTTTTACAGTGCTTTGCCTGAAAACTAGAAAACTTCCGTACCTCCTCCATGCTCTTGATTTCTCTCTGCAACAATTTGTAGTTGTTGGTGTCTAATCGACTCACAAACATCTGGATCTTCTATCAAATTTAAATTCATTCTTAAGATTTTGTTTTCTTCTTTTCGTTTTGCCAATGCTACTTTGTTCGCTGTAGTTTGAGCTTTAAACAAATAAAGCTCATACTATTTTTGGAGTAGCTCATGATTGTGTTCGAACATTCCTAATATGCTTATGTGGCGAGCCAAATAATCAAAACACAGCTTATGTGGCAAGTCACGGGACATTTACCGACACCTAGCTGAGTGGTAACCTGCTAATGGGGACAAACGACTCAAAATTGTGAGTTCATGTATTCAATTGCACTTTTAAAAAGTTCATGGATCTAATTGACTTTTTTTTTTTTACGAAATATTTAGGGGCCTGTTTGACCCTTTTCCCCATAAAAACATCCTTCTTCTCTAAAAAAAAAAAAAAAATAAAAATTAAGTTTCAATTTCCTCTCAAACAAAAACCTAGTTCTGAACTTAATTACCTTCAATTCGCGCGCACTGTCCAAAAACCTCAGCTCTAAACCTTCCGAACCGTACAAAAACCTCAGCTCCGCCGTGTCTCACCTCCGCCGTCGTATCACCACCACACTACCTGCTCTTCGTCCTCCTCCGCCGCTACCGCTACATGCCGCCATTCCGACTACTTTGAACCTCATCAACAACAAAATCAATGGGCTTCCCCCAATAATTCATCCTTTTCTTCACAACCAGGTATCCGCAGTAATTTTAAGTTCTGTTTATTTTTTATTTTTTATTTTTTCTTTTTTTTTCTTTTAATAAATAAAAAATTTATTGGTACTCCGTACTCCATAGGTTTATAGTTAATGGGCTTGGCATTTTTAAAAATTTCTGTACTTATTATTATTATTTTTTTAATAATTGAAGAAAGAATAAGTAGAATCATTGAGCCGAACTGCTAAACTGATACATTATCCATAGTTTTAGTAAGCTGAGGGAGGATTTTGGAAGCTTGTGGGTTAATATTTTAGGTTAAATTCAATATATGCATGTTTGTCAAATGTTCTGCCTATTTTTTATTCTCCAGCACTAAAACTGATAATTTCTGAATTTATTATGTGACCACCAATGGGAACAAAATAGAGGGCATAAGAAAGGCCCTCTTCATGTCTTCAATTGAGGCTTTATTGTAGTGATAAGAAAATTTGAGGATAATCAATTAGGGTATATGATCAAGCACTTCCAGGCTCCAGTAATTGCAGAGTTCTAGTTTATTTTCCGAATTATTAATTGCTTCAGTAATTGCATTAAATCAGTTAGGTTTTCTGGTTTTATACTTTTTGTGAATGAGGAATGGAGTATTTGTTTTAGTGTGTTTAGTTATGAAGGTATAGGTATTTCCTTGATTACTTGAAAGTAGGTGCTTCATTAATATTTCGGTTCAAGCTTTTGCTTTGTTAGTTGCCATATGCTGCCAATTACCTTTCTTTGAGGAACCTCTTGAGACACTAGTATACTCCAAACAAGAGCTACATTAATATATCAATGATGAATCTCCAAGATTCTAGCATCCAATTGAGGAATCCACAAAACTGATAAAAGGGTGTACATCAGCAGACCAGACAGATACTGGCTACTTGTTTGCATATATGATACATTACTGTGGGCACAAATAAAACTTGACTCAAAACCTTACAAATATAGAGCAAGAAAATCTAGCTTTCTTCAGTGAATAATCTTTAATTCTCTAACTAAAGATTCAAACTTTTGTTTATAATTCTTGACCATCAAGTTTACAGTTGTCTTTAGGTGCACTAACCAGTTCATAAACTAATAATTAACAATGGGTTTTAACTTTTTTTTTTTTTTTAATATTGCAGAAGGGTAGGCTGTTAAGGAGGTCCTGCCATGTTGCCCAAACAGTATTTTTCAAACAACTCTGTTGGACAATAATCCTGTCGTTATTAGATTTAGATCAAGAGTAAATGAGAGTAGCTAATGCAAACTTTATGACATACAGACCAGAGATATTTTATTAGAGTTGATAGGGAAAGATAGAGACTGGCCAAACAACACAGCACAAACCATTAATGATATTTTATTGCATTACTACAAATGTTTCATGTTAATTTCTCTTCATTTGTATGTTTGCTAGTTGTCTATGAGATGAGAATTATGATTATTTTCGTGCAGTTTAGGAATGGAAACCTTTCTATTAAGAACTTGTTTCAAGGTTAATATGTGCCCTTTCTGATATTCATATTTGCTAAAATCGACGTGATATGTGATATGTCCGACGTTATATCCTATTTTTGTAGTAGACTAGTAGTGCTGGTCAAGTGAAAAGACGCACTAAATCCTCATCAACTATTGAAGGCACAAATGTGATCACAGTCACTACAAACAATGAAGTGATGTGATCCATGAGCTTTATACCAATCTCAAACTGTGAGACAAACAATTCCCTATATACCAATCAAGTGAATTAAAGTGTGCTCACTTCTATTTTAGCAAACACATCACACGCATGTTACAATTTAAAAATTAAATTAATTTATAACATAGACAAAAAAGTGTGTGTGTATATCATGATAATTTTAAAACTTATTTTTATTTGTCAATTTTCTTTTAGAAGGTGGGACAACTTAAAAAAAAAAGCATTGTAGGGACCTACAAGAGGAATTGAATTGGTAAAAAAAAAAAGGTTGTTAGAAAAAAGTTACAAGTTGTCATTGATCGGGAACATGGACGACCTTTAATTTCTATCTTTTGTTTTAGAAGTTAAAGAAGAAAACAACAGTTGGTCGGAGAGATTGACGGCGACTCAGCGTTCCTGATAGTACTACAAGTTCACCGGGAGCCCAACTCTGTCTTCTGCTCAATAGGATCAACCAGGTATTGTATTTTTACTATTGAAGGAAAATAGATTTGCCACTGTCCTCAACATGTTCGATGAAATTCTTCTGACATTCAGGTTTTTTTAAAATGTCAGTTATCAACCCTTTTTGTACTTGATAAAATAATTTTCGGATTTAGAGTAGTATGCTTATTGATTTATATGGCGCATCCCCACTCATGGGCTGAGTACATTAAAGGTCAGACCTTTGTGGTCATTGAGCTAAGTCTTGTTCTGAACTTCAGATATTTGCAATGGAAAGTCAATGTTATTGATTACTTATTTGGTTTGTAAATGGTGCTCAGATGCCTTAATCTTTACTTGGCTACTAAGTACTAAAGTTTAAGTGATTGAAGCGCAGGAGATTCTGAATCTTCTGGATGGGGAGGAAATAGCCAGGAGAATTTACTATTTTCCACACAGTGAACTAAGGCCTGCTTGGGACATCATCTTTTGTGGCATGCATTTTAGATACTCTGGGTTTCACAGTATAAAATCTGGTGAAGGTTGATATTCAAGAGAGCCCTTGTCACTATTTGAATGTGGAATCAACTAATATTGAACTGTTGAGGGTGACATTAATATGTGGCTAAATTGTGGGAAATCCTCGTTCTTGAGGAATGTGAGAAAAGTCTCGCAATCACAATTGGTTTTCCAGTTGTGTTCTTTCTCAGACATTGCTCAGAAGAAGACAAAGCTTGCCCCACTGCAGGTCTTTTACACTCCCTCTATGTCCTGTATATAGGTACTCATATTTTATAATCTTACAAATGCTTCTCTTGTAGGAGCGGAGAATGATAGACCGCTTTCGTATATGGGCAAAAGGAGGCGATGGTGGCAACGGTTGTAACAGCTTTCGTCGTAGCCGGCACAATCGCTTTGGAAGGCCCGATGGTTGGATTTCACAACACAAATGAAACTGTTTTATATCTTTCTGTGTTTCCTTATTATACATCAGCTTACCGTTCTAATCCAATTTCTTTCCTTGTCATGCTCTTCATGCACTCTTTTTCCCTAACACATTTCTTGCGTTTTTTCAGGTGGAAACGGTGGACGAGGTGGTGATGTTATACTTGAATGTTCTCCAGCAGTCTGGGATTTCAGTGGTCTTCAGCATCACATGGTGCGTTCTTCTTCTCTTATTGGCTACAGATTTCTATATCATATTCTGTTTCATTTTTTTTCCCTCTGTTTTGTCCTCATTTACCTGCTATTCGTTTCCTCTAATCATGTTCACTGTGGCACAATGTGTTGCTTGATATATATTTAAAATTATTGTAATTTTCAGAATGCAAGGAGAGGGGGGCATGGAACTTCCAAAAATATGATAGGAAGCCGAGGCACTGATGAGGTATTGAGGTTGCGCTATATACTTTTCTCATAATTTTTTAACTTTTTAAAACCATTTGTATCACACTGTTAATGAGTATGTCCCAACTTGATCTAAAAATATCTAAGAGCAAATACAAATTTTTGTCCCACGAGTATTAGCAAAATGATAGTTTTGGTCCACATGAATCACTACCAATTTTCATCCAACCACTATTGTTTTCCTACCAAAATTGATCACACCGGTCACTCTTCTTGGTAAGGGTATTTTTGTCCTTTCATTTTAACCAAATCATGAACACTATACATTGAAAAAAACTGACCAATTCTTGTAGGCATGTTAATTGTGAAAAGACAAAAATACCCTTACCAATTTCACATTTTGGCATGTTTTAGCCAGAGGGTTGACCAGCGTGATCAATTTTGGTACGAAAACAATAGTCGTGGGATGGAAATTGGTAGTGATTAAACATATGCATCAAAACTGTCATTTTGCTAATATTCGTGGGACCAAAATTGGTATTTGCTCACATGTCTAATATTCAAACTTGTCACTCTTCTGGCTAAAACATGCCGGAATATGAAATTGGTAAGGGTATTCTTGTCCTTTCATTTTAACCAAATCATGAACATTATAAATTGAAAAAAAAACTGACCAATTCTTGTAGGCATATTAATTGTGAAAGGATGAAAATACCCTTACCAATTTCACATTCTGGCATGTTTTAGCCAGAGGGGTGACCGACGTGATCAATTTTGGTACTAAAACAATAGTCGTGGGATGAAAATTGGTAGTGATTAAACATATGGATCAAAACTGTCATTTTGCTAATACTCGTGGGACAAAAATTGGTATTTGCTCAAATGTCTAATATGCAAACTTTTCTAATAGGTTGTCCAAGTACCAGTTGGCACTGTAATTCATGTTGTGGAAGGAGAACTTCCTTCTGCAGTTGAGAAAGTTTCTTCAACAACTTTAGATCCCTGGGATATACCCGGTACACTTGCTACTCATTCATCTGAATGCTGTCTACAATCTCTTCCAACTTGTGAAACCGAAACCACTTTCAAGAAAACCGCCAGTCCTTGTGTTGACAACTCGACTAGTACCAGATTAGCCACCTGTGCTTCGTCGGATTCATCTCATGCTCAAATTCCACGTTCGAGAATGCTCGAATGTAGTCAGTTGGAAGGTCAAGATAGTGACGATGATGTGTCAGGAACGGAGTGGGAGGATGAACGGGAGGAGAGTGAGAATGTGGAATACGATGTAGCAGAATTAACGGAACCAGGCCAACAGATAGTTATAGCTCTAGGGGGGAAGGGCGGGTTAGGTAACGTCTCTACGGGAAAGACTTCAAAGAAGACACAGAAGGGAAACGATGACCCCGACACTGTTGACGCTGCAGAGTATATTGATGAAGAAGTTGCATCACTAAACGCTGGTTCGCCAGGCTCGGAGGTTGTTCTCGTGTTAGAGCTCAAGAGCATTGCCGATGTTGGTCTTGTAGGGATGCCAAATGCAGGGAAAAGCACCCTTCTCGGGGCTCTGTCAAAGGCGAAACCTACAGTAGGCCATTACGCCTTCACGACACTGAGGCCAAATTTGGGGAATGTAAACTACGACGACTTCTCAGTTACAGTGGCCGACATCCCCGGGCTTATAAGAGGAGCGCATGAAAACCGGGGGCTCGGGCATGCATTTCTACGGCACATAGAGCGAACAAAAGTTCTGGCGTACGTGGTGGACTTGGCAGCGGCTCTAGGTGACAACAAAGGAATACCGCCATGGGAACAGCTTAAAGATTTGGTTTTGGAACTCGAGCATTATCGCGAGGGTTTGTCGGATCGGCCATCCTTAGTAGTTGCAAACAAAATTGATGAGGATGGAGCTGAAGAGGTTTATGAAGAGCTGAAACAAAGGGTGTCTGGCGTTCCCATTTTTCCTGTGTGTGCAGTTTTGGAGGAAGGAACCTCTGAGCTCAAAGATAGTCTTAGGTTGCTTGTCAACGGTATGGAATCTTGCCGGTTGAAATTAGACAATATTGTTCTTGATCTCTAACCTCTTCAAATTTTCCAAAACAAATCCAAAGAACCTAATTTATTTATGAATTACTCCCCAAGTTTTTTGAATTCGCTATGAACCCATGAATTTGCTTTTAGGCTCATGAAGAAGTAAATGTAGCTTTAGGCAAATTATACCATGGATCAGGGTCTATCTTGTATTGGACCTTAATCTTAATCGACGTATAAATTGTATATTTTTAATATTTGAAATGTGAACTTTTAGAATATAAATTGTGTTTTTAAGTCAAAACATATAACAATCGTGCATATAATACATGGTCATCAAATTCTAATATGTTAATATTGTGTTAATGTAGTATTTGAAAGGAACTTTTGAATAAAAAACAAGATAATCAATTACATATATGTTAACATTATGTGTTCGTAGTATACAAATTGTAAATTTTAAAAGGTATATTGTAAATATTTTAATATGTAAATTGTGAACATTTGGACTCATAACCACCTTGCAAGGTGGATTTGGGTCCACAGAATAATTTGTGGCATTGTGGACTTTGGTCCAAAAATAACATTTTGATTATGGGCAGACATTTGACACATTTTGTACTTGCAATTACCGTTTTTGTACATGTAAATAGATTGAAAACACATGATAATTATACACATAACATGATAACTACAAACACATAAATTGTTACTTGCAGGTACAAAATATGTATTTTGTACTTGCAGTTAACAATTCATGGTACATAAATTATTAACTGTAGGTACAAAAAGTATTAAGTGCAGACACATAATTTTAAAACAAGGTTTCACAATGCAATATGAACTAGACCTGGTCCATGGTATAATATTTGTTAGTTTTAAAACTCAATATCAAACTATACACTTCTATACACAAAGAAATCCAAATCAAACTCACTTTCATATTAAAAGCAAGTTTTAAATAAGACTTTTCATTAACTAGATCAATGCGCTGGAAGCTTTTAAGTATTTTTCGTAGACCACAAACTGCTAAAATATATGCCTCTACATTAAGGGATATAATGAATTTATTCTTCCAATTATTATTATTACACTCACTTTTGATTTTCATACTATCATGGATATGGACAATGTCTCCGAATGAATAAACTTGCAACAGAAATGGAATGAGAATATGACATAATAATAGTCAGCAAAATAGTGCTTGGATTTGAAAGGGTTTTGAATCGCAAAAATTTCACTGTACTTTGCGATAGGAACAAAGGTAGAAATTTCAACAATTGAAGATTTGAAGACTAATATATATACCCGGAGTTAATATCGTTAGAGATCCTCCGAGTATAGTGGTTTTGCCACGTTTAGTCCTAAATTTTCAAACTGACCATATGTGGTCCTTCGACTTTCAAATTTAACCATTTGTGTTCCAAGTTAACCACCCATGGTTCTTCAAGTTTCAAAACTTAACCAGTTGTGATCCTCTTGAAAGGACCATGGTTGGTTAAAATTTAATAGTTGAAGGACCATGGGTGGTTAACTTGGACCACGAATGGTTAAATTTGAAAGTCGAAGGACCACATATGGTCAATTTGAAAGTTTAGGACTAAATGTGGCAAAGCCACTATACTCAGAGGACCTTGGATGGTATTAACTCTATATACCCGCATAATTATAAAATTAAAAATGTCATTTTCCTTAAATTATTAATAAAATCTTTTAATTGTTTTTTTAATGATGTGATAATATATTATATATGTTAGAGCACCGCCACTTTTTTTTTTTTTTTTTTTTTTTTTTTTCACAAACAAAAGTACATTTTAGTAGCATAACTCACTTCCAAATGAGAACTTTTGTTAATATGTGAACTTGTGTACCATTGATTTTGCTTGATTTTGTGGTTTGTAATGATTTTGACTTGGTAATTATACATTACTGCACCACTGCACCACTCCTCAGATCTTGTTCATCCAATCTCATATTGCACCACTACACCATTGCACAACTGCACCACTCCTCAGATCTTGGCCATCCAATCTCACATTTCAATAGTACATAGCAGTTCACATGTTTACAGCCAAGTAGTGGTTCTTACCTGAACCTGACTATATATATATATATATATATATATATATATATATATATATATATATATATATATATATATATTGTTGGGTGGCTATGCTGCAAGCAGGTGATTAAATCAATTGGTGATTTATTCAGTTAGGTAACTTAGGATATTCAGTTTAGCTTTAACTGAATATCTGTCTATATTGATGGCATGTAGGCTTCTAAACAAAACAGTCCTCCCACAGCTCCCGTATTCAGCACACACACCATCCGGTATTCGGAAGAGAAGTGGTAGACAAAACGGCTAACACTATTCTACAGGTTTACCATCCCAACGGCAATACCAACAACTATGGCGAGGGATGAGGGATATTTGGATTAACCTAAAGCTTCCACTGTTATGAGTCAAGTTCCTCGTTACTTTAGTTAATGTTAGTTCGTATTAATATCTAACATTTGGTATCAGAGCCTTTATCAATCTCTGCCTGGTTGGTTGTATATATTGCTTAAAATCAACATTAATTTCTCGTATACATTATGTGCTTGTATATGCTTTATTTTACAATTACATTTGTATTAGTTCTTTGTTTGAAAGAGTTATTTGTAATTTATTTGGATGCTTGGAATTTAATTATGAGCATTAAACATGTTTTAAATTTCCTTTGGAGTTTGAAATTAAATATATCATGACTCTTGAGACTTACCACCGCCTATTTGTTTTGGCCGAGAAAAATGGTGGCTTATGCACTGGTTTCAAATGCAACTCGCCTGTGCTTCATTTTCAAGGCAACCACCATTAGTTTTCAGTTTTCAGGGTGGTGGCGTTACGGTGAGGATGATGGCAGACGTTGGCGTTCCAACGAGGGGAGCTGGTAGAGGCGAGTTGGATTCTCCGGCAACATCGCTGCCTCTCCCCTGCTTCAGGCGACGCTGGCTCCGAGCTGCCGCTGCTTCATTTGCGTGCTGCTATTAAGGTCGACGACGGGTGTTGGGCGACGAGATGGGACGCCGGAAGTTCACTGCTCTCGTCGTCGTTTCCTCCTTCAGGTGGCTCGTTGCTGCTTCATTTTCTTTGGGCGGCACTGGTTCTGGTTTAGTAGCGTCTTCCGTGGAAATCGACGGAACAGATAGCTACGAAGAAGATGGTTGTGATCTTCTTGTTTCCTCTCTGAAGTCGCCGTTGTTACGCCATTAAGTCAGGCGTCCGCAGTATGGTGCGGAGTTGGCATTGCGACTATAGAGGATGGCGGCGGCGGAAAAATTCAGTTCTTCTGGTTATTTTTTCTTCCGTCGTTTTTCCCCTCGTCGGCATTAAGGAGGTCTCCAGTGTGTTCTCCGTTGCCATTCCTCATCTAGAACGTGCGGTCGGTGTCAGCAGACCAGTGTTGTAGCAGTGAGGCGAGATGGCAAAGGCGGGCATGGATTTCTGACGAACGACGACTTGTTGGTTCCAAACATAGTGAGGAAAAGTCTAGAAGAGGGGGGGGGGGAGGGGGGAGGGGGGTGAATAGACTTTTCAACCGATTTTGCCAAAAACAAAATTAGCTAAGGCAACTAAGAAACAAAGCTCTGAGCCGATTGGTAGAGTTTTGTGCACAGCGGAAAGATAAAATGAGTGTTGTGATTGTGCCAAGTGAATATCACGTGAGAGGAAAGAATGCAAGTGTAAATAAATAAAGCAGTAAACGACACAAGAAATTTAGAGTGGTTCGGAGGTGATGTAATCCTCCTACATCCACTTGCTCTTATCCTCCAAGAGCAATTCACTATATCCACCACTTCTTGGTTTCAAGATATAATGAATTCCGTGATCTAGTGCTTTGATCACCAAGCCCACACTAATCCTATAAGTCGGATTTCATAGCTCTGTGTTACTTTCCTAGGATTTCACAACTACGTGTTACTTTCATCCCCTTCTATGCTCCGGTAGAACTACAATTCGGATTTCACAGCTCTGTGCTACTTTCTCAGGATTTCACAACTCCATGTTACTTTCCTCCCCTTCTACGCTCCAGTAGAACTGCAACCAAGATTTTACAACTCCTTGTGACAATCTCCTTCCTACACTCCCATAGGGATCACGTTTGTCTGTAGAAAAATAAGCTTCTCTTGCTTCCAACTTTGAGACTTCTTGGATGGATTTTTCATTAAGCAGCAAGTCTTTCTTTGATGAAGATTTTTAGCACTCTTGGATATTTTCTTGTAAGCTCTGAGCACTTGTGTATTTTCTCACTTGTATTTCGTATATATCACTTTGATATGGAAGTTCGTATATTCACAGCTCTGTTGCTCACGCTTGCTCTCTTGTGAACTCTCTGGTTCATTCAAGTTCATATCTTGCTCTGCTTCAATCTTCATCCTTATATAGCCATTTTGATAATTTGTCCGTTGGAAAAAGACAATCTCAAATTTGAATTCTTGTCAGCTAATCTGTAGCCTTTTCAGAAAATCTTATTACATCTTTGATGTGTCTGATAATTTTGGCCGTTGCTTTGAGCTCCAAGTCTACGCAAATAGGCTCCTCAAATAATTCTGATATTGATCACGCCTTCTAGGATTTTTATCTTTCAAATATGTGCTCCAAATTAATCCCTTGCTATTTTGGACTAGTCAATTTCCTTTTATATCTTGAGCTCAAACTTCTTCTCAATCGGCTACTGATTTTGAGACTTTATCTCAGCATTAATTCCTTCAGCCAATGAGATTTCTTGATTTAATTTCAACTTCATCTCCAATTAAATCCCATGAATTAATTCTCAAACTGGATCTCATACTGGCGGTGAAATCTCAGACCTTGATGCTTGAAATCTCATCTCATTGAAACTTCTACTCATTCCATATTTAGTCTCGAAACTTCAGCCCATACTATTTTTGTCTTAGAGACTTCATCTCATACTTCAGCTCCCTTTGACTGTTGACTTGCAAACTTCATCCCATACTATTTTTAGAAACTGGAATCTCTTCTCATATTTGCAACTTCAGCCCATACTATAATTGGCTTTCAAACTTCTGCTCATTGCAAACTTCATCTCATGAATTAATTCCTTCGAATTAATTCCTTTCTTCAAACTTCACCTCATGGAAAACTTCACCTCATTTTACTTTGACTTGTAAACTTCACGTCATGGCAAACTTCACCTCATTTGACTATAGCAAACACCTCATTTAACTTTGACTTGTAAACTTCATCTCATAGCAAACTTCACCTCATATGACTTTGACTTGTAAACTTCATCTCATAGCAAACTTCACCTCATTTGACTATATCAAACACCCCATTTGACTTTGACTAGTAAACTTCATCTCATGGTTCTCGGCCAACTTGATTTCGAAATATTTCCTTAATTAATTTCGAAACATCTTCTCAAACTTCATCTCATAGAACTGATTTTGGCTTCTTTAAAAAGCCAATATAAAATTATAAAGAGTGAGTTTCGAATCTAAGACCTTAGAGTTTAATCATCAAGCTTCCAACCATCTCATATGTACAAATTATTGGTTATTGTAGCATTCTTCTTCTTGTACTTCTTTCTTTCCATAATTGCTTGAACTCCAAGACATCTTCATGCAATCTCGTTTGCTTCTTATTTCTCCTTCTCCGAATTTGTTCAAAATTCTTCCATTGCCATTTCTTCTTAGGTAGGGCGTGTAGGTAGGCACTTTCAAGTATACATATCATATGCATACATCTTCTTCTTATTTTCCACATGCATACATCTTACTCTTATCTTCATATGCATACATTTAATTTTCCCTTTTCGTTAATCCCTTTGTTAATTTCCCTATCATGGTCTATGACACAACTAGACTTAGACAAAATAAAATTGGGGATTCTAAAATACAATTTGTCATATCAAAATCTATTACAATTTATTCCTAACACGACTTCTCCCTCTTCTCATTCAGGTAGCGCCATGGCAACGACATGACTAAGGCTGTCGACGATGGTGGCGTCGTGATGAAGACGACGATGGTGGCCTGCTGTTGCCCTCATGCGATGAAGACGACGGTGGCCTGCGGTTACTGTCTTCCCCTCTAACAATGCATGGACGACTGGACGACTAGATGGTACGCTGCTAGTTTCTTATTCAAATGCAATTATCTTTATTCTACCATATATTAATATTTTCCTTATTTAATAATTACATATTAATTTGGTAAATGGTAATTATATTACGGTTTAATATTGCCATATTAATATTACCTTAATTAATATTATATATTATTTTGACAAATGGTAAATATATAGTAATTGCTTGTTTTTGGAATATTGAATGCCGTTTAGTTTCCTCTTAATTTTGGCATTATATTCATAATTAAATTATTATTCAATTATGGAGAAATATTAAGTTGTAAATTTACTATTTGAATTTTAATTTAATATTGAGGTACATATTAAATTTCCTTTAAGTATTGCAATTTATTTAGGATATATGGGTTAATAATAATATATTAATGTGTATAATCCAAGCATGTTGTATATATTTATCAAATAATTATATTTTTATTATAATTATACATCCATAAAAGCATGCATTAAGGTTGGATTTAGTATATTATTAACTCATAGTCTTTATATTAAATATCATTCAATTTTGGATCCTTAGGCTAATTTTGGACATTATAGCCTATTAAAACAACTTGTTTGGTTTCTCATTTAATATAATTTTGAGCATATTTTAGTCCTATTTTTCACTTGGGACTTTAAAACATATTCTGAACAAGTTATTTGGGACCTATCTCGAGTCATTAAAGTATGGATCCCACCAATATTGGTTGTATTTTTAATAATAATTATAGCTTTTTTTATTTGACTTTTAACATGTGTATTAAGTTTTAATTGTTACTGACTACCATATTTTGGTATTCATCGCTGGTGATAATATTAAGTTTTGAGTCTATTTTAGTACTAGACCATTTTCCATCCATGTTATAACTCACTTAGGCCATTGAGGTTTATGAGCCTAATTTGAAGGATTAAATGCTATAATTATTGTCTTGGCCCATTTTGAGTCATTAAGGGTGTTGGTTTTAGTGTTTTACGGCCTTCGGATGCCGCTCGGCGGGCCAACACTACCGTAAAATACTTAAAATGCTTGTATCCGTGAAAGACTAGCGTAATTGAGAGAATAATGTCGTATTATTTCTCTAGGGTTTCGGCCGCTTGAATGCTAGAGAGCCTTACATAGTGATCCCGTGAGGATATTTATACAAGAGTACAAGATCTATACAAGGAAAGTAGGGTTGACGCAGAGCCAAGATCTTCAAGGAAAATAGGGCTGACGTAGAGCCAAAATCTACCAGGAAAGTAGGGCTGACATAGAGCCAAACTAGTTAAGGAATCCAGCTTGCTTAATACGACCATAACTGTCTAAGCTAATAAAGGAAGTTACTTGTATTGAATGGGGAAAGAGATCTCCATGAAATCTGCTTGTAACCACCTCTGGGCGAGCACCCAGCCGGGGACACCCTGACTGCCAAGGAGATGGCTTGAGGGGGCCACGATACTCGGGCGAGGACACCCCGACCGCAGAGCCTGGTCGTCCATCTGAATCCTAATAGGGCATTCAGTCGGGGACACGCCGACTATCGGGACTGGTTGCCTAACCGTGTCTCATGTACGAACCTAGCCGAGGACACACCAGCTATCGAGCATGGTCGCTTTACCCTAGCCGGCCGATCTCCGCTTGGGTAGGTGTCTGTCCTTGTGGATGGCTGGCCGCTATCTCCAGGCGCCTCATATGGCGAACGAGAACCATGAATGCCGTCCCACTTGCCAAGTGTCAAACCGTGCCCGAACCTGGCTACCTTGCCTCACACGCCTGACCGAGTGTCTGATTTGGGGTATCTATCAAAGTGTTTAAGGATAGATTATAATTACCATTTGAAGCGATTAAGAATTATAATTATTTTTTTGGCCATTAAGAATTATAACTATTATTTAGGGTGTGTTTGGTTCGCACATGGGAATCGGAATCGGAATGGGTATCAAATACTTGGTAATGGTAATGGGTTTTGGTGAAAGTATTTAACATGTTTGGTAGTAGAGTGGAATGAGAATGGTTACTAATAGTAGTGCTTGAGAATGAATAAGGGAATGAAACCCTTATTGTATTTGGGTATGGGTTTTTCAATTGATGGGGTATTCGAAACCCATAGTAGTGTTTTAAAAACCTATCAACCAAACAACAACAATCACTTTCATACCCATTCCTTTAGGCAAAACCCACCAACTAAACACACCCTTAAGTTGATTATGTTTTAATCTATCAATAGTTTTTAGAGCCTTAATAATAATATTAAGCTTATGGCAAGCAATGTACGTAGTTGATGTATTGCCTTTACATTGGTAATCTGGTTATTACCTTAATTTCAGTCCCCCTATGACTCATTATAGTCTCAATTAATTATTATGTAGTGAACTAAGATTTGCATTTGACATTTTCTTAATTACAGCCTTGCCTTTATTATAGTTATTGGCTTCATTAATTATTGTAATTAAGCTTTGGGCGAATCTCGTTTACTGCCTTTCGTAATAATTATTTGATAATTTATTAAGTGTTACCAATAAACTGTTATGTACCGTTGGACGATTCATTAAGGTTGCTAGCATCGACGGGTCAACTAAACCCTCCTCGAAGATGGAGAATCTTGGAGGCTTTCCTTGCTATCGGTGTTAGTGCTATGGTGTAACCACCCTGCTTTTCTAAAACTAAATCCCAATTACTTTAACTCTAAACAAAATATAAAGTAATACCAATTAACTTAAATTCAACCAAAACCAACCAAACGGGTGTCACTGCACACGATAACTTTAATTCGCGTTCGCACACACTTAATCTAATATAGACCATTAAAAAATATTAGATGGATGCACACGATTTTTCTCAGGTTCTCACCTAAGCAAGTGTTCTCATATGATCCTATATATATATATATATATATATATATATATATATATATATATATATATATATATATATATATATATATATATATGGTTGAGTTCAAATGAGGACAACAATATATAGAGGACTGTGAGGATAAATAATGGGCACACAACAAATCAATATCAGGCACACAATTTAATACATAATGGCACACAGGAATACATGTAAACATCAGGTTTCGAACCCAGGCTCTATTAATTAACAAATCTATGCGCGCAACATACAAACTGTGGCACACGACTACATTCGGCCATGCACACAACATACAGGCTAATGGCACACACTACATCCGTCCTCACAGTCCTCTATAATATACTTGTCCTCATTTGAACGCAAGTCTCTCTCTCTCTCTCTCTCTCTCTCTCTATATATATATATATATATATATATATATATATATATATATATATATATACTAATAAGAGGCCAAGAGAGTTAGGCCTATAATGGGTAGAAAAAATGGCGGTCAAATTTTTTAATCAAATGAATGGCTAAGATTGATCAGATTTTAATTTTTCTTAAGATTTCCTAATTTATCCTTAATGAATATGATTATCCGTTAACTTTTCCGTTAAATATTATATTTTTCGTTAATTTCTGTTAGTTCACCGTTAACTTACTCATTGATTTCAATAAGAAAGGTCTTAGGTTCGAACCTCATCCCAATCAAAGTTGGCATAATTAGTACTCTATTTTACTCTTATTAAATTATAAATAATAATTTAGTAGCAACAACAAAAAATAATACATATGCATTTCTTTAATTTAGAATTATGTGTCTACAATGTCTTTATTTTGAAAAAATTATTCGTTATCAATAAATTAAATAAAAATAATAATTTCATTAGTTATATTGTATTTATTTTTCTCCAATATAAAAATTATTTACATTCAAATTCATCAATCGATTATATTCGCTACATTGTCCCTACAGTGTCTTTATTAAAAAAAATTATTCATTATCAATAAATTAATTAAGAGATATAATTTTATTATTTATATTGTCTTTATAATTCTCCAATGTAAAAATTCTTTACATTCAAATTCATCAATTGATTATATTCACTACATTGTCTATTATTTTTTTGTGCACTATTTTTTTTATTAAATATCAAAATAATAATACAAAATAATGTTATATATTTATTTACCAAGTATTTTATTAATACCATGAAAAAATTAAAATAATATATAATTAATAAAGCCAATCATATTAACTACTTGAGAGATTCGTTGACAAAGACAGTATTCGATCAAATCACACAATAAATTGAAGTGAGAACTACTTCGCACTGTCCTTGTTTGACAATCAGCAGTTAGCGGATTATATTAGCGAATTTGACCAGCGAATTATATCAACGGTTGTTAAAAAGATACTTTAATAATAATAATAATAATAATAATAATAATAATAATAATAATAATAATAATAATAATAATAATAATAATAATAATAATAATAATAACAATAACAATAACAATAACAATAACAATAACAATAACAATAACAACAATAATAATAGTAATAGTAATAATAATAATAATAATAATAATAATAATAATAATAATAATAATAATAATAATAATAATAATAATAACAATAATAATAACAATAATAATAATAATTGTTTTGAAAAAATAAAAAAATATAATTAAGCCAATCATATTAACTATTGGGGGATTTATTGCCGAAAAGAGTATTCAAATCACACAAAAAATTTAAGTGAAAAACTATCTCGCAATGTCCTTGTTTGATAATCAGCACTTCAATATTAGTATATATTTAATATTTTATGGTCTAATTTTTATTTGCTCTCCCTTATGTCCCGTATTTGGTTTCAACCATACCTATACAATTATTTTATTAACAATTATAATCAATCTTGACTATATTATCTTGCATTTGTAAACTTAGAATTGCCTATTTAAATACGCAAATTTAACATTCAATTATCTATGCATGAACAATTCCAATATAATATAATCTTGCATTGAAATACTTTAAAACTTATTTAAAAAAGAAAACACCGGGCATTATCTCAATCGCGCAATGCGCGTAAAAAACTAGTATATATATAGGGTTGAGACTAACTCTATGACTACACAATTACATCATATGTTACATATAATTAAATAACAATAATAATAGTAACACTAACACACCCCCTCAAGCTCAAGGTTGGTGCTCTACAACATTGAGCTTGTCTCGTAAAGTTGTAAACCAGGGCCCAGGTAGAGGTTTGGTGAAGACGTCGGCTAGCTGATCCTTGGTTGATACAAAACTAACCACAAAATCCCCTGAAGCTACCTTGTCTCGAACGAAATGATAGTCAATCTCAACGTGCTTCGTCTGAGCGTGGAACATTGGATTGGCGCAGAAATAGGTGGCCCCTAAGTTGTCACACCATAGGCTTGCAGGCTGTTCTGTATGGAGACCGAGTTCACGTAACAACGAGACAACCCAGGTGACTTCTGCTGCAACATCGGCTAGAGCTTGATACTCAGCTTCAGTGGAGGACCGGGCGACGGTGCGCTGCTTCCGGGAGAGCCAAGAAATGAGATTGCCCCCAAGAAAAACAGCATAGCCACTGGTACTCTTCCTGTCCACCGGACAGCCAACCCAGTCGGAGTCCGAATAGGCGTGTATGGTGCGAGTAGGAAAGGAATCAAGGCAGAGCCCATAGTGTAGCGTGCCCTTGATATACCGTAACACACGCTTCACCGTGGCCCAGTGATCGTCGGTAGGAGTGTGCATAAACTGACAGAGCCTGTTGACAGCGTAGGAAAGATCCGGCCGAGTGATTGTCAGATACTGTAAGGCTCCAACTATGCGACGATACTGTGTTGGATTCTCAAACGGTTGATCAGACGGTGTAACCGGTTGAGTGACGGAGGAGGCATGTGTTGCTAGGGGTTTGCAGTCAGTCATCCCATCGCGACTTAGTACGTTAACCATGTAGCGGCGTTGAGAAAGAACCATGCCATCACCTGAGCTAACTGTCTCGATGCCTAGGAAGAACCCTGGTGTGCCCAGATCACGGATTTTGAATGTGGAAGCTAGACGACCAAGCAGAGAGTTGACAAGCGTAGTGTTACTGCCCATCATTATGATTTCATCAACATATACAAGTAAGAACACTTTGGACCCTTCTGTGGTGTGGCAGAACAACGAGACATCAGTTTTAGATGAATAAAAACCTGCAGATAGTAAATAATCATGGAGCCTCTTAAACCACGCCCTCGGAGCCTGTTTGAGCCCATAGAGTGAACGTTGCAAGAGACAGACATGTCCGGGATGTGCCGGATCTTCGTATCCTGGTGGCTGTTTCATATCAACTGTTTCGGCTAAGTGGCCGTTCAGAAAGGCGTTGTGAACATCCAACTAACGCAGTGTCCAATTGTTTGACACAGCCAACGAAAACAGAATATGGACTGTAGTGGGCTTGACTACTGGACTGAAAGTGTCAAAGAAGTCTTCGCCCGCAACTTGATTAAAACCTTTGGCTACTAAGCGAGCCTTGTAGCGGTCAATCGAGCCGTCTGCGGTGCGTTTGGTGCGAAAACCCCATTTACACCCAATGATGTTCATGGTAGGGTCCGGTGGGACCAAACACCAAGTATCGTTATGAAGCAGAGCGTTAAACTCTAGATCCATAGCATCACGCCATTGTGGATGTCCCACAGCTTGGGAGTAGCATGTTGGATCAGTCGTTGCTGTTAGGGCCTGGAAATCTTCATTTTGACCCCGAGTCATATGCCGAAGCCGCATGACATGATCACGGTCCTGAGGCTGCCGTCGGGTGGTCCGCTTTCGTGCCCGAGTCGGAGCAGCGGGCTCAATGGCCAAGTGTGGCACTTCTTGAGCTAGAGGCATAGGCTGAGGAGCCGGTATAGAGCCTGGATTGGGAGCAAGCAGTTGTGTCAGCATAGTTATAACAGGTGCAGAGGCCCATGGTTGTTGAGCAGGTGGTGATTGGTTCTGCTGTGTTATACCTGTTTCAAAAGGAAAAATATTCTCGTCAAACCGCACATGGCGGCAGATGTAGGTTTTCCCACTGACTGGATCCATGCATCTGTATCCCCTATAGGATGGTGGGTAACCTAGGAAGACACAAGGGGTGGAACGATACTCCATCTTGTGCCGATTATAAGGCCTAAGATGAGGGTAGCATTGACACCCGAAGACCCGTAGAAATTAATATGGGGGTATTTTGTTATATAGACGGGAGTAAGGACTTTGAAACTGTAAGACTGGTGTAGGAAGATAATTGATTAGACAGGTGGCAGTCTCGAAAGCGTAGTCCCAATATTGATGCGGGACAGAGCTTTGAGCGAGAAGAGCTAAGCCCGTTTCGACAATGTGTTTGTTACGGCGCTCAACTCTTCCATTTTGTTCATGTGTGTAGGCACATGACTGCCGGTGATTAATGCCCAAGGACTGAAACATGACATGTAACTTGCGGTATTCACCCCCTAAGTCTGATTGAATAGACTTGATAGAGCGCGAAAATTGCCGCTCTACCAACACACGAAACGAGTCAAATATTTTATAGATATATGATTTTACACTTAATGGATAAAACCAGGTGAAACGCGTGAAATCATCAACAAATAAGAGAAAATAATATGAGCCACTAGATGACACTACAGGAGCAGGGCCCCAGATATCGGTATATAGGAGATCTAGTACATTATGGCTACTATTATCAACCCTATCTAATTTGAAACGAGCGGATTTGCCGAGATGGCATGCTGAGCACGACCCCATATCTTTGACATTATTCGGCTGAACTGGGCAGTTTTGGAGAACTTTATTTTGAACTAGACTGTGTTGGTGACCAAGTCTGCGATGCCATATCGCCGGTGTAGCACGGGAAGTGACAAACGCGAACTGACTCCGAGACACAGGTAGCTTGTAGAGACCACTTGAGGTTGGACCCTTAAGAAGAGTTGCCTTGGTTTTGGAATCCTTCACAAAGAAACAACTATCATGAAATTCAAAGAAAACCCCATTATCAATAGCAAATTTTTGTACAGATAATAGTGGTACGGTTAATTTAGGGACATGTAACACATTAGACATAAACAATTGTTTTGATACGGATGGGATAGATGCATGGCCAATTCGTGAGATGGCCAACCCTGTACCATTTCCAACCCGGAGCGTGTCCGAGTCTCCATAATCCTCCGAGTTTCTTAACATGCCCGCATCCGTTGGGGGATTGGATGCCGCGCGGCACATCACCTGAAACTGCAACATTAGTTTGCACGGGTGGTTGGGTCGAGTACCGCTTGTAGCAGTATACGGCTGTGTGTCTGTGGGAACGACAAATCTGGCACCTAGGAGCGCCACGCCCGCCACGTCCATTTCTGCCCTGCTGATTGTTACGGCCACCACGACCACCTCTGCGTCCGGAGTCACCATGGTGGTTGCCACTGCCTCCGCGCCCCCGGCCGGGGTACAGCGCGGTATGCAGTCCAGCAGCGCCGCCTACGGAAGCTGCAGGGTAGTCGTCTGCCAAGATGAAGTCCGCGGCCTGCAGGTAATTCGCCATCTGCGGAAGGCTCACTGGCGTGTTGGCAGTCAGGAGGCGGCGTAGGTCCGGTATTCCGGACGAAGACCGCGGAGAACGTACAACGTCTATTAGGAAAGGGAGAGCGGTTGTCCAGCCTGTGCAAGCGCCTCGACCAGCAGCTCGGCTCTACCAAGGTAATCTGCCGGCGATGAGTTCCCTTGTCGGAGGGACTGAAATTGTCCGAGTAAGCTCAGACATCGCGCCTGTGTGTTGGAGCCGAGCGCCGTGCGGATTGAATGCCACACCTCGGCAGCGGTGTTCCGGACAACCGCAAGGTGAAGGACCTCGTCGGACATCGACGAGATAAGTAGGGAGAGCACCGATTGGTCTTGTTGAACCCACGCCATGTACGCCGGATTCGGGGTAGGGGCAGACGTGGTGGCGCCGAAGGTGGAGTCTGCAGCCGGAGCAGCCACGGTAGGCGGCGGACAGGGCGTGCTACCATCGACAAATCTAACAAGGTCTTGGCCACGTAGAAACGGGAGGAGCTGGGTACGCTAGAATAGAAAATTCCTCGATGTTAATTTTAAAGAGATGAAATGGTGGGCTCCCGTCAGTGAATTGGTGGTGCCGCTCGGGGAGGAACCACCGGCGGCGGACACCGTATGCTCGGAAGAGTGCTGCGACATGGCGGTGTGGGGGGTGATCGACGATGTTTTCCGGGATAAGAGTCGGGAGAAGGAAGCCGGAGGATCGTTGGTTTGGCTGATACCAGATAAGAGAGAGAATTAATGATTCAGTTACTTAGAAAGATGTTACAGGAGAGTATATGATAACACACCACTAAACACTCCTAACTAATAGACTAACTAACTGAGACTAATTCTATGACTACACAATTACATCATATGTTACATATAATTAAATAACAATAATAATAGTAACACTAACAGAGTTGACATGAGGACAACAATATATAGAGGACTGTGCGGACAAATATTGGGCACACAATAAATTAATACCAGGCACACAATTTAATACAAAATGGCACATTAGCATACATATAAACATCAGGTTTTGAACCCAGGCTCTATTAATTAACAAACCTATGTACGCGACATACAAACTATGACACACGACTACATTCGGCCATGCACACGACATCAGGCTAATGGAGTACACTCTCTCTCTCTCTCTCTCTCTCTCTCTCTCTATATATATATATATATATATATATATATATATATATATATATATATATATATATATATATATATATATATATATATATATATATATGGCCAGGTTCCTGTGAGAACAGGTCTTCCCGTGCGGTCAGTGCGGCATAGACCATTAGGTATGCATAAATGAACCACATAGTGTTCGAAAATACACCATTATGTGTGGTGTAATTTTTTTTTTTTTTTTTGTGGTGCATTTTTTTGGCATTTTATTCTGGTGTATTCTCGAACACTATATGATACATTTATGCTAATGGTGTATGCCGCACTGACCGCACGGAAAGACCTGCTCTCGCTGGAACCAAAAAGAACCAATATATATATAGGCGAGTTCAAGTGCGGCGGTGTCTTACGGTGCGGCGATTTCTTACGGTGCAACAACACCAATAGTTCAACAAATATGCACCATCAACGTTAGGAAAATACACCACAAAAACAGAGTAAACAGAACCCCGCATCACCAAACACACACCATTATGTGTGAGTAAAAACACCATACACTATTCGGAAATACACCATTGAGGGTGGTGAGTTATATGGTGTATTTTTTGAGTATGTTGTGTATTTTGTGATGTTTTATTGCATTTCAGTGTGGTGTGTTTTTCTTACTAGTGCATATTGTTAACACTGTTGGTGTATTCTGAAATTCCGCCGCACCGCCGCACGAGAAGACCCCGCCGCATTTGAACTTTATTATATATATATATATATATATATATATATATATATATATATATATATATATATATACTAGTTTTTTCGACGCGCTTTGCGCGAAAACTTGTGCCCAATCTTTAAATTTGGTTAGTAAATCATTTTGAAATAGATAAAATAAATTTGTAAAGTTCTTTTTTTCCTTAGTTGACGAAGTTTCATAAATATTCCCGTAAAGTTTATTTTGTTGATGTATTTGAAGTTTTCACAAAAAATACAAATTCATTGTGATGAATATATACAACTGTAATTTTAAGTAAGGGTACTCAACATTATATTACATCTATTTTTTCATTGTGTTATTTAGTTAACATGTATCTTCCATTATTTCCAATCTCACATAAAAGTATGTTGCTTACTGGACTTATAAGATTTCAAAATGAAAGTGGCAAATGTTGTAACTATTAGAGTGTAATTTATAGGCTTTGTTATTTGTTGAATTGATAACATCTAAAAATAAGTAATAGTAGTTGTTTTGTTTGAGAATACCATTTTTGTTACATGTAAAATGATGTATTTTATGAAGAAAGCACATTGATGTAAAGGTAATCGGGTATCACTATACTTGGGGAATTCGAATATATCCAACCAACGACCAAAGGGTTGTTGGCGTGTTTGATTGCAAAGCAAAGAATCAGAAATAAACAGACAAAAATGGCTTGGATTTGGAATCTTGTATTCCTCTAGCGCAGTGCAGTGGTGTCCTTTCCAGTACCACTTCCAGTGAAGGAAATGATGCCTTCTCTTTACTGCTACTACACGAAGAAGAACACGTACATTTATATTTGTCAATAAAATGAAATGTGTGGATCTATTTTAGCACATTCATTATCAACATCCAGGGAGGATAGACTGACACTTTAGCTTTGGTTCCACAATTGGGTTCATTCAATTACATTCACAATACAAAATACAAATAATATTAACACTTAAGACAAAGAACTACATGCTCATCACCATATCATAATCATATACTTCAAATGTCATTCAATGGATTTCCATTTTATAGCAACACTGCAACATTAGATTGAAATATATAGTGGCAAAACACAACTTAGATTGCAGCAATTAAAGGAGCACAACAAATACTTAAGATATAAAGGAGAAACCAAATTATTCAAATATTAATATCAATCTGTTGTCTCTTGTTCTCTCTTTTTAAAAAAGACTTCATATTAACAATGTAAGATTTCATATTCCAGCCAACTTATTAACATTTAGACTTGCTTTGCAGCCTTCTCCAATTTATGTTCTTTTGGATAAATTTCCCAACCTCATAAATTTATTAGAATACTATACTTCATATTTAAAATGGAATACACAAAGAAGAAGGAAAAAAAAATTCTGGAACCTAATATCTACCACAAAGCAAGATTTATCAACTGCACAACCACATTGGAGGAAACAAAAATAAAAATATAGAGGTAATCTTCAAGATGACTAAGAATACAAATTTGTAACCACAACGTTACGAGTTTGAATCTCATCTTTCTTAATTTGAGAAAGTCAGGTATGGCAACCGAATTGGTTTACTTCTTCGTGTACCAGAGTTATAAGGCAAAGTTTAGAGTCATAAGATGAGTTTACCCAATGCACACTCTAGGATAGTGACTTGGGTTTCCTCCACTAAAAAAAATGAAAAAGATGAAGGTGAAATCATGAAATCATCAGTACCCTCTCTCATCTATAAATTGAAAATTCCCCATTTCTGCAATAACATCTTGGGCAGTCTAGAACTCCTTTGCAACACTCTCAAGGCCATGAGTCATCAAGTGTTCCAACACAATCAGAGCCTGGTACAACACTCGCCAGTTCTTCTGATCAAACCTTTCCAATCAAAACCACAAACACAAACTCTAAAAAAGATAAAAACTTTGAGAAAAACATAAAGCCAACCAGTATGAAAATCCACGGAGAACCCAAGAATGCGAGAATCAATTTCAGGGTGCGAGTATCCGGTGACGCCTAGCCGCCGCTCGTAGCTTCCTCCGCCAATCTGTTAACACGTAAACGGGGGTCACCCACAAATCGTTGACGCAACAAAAACACACAGATTAGCAACAGAACTCAGAGTTGAGTCGGAGTGACAACGGTGAGGGCTAACCGGGCGGTCTTGATCTTCTCTCTAAGGAAGAAAGAGGGATGTTTCTTGAACACGTGGAGGAAGGGCTGAGCCATTTTGGTGGGTGGCGGAACAGACATGGTTTCTGTAGATCAGAGAGGGTTAGTGGGCACCTACGATAATATTTAACGGCAGTTAAGTCTATTTAACACTAACAGAATATGTTTGGGCATTTTTGGCAATAAAAAATATAATGTACAACACTAATAACACAATGTACAAGAAAATCAGCAGTTAAAAAGGGGACAAAAACCAGGGATATAACCATCATTGAAGCTTATTATGTTTTTAGATATATATATATATATATATATATATATATATATATATATATATATATACACACACACACGTCGAATACTAATTTTAGGGTGTGTTTGGAAACCTGGAAAATGAGTTCTGGAAATCATTTTCCAAGTTTTCACTGTTTGGATGTGTCTGGAAAATCAAGTCAACGGAAATCATTTTCCGTTGACTTTGGAAAATAAGCTTGTTTTGGAGGAAAATGACTTTCCCTTTTTTTGGGGGGAAGTCATTTTCCAACTTTTACACCAACATCACACCACCACCAACATCATCAACACCATACCACCACCACCTCACTACCACCATCACCACCACTACTGCCGCCGTCGCCACCACTATACCACCGCCACCACACCACCACCATCACACCACCACCACTACCACCACCAACACCATACCACCGCAACTACTACCACCACTAACACCACACCACCACCACCACCGCTGCTACCACCACCACCACCACCACCGTACCACCACAACCATCGCCGCCGCCACCACCACTACCATACCACCGCCACCACACCACCACCACCACTACCACCGCCGCCGCCACCACCACCACCATACCACCGCAACCACCGTCGCCACCACCACCACCACCATACCACCGCTGCCGCCGCCACTACCATACCGCCGCCACCACTACCATACCACCGCAACCACCACACCACCAGCATCACACCACCGCCGCCACCACCACGACCATACCACCGCCGCCACCACCACCACCACCATACCACCGCAACCACACCACCACCACCACCACTGCCACCACCATCATATTACCACCAGTTATTATTATTATTATTAATATATAACAAATAACACCACTACCACTACACCACCATAATATCTTTGATATATTATTAGTTATTTTTTATTATATTTAAAATTATTATTATATATTATTATACATGTTTTTTAATATTCTAAATAAAATAATTAAAATGTTTAATTATACAATTCTACTCATTTTCCAGAAAATGAACCAAACACACAAAAACAGTTTTCTAGAATGTAACCAAACACTGAAAAGGAAAATATTTTTCAGAAAATGACTCATTTTCCAGAAGTCATTTTCCTGCTTTCCAAACGGACCCTTATGCGCAAACAAATTATACATTTTCTTGTTTCTTGTGTTCCTCGTCTTGCTACTTGTCACTGTCACCCATTAACCGCCTCAAAAGACGTCTTCAAATTGACAATGAAAATATTGTTTGAGAAGTTATTTCTTTTAGTATATTTCTTTATGAAAATAAGACACAATTTTTTATATAATTCCGTATAGCATTGATTTACCGTTTACGTGTATAATAGTTAAACTTCTAAGATAGCCATATTTTGCTTGAATGTCATCAAATACAAATTATAATTTTATAGGAAAATGACATTTTTTCCCACTAAGTTATATACAAGGCCGTTTTCAACGAAGATGACAAACGCCAAAATGGCAGAAAATTTGGCGCAAAATCTCCCTCCAACGAGACGCCAAATCTTACGCCATTTTGGTGTTTGTCTACAATGCAGTGTCATATATGCGCTGCACTATAGATGAACGCCATTTTGGTGTAGAAGATTTAATTCCTTTTAGGCCCTTAGTCTTTTTTGTTAATTCCTTTGGTATCCCTATTTTATTTTAATGTATTTACATATATTGTTAAATACTTTAACATAAAAATTGAATAATTAAAAATAAATCATACCATTTGAAAGATCTCATCAAGACCATGAAAACAAGACTAATATTATATATAGATTAAAAACTAAAGTACATAAAACATAATTTTCACTTCGTAAAAGATAAAGAAGCGCATTATGCGCTTCGTAATGTGATTGAGCATTTGTGGGAACGATATGTTAATTTTGAAAATTAAATGTAATAATTGTTATATGCTATATTATTGTGGAATAAAAATATTATTTGCATTACAATTACATTTTATATTAAAAAAATTAAAGTAAAAACTTAAAGTTTTAATTTATTAGAAAACAAACTAAATTAATGTAGAAATAGAATTTAGTGTAGAATTTGGTGTAATGGGTTGGGAATGAATAAAATTTGGTGTAAGAATATGCTGGGAATATTTCTTTTGGTGTAAAATTTGGTGCAGAATTTGGTGTTTTGAGTTGGAGATGGCCTTATAGCACTTTTTCCTATTGCATCCAAACATTGAAAACTCGGAAAATATTTTTCAGAAGTAATTTTCCGGGTTTTCAAACGGACCCTAAGTGGCAGTTCTTCTCCCTGAAATGTTAAATTGACATCTTTACCCTTAAAATAAATGTTCCATTTATATTTATTCTCCAACAAATAATGGCCACAATTCGGTTCAAACCGAACAGACACTATAGCAACCAAACTGAAATATTTCAATTACAATTTAGAATCGGAACTCGATATTTAGAGTTTATTAAAATCGCGAATCGGAACAGCCGGTTCATGTTCCGAACTGAAAAAAAAAATACATTTATTGTTGAATTTAGACTACTTTAAAAATAAAAAATAAAATTTTAAAATAAAGTTTGAACCAGCAGTTCAAACTGGATCCGGAACCGTGAACCGGTGGTTTAAAATCAAAACCAAATCGCGGTCATATATACTTATATGTGAGAATCAGAATAAATGTAAAAAAGAACATACAATATTTGTAAATATTATAATTCTAATTTTAAACTAATGCTAGTAGTTGTTCCAATTCGAACCGTCGGTTCACGATTCAGGATCCAGTTTTTTTAATTCATGATTTTAATAAACTGAAATCCAAATATTGGATTCTGGATCTGAATCATAACCGAAAATTTTCAATTCGATTGCTATAGTGTCTGGTTCAGTTCCAATCGAACCGTGGTCATCCCTACGTATAACCAATAATTTGTTGGAGAAGAAAAATAAATAAAATGTTTACTTTAAGGCTAGAGAGGTCAATTTAATATATCAGGGGGAAAAAACCGCAACTTTTAGAATAATCGAGGAGGCTAATATGCTTACATGCATAATTCAGGAGGAAAATATGCTATAAACATATAATTCAGGGAAACAAGTGTCATTTTTGCTAATTTTATTATACGTTTTTTTTTTTAAAAAAAATGTTTATCAACATCATTATCTTTAGTATCAAATATATTGGTACAACTATTCATAATGATAGGGTTAGGCTAACCCCATCCCAGAAATTTTACCCCTTTCTAAATGACATGGAAGAGAGAGAATACATTTTTTATTCTTTTTCGATGCTGATGTGTATTGAAATTAGAGAGAAAATTGCTAAAATAGAAATAGGAGAGAGAATTTGCTAATGAAAGAAAAAGCTGCAAAAGGACAACTGCACAACTTTTTATGTCTTTTTTATTTTTATTATTTCTTTTAATATTATTTTATTATATACAAAATTGATGATGTGGAAGTGGGACCCATTTTAGAAAGTGAGAAATTTTTGAGATAAGGATAGCCTAAAACAGCCTAACTAGTCATATAATGGAACAATAGGGCCTAGTAAAATAAACCTAATTAGAAATTGGCCAATAGAGATCGATTTACCAATCATTATATCCTACACCACGGCGCACATAGCACTGTGTGCCGCGCGCCTCCCAAAACGACGTCGTTTTGAGGTAGTGTTGGGAGGCGCGGTAGGAAGTTGCTGATATTATGTGTATTTGTTCACAACGTTATGTGTATTTGTTCACAACGTTATGTGTATTGGTTCATACAGTTATGTGTATTTTTTATACAATTATGTACATTCTTTTTATACAATTATGTACATCCGAATCAGAAAATTTGTGTGTATTATGTTAAGAGTTGATGTGTATTATGTTAAAAGTTTATGTTTATTATGTATTATCTTAGATTATGTGTATTATCTTTTAAAAAGAGTATGTATATTTTGTTATATAATTATGTACATTCATGTATAACATTATGTGTATTCTAGTATAACATTATGTACATTTTTAAACAGCGGGTTTTTTTTTAAAGAAAAAACTACTGCTATTCACTGGGGCGGAAAATTTCAAAAAAAGAAATAATTAAAACGACGTTGTTTTGCATCTGGACGCATAGTGCAACGCGCGCCGTGGTGTAGGATATAAATTGCCTCGATTTACCCAACCAATCGCCTATGGGAAGGCCGATCGAGGAAAGTCTAGAAATGTTGAGGTTGCAGAGTAGCCGAGGGTTAGGATTAATGTCTCAGTTGATGGGATTGTACACCAGTCTAATTGATCGTCCTTCTCCTCGAATAGGAGTTTGTCACGTCAATCTCACTTGTCACCAATTGTCACGTTATTGATTAGTACTTGTAATATAAATAGATCTCATTTGCCGAATTGAATGATCATTTTCTACAATCTCATTAACGGGTATTCTTGAAATAGTCACTCGGGCTGCTATGGCTCACAGTGGATCCAGTGAGAGACATTGTACTCACCCAATGAATACATCCTTCTTTCTTTATCCATATGTCAATAGTATATATATATATATATATATATATATATATATATATATATATAGTAGATTAGAAATACTATGCACTAGGGTAAGTTAGACTAGAAAGTAGGAGAAAAGATATATATATAAGGTGGCCTTCAAGTAAGAACCCATATTTAGGTAGGAACATAAGAACTAATATAAGCCTTTGAACCCCATCCGATCAATGGTTTATATTAATTAATAGTGATAAGAAGACGATTAATATAATTAATTACAAGGGACACTAGGGTAATTTCCACCACCCAAGAATTAATAATTAATATTATATTTGAAATTACTCCAAGATTATAGGGGATGAAGATGATTTTGGACTCTGTAATCTATCTACAATTCCGCGAACGACAACACCACTGCTGAAAGATCTCCCACCAACGTCTGCGCAGTTCTACCGGATTCATGCATCCCAAAGCAGTTGAAGCCGTGGACCAAGAGTTCTTCGCCGTTGAGGATGATGGCAACACAATACCAAGACAGTAAATTCTATATACGAATATGTTATAATGGTTGTGCTTGTAATTGAAATTGTTTGGGACTAGTAATGGAGTGTGTAAGCATGCACCCAGAGATTGCATTACATCCAACAACACGGTGAGGAATCGCAAGCGGACACAGTAATGTCCATGGCCTCCCCAATTGGGTTCACCACGCCAAAATGGCACACCCTGATATGCTGCCGTGCACATACAGACCTGGGCATATGTAGCTGTGTGCACCTAGAGTTAGGGCGCAGTGCACATACTAAGCACGTGTACCCTTATGTACGCAGCCCACTGACCATAAGTGCACATACCTACTCACAAGGACGGAGCATTACTGGTACCTTTAGAATACCGTATTAACCATAGCTTGGTAGTGTGCATGTGCACCTGATGTGCAATTAATGTGCCAAACAGGCTGATGAAACACAGTGAGCGTGCATGTTGGTTATACACTATGTGCCACACAAGTTTACTGCATATTGTACTAATAATTTTGCAATCCACGATAGGTGAAGCCGGCTTAACAATGGGGTCAACCGGATGTTTGATGAATATCTCACCTGGATCAACGAAGTACTGGACCCAGAGTGCAAAGAAGCCAAAAAGCCTTTCGCCGGACAGGTGATCACTACATTGGAAGGAGGAATTGAGTTCTACAAAACTTACGCCACTGCTACTGGGTTTGATGTGCAGTGCGCTTCTGAGAAAAGGGATAGGAAAGGGAAAATCACATGGAAATATGTGTTGTGTTCACATGCTGGCTTCAAACTGGCTACCATAGTCATATAGCTGTTGGCATGAATTCGTTAAAAGAAAACTATTTCGGAAGTTTTTTTCCAACCAAATAATCTGTACTGGGCAGTGTGCACCTGTACTACGTAGAATGTGCCACATTGGACGTTCCCACACAATTTTACCCACAATGGCACCCCTTACAATGCTGAAGTACACAGACTGAACTCCGAAACAGCTTCTACTAGGCAGTGTGCACTTCTAACGACAAGAGTGTGCTAAATCGGGCAGAACCATAACATTTCGGCCACAATGGCACCCCCTACGATATAGTAGCGCACAAACAGGCACAACCATCAGTTTCTATGTGCATCGACCGATAGAGTACAGCGCACATGTGAATCCACGTGAGCCCTAAGATCTTGAGTAAAGTAACAACAAAAAAAACAAAAAACAGAATTGCACCTGAGACCAAAAGTGTGTGAAATCAGAGAGTGCCAACTCACGAATGCAATAATAAGGTTTGAGAAAAAAAAAGTGGAGTACCATAGCCACCAGAACCCAAACAACGAAAGAACACCTGAGTCCAATAGTGTGTGCCTCTCTAAGATCTCCACTACAATTTCATTCTCATTCTTTACTAGTCAATTTGTGTACAAAACATTGTCCACCAACTTGTTTTAGCGTAGTCATATAACTGTTGGCATGAATTCATTAAAACAAAATCGTTTCAGAAGTTGTCTTCCAATCAAATAATTTGTACTGGCCAGTGTGCACCTGTACCACGCAGAATGTGCCACATTAGACGTTCCCATCCCATTTTGCCCACAATGGCACCCCTTACAATGCTGAAGTGCACAGACCGACCTGGGAAACAAACCTGTTTCGCAAGTTACTTTTCCGAAAAGGATTTTGTACTAGGCAGTGTGCCCTTCTAACGGAAAGGGTGTGCCAAATCGGGCAGAACCAGAACATTTCAACCACAATAGCACCCTCTACGATGTTGTAGTGCACAGACAGGCACAAACATCTGTGACTTTGTGCACACACCGATAGTGTACAGTGCATATGCGAATCCACGTGAACCCTAAGATCTTGAGTAAATTAACAACAGAAAACCAAAAAACAAAATAGCACCTGCGTCCAAAAGGGTGTGACATAAATATTTTAGTGGCCCCCGCGCAGGGCAACGCTTGAGCACGTACTCGTGTGGGTTTGTGCACCTGTTTAAATATATAACATCTAAATCCGCATAGAGTGTAAAATGGAAGACCCTTTGATTAAGACAAAATGTGCTAGATGAATAAATAAAATAAGCTCCCTAGTACCATAAGCCTAAATACCAAACTAACAAAGTTTAATAGATAATGATCTAGATACACACGAATAATTTTATCTATGTTTGACACCTAGAATCACGATATTCCAATGCAGTTCGAATGTTTTCTGAATGGCGTATGTTTAACTCAACCGACAGAATCTGACGCATATAACTTGCCCTCAATAAATCAAGGCCCCTACTATCGCCCTTGCGCAGACCACAATCCCACACATTCACCGATTGCCCCACGAAGGTCTCCATGTGCCGCATAGCAAAGACTCCACAATCCACTTTGTTAAGAGCATCCCGCCACCGCATCTGCATTTTCCTAGGGATAATCCTATGTACAACTACCACATCATCAAGGAACACGGACAAGAAATCTTTCTGTCAAAGCGCACACAACGTTAGTAAGCCACAGTTTAAATGTGCACAACCAAAAAAACCATGCTGGTGGGCACAAGTGATGGAACATTAAACATACGCTGCACTGCGCTGCCAACATGAGAACTTCTTACGGGCATTAAAAAGTATGCGTGCAGAGCACCTCGTCTTCAAACTCTCGAAACGAGCCGCCTCCTCAGGAGTCAACTCATACTCGGAAGCTTCAACATCATCATCCACCTACCCAGGTGCCACAACCTCAGCCTGAAACTCTGGACAAAACCAAAAGACAACATATCGGGCCTGAAATGCACACACATAAGAACAAAACTGCACATAGCAAACCCAACAACCCACGAACACACCATAAGGGCACACACGTAAGAAAAAAACTGCACACTAACAAAACCTATTACCATTATAAAGTCTGATACATACACCGACCACTACACGCATCAACCTACTGAGATGCCACACAACACCAATACACACACATATAATACCCCACCCCCACCTAATTTATTTTTGAAACTACTTCAACATACTTCTTTAACAGGCTCAAACTTTAAACACATAGGACTCTCATCAAGAAACCCGATATTAGAGAATTATTCGGAGAAATGAATGATGTACATGCTAAATATTTACTCTGTAAAAACATTATTACTATTAAATATACTAACACAAAAACGTGGATAAACTATATAGGATCTATAAATAGCCAACCTACAAATTAATAAAAAACATGTTAAACATAATACTATTTCAAATGCGACAACTAATTTCAAAATTAAAAAAAAAAAAAGAAAACATATACCAAGTCCACATAAACTAATAGACTAAAGTCCACTCTGAAATACTATGAACGCACACGCGAATAATCACAAATGCACACAGCAGCCAAACTCCAACACACCACAAGGGCACACACTGATGTACAAAAATACACACACTGTAATGAAAACCCCCCATAGTAACCGGCAAAAAAAAAAAAAAAAAAAAATCCCCGCAACACTGCCCCCGACCTCCCAACAGCCACCTACACTGGACGGCAACCCCACACCCAAACCCACCATACCAGTCTTTCATTCCATTCTTCTGTTGCCAATCAAATCCCATAAATTGCAGCTAGAAATAAACCATCCTTATGCCTCCATTTCAGGAGTCATCACTTACTGCCTTAAAATGCTTCAGATTGCATCAGATTAATTCAACATCACCCTTCCAGCCTCATGAAAGTCAAATCTTCCTTTGATCCACCAAACTAGGTGGACCATTTTCTTTCTTCAATCAAATCTGTAACCATACACCCATTTAACGAAATTCAACTTCAGCAGGCTCTCAAGCAATTGCAGCAGCCTTCCCTTACTCAAACTGCACAAAAAATTTTTAATTAGGCAATTTTAGCCCCCACACTGCCCAGCTTTACTCAAAACTTGGGAGTGTCTCAAATGCCTCTAGCTTCCCAGAATTTTAAAAGATTGCATCATCCATGCCTTAGATGCAAAGCACTAGCAAACTGTTGGGAGCATTTAAAAGGAAAGGCTTCCTTTTGCCTATCCATGTTGTCCCACATTGGAAGTTTAGCCTCTTATTTCATTGCTTATATACTCCAAGTCTTTTCATCTACTTTGAAGTGTTATGAGAAGGGAAAAGAGGAAGACCACACGCGCGCCGCCGCCGCCGCCCGCCCGTCCGGCGGGGTCAATGTTTTGCTCTCAAACTCTTTTTTCTTACCCTATTTTTGTGGATCTTGTAATGACCTTGTCCGCACCACTCCATGAAGGAGTGTGCAGAGTTGGTCTACTACATGTTTCTAGCGCTACAAAGTAGGGTAATGGGAGGTGGTATGATGCTACAATTATGCTGCTTTGTAGTATAAATATATGCTGTTAGCAGGTTAGAAAATCGCAAGAAAGAGAGCAATACTGCATTCGAAAATACTGCTGCTGTTTCGAAACTGCTTCTTTCAACTTTCTTTCCGTAAGCTTGCATAATATAAATTGCCCGTGTTCGTTCTATTTTGCCGGTCGAAAGCATACGACTCAATCCCTGGTCGTGAATGTTTTTAAGGCAGTGTGATACACACGATACAGAACCGTGCCTTTGTCTTTTTCGCTCCAAAGCTTTCATCCGCAGTGTCTGCGACAAACACTGTGTCTGATATTGCTCCTATTCAACCACTCACTGGTGGTTTGAACTACAAGAGATGGGCTGCAAAATTAATCATGCTTCTGGAATCAAAGGATGTGGACTATGTCCTTTTTGCAGACCCTGCGAAGTTCAATGTGACAACTACGCAACTTGCACTGCAGACCACGGCTTCAACTGCTGCGACAGACCCGAAGTCGACAGATGGTACAGCTACTGCGGATGCTTCCACGGACCCGAAGTCATCATCAGTTCAAGATACATCTACGGTCGAGGCAGCTCGCATCAAATACGAAAATGATAACAAGACTGCCCGGACAACCATTCTTCAACGTGTAAGTGACCCGTTGTTTGATATGTTTTCTGAATATAAATCTGCAAAGGCAATTTGGGATTTAATGATTGAAAAATATGGGGCTGATGATGTGGGGAGACGCAAATATGCTGTGGGTCATTGGTTACACTTTAAAATGGTGGAAACCAAGCCTGTAATCGAACAGGTCCACGAGTTTGAAAATTTAGTCGGTGACATGAAAGCAGAAGGTGGGATTGTTAATGAAGTAGTCCTATGTGACTCTTTGACTGACAAACTGCCCGACTCCTGGGTGGACTTTAAGAATAAAATGGAACATGATCGAAGGAGCTACACACTGCAACAGCTAATCAATAGCGTGAATATCGAGGAGGAAAACCGCATGGTTCAAAGGTCTGTTTCTCTTACTAACAATGTTAAAGCTAATATTGTTGAAACTAACTCTGGCTTTGAGAAACCAAAACCTGGTGACAATTCTAGAAACCAAAAGAAGAATTATAAGAACAATAACTCCACTCGCGGCAAGGGTGGAAAAATTCAGAAAAAGGGGAACAATAGTGGTGAATGCTATGTGTGCGGAAAACGAGGCCACCGTGCTGCCCAATGCTATAAAAGCCATGGGTCTACGAGTCAGAAACCAAACAACGAGAAGTCGAAGAACCAAGTTAATCTGGCGGAGAACACAGAAGATGCTGATTTAGTAGCTGCAGTAGTAACTGCAGCCAACGTGGTGGAAAATCCAGACGAATGGGTTGTGGACACTGGAGCCTCACGACACTTTTGCAACAACAAAACTTCATTCAAAACCTTTGAGCCTATCACTGGTGGAGAACAAGTCATCATGGGAAACTCCAGCGTTTCCGAGGTAAGTGGTAGAGGAAAAGTAGAATTACTGCTTTGTTCTGGAAAACATTTATTGTTGCAAAATGTGCTTTATGTCTCTTCCCTTCGAAGAAATCTGATTTCCGGAGGCCTTCTTAATAAGGCTGGAATTAAGATGGTTTTTGAGTCTGACCGTTTGGTTATGACTCGTTGTGAGAAATTCATTGGGAAGGGATATCTGCGTGGAGGTCTTTTTGTACTAGATGTCTCTATAGTTAACAATAACTCTGATGTATCTGGCTCTTCTCTGAATGCTCGTGATAATAAGAATGCTTCTTTTGCTTATACCGCTGTATCAGTTAATGTTTGGCATGCTAGATTAGGACATGTTGGTGCAAAGTGTTTATATAGACTGAAAAACGTGAATATGCTACCAAACCTGTCTAATGATACATGTGAACAATGTGAAACATGCGCTGAGGCAAAATTTGCTAGAACATCCTTTTTAACTGTAAAGCATCGTTCTTCATCATTACTAGAATTGGTACACACTGATTTAGCAGATTTTAAAACCACTGAGAGTCGAGGTGGTAAACGTTATTATATAACTTTTATTGATGACTTTTCTCGTTATACCAAATTATATTTGTTGAGAACAAAATGTGAAGCCGAACAAAAATTTGTTGCTTTTAAAAATGAAGTAGAAAATCAGTTGGAAAAAGGGATCAAAAGGCTTAGATCCGATAGAGGAGGAGAATATGAATCAACTTTTTTGAAAGATCTGTGTGAATCTTTTGGCATTGTACACGAAGTAACTGCACCCTACACACCCCAACAAAACGGCATAGCAGAAAGAAAGAATAGAACTCTCAAAGAGATGATCAACGCCATGCTAATCAGTTCAGGTGCCTCTGATTCATTGTGGGGAGAAGCTGTTCTAACAGCTAACCACATTCTAAACCGAGTCTTACACAAAGGGTTTGAAAAAACCCCTTATGAACTGTGGAAAGGGCATGGGCCAAATCTTAAATACTTTAAAGTATGGGGTTGCCTGGCAAAGGTGGGATTTCCGTCCTTTAAAAGGCCCAACTTGGGACCTAAAACCTTAGATGCCATTTTTATTGGATATGTTGAAAATAACGCAACTTACAGGTTTATGTGTTTAGAAAACCGTACAATATGTGAATCTAGAGATGCAGTTTTCTTTGAACATGTGTTTCCCTTGAAGGGTGATCTTGAACTAGATACGAATAAAGTTCAACATAATCTATCTTTCCCTGATTTCTCATGTAATTTAGAAGAGCCTAGAAGAAGTAAAAGGCCTAGAACTGAGAAAAACTTTGGCTCTGACTTCATAACGTATATGACTGAATTGAAAGATCCAAATGAACTGTGTGATTGTTTTATATGTCAACTTGTGTTAGAAGAAGAACCAAAATCCATTCAAGAAGCCATGCGATCTGTAGACGCCACTCTATGGAAAGAAGCAGTCAAAAGTGAGTTAGACTCCATACAGTCTAATCATACGTGGGAAATCGTGGATTTGCCCAAGGGTTGTAAACCCATAGGCTGTAAATGGATTTTCAAGAGGAAATTGAGACCAGATGGTTCAATTGAAAGATTTAAAGCCAGGCTGGTAGCCAAAGGTTTCACACAGAAATTCGGTGAGGATTTCTTCTATACCTATTCACCAGTAACAAAGATAGCTACTATACGTGTTCTATTTGCTTTAGCATCTTTACACAGGTTGATAGTACATCAGATGGATGTAAAAACAGCTTTTCTAAATTGTGAACTAGAAGAGGAGATCTACATGGAACAACCCCCCGGATGTGTTGATCCAGGACAAGAAGGGAAGGTATGCAGACTTAAAAGATCTCTTTATGGCTTGAAACAAGCCCCTAAGCAGTGGTATGAAAAGTTTCACAAAACTTTGTTAGAGCTAGGTTATTCCACTAACCGCTTAGATGCCTGCTTATACACAAAAGAGGTAGAGTCTAGCATCGTAATAATCTGTCTCTATGTAGATGACATGCTTATCTTTAGCTCAAGTATAGGAGCTATAAATGAGACTAAAAGAACTCTATGTGACAAGTTTGATATGAAGGATCTAGGGGAGGCTGATGTAATACTCGGGATAAAGGTTACAAAAACTGAGAGAGGTTACCTTTTATCCCAAAGTCATTACACGGAGAAACTCCTGAACAGGTTTGAGAGTTATGAAGTAACTCCAGCTAAAACCCCCTATGATCCCAGCGTAAAATTATCAAAGAACATAGAGGCCAATGTGTCTCAAGAAGAATATGCAAAGATAGTTGGGAGTCTAATGTTCTTGATGAACTATACTAGACCAGATCTTGCATTTGCTGTGAATAAACTCAGTCGGTATACTCACAACCCTGGTATCTCACATTGGGATGCACTGAGAAGGGTACTTCGGTATCTAAGAGGCACAATAGACTGGGGCCTTAACTATAAGGGACACCCAGCTGTGCTCGAGGGGTTCTGTGATGCAAACTGGGTAAACGACGCTGATGATGTAAGCTCAACTAGTGGATACGTATTCACTATGTGTGGAGCCGCGATATCATGGAAGTCGACCAAACAATCCTGTATAGCCAGATCAACTATGGAATCAAAGTTCATAGCATTAGATCTAGCAAGTCAGGAAGTCGAATGGCTGAGAAATCTTTTGGCAGACGTGCCATTGTGGGGGTGCCCAGCACCTGCTGTTCCCATACATTGTGATTCCCAGACTGCCATTTGTGTTGCGTAAAACAGTGTCTACAATGGGAAACATAGACACATAAGAGTCAGACATGAGTCTGTTCGGCAGTTAATACTAAATGGGGTAATCACAATGGTCTTTGTGAGATCTGAAAGGAATATTGCAGATCCTTTCACAAAGGGCCTAAACAGAAAGGCCGTCCTTGATACATCAAGGGAAATGGGTTTGGGACCCATAGATACTCTGTAGCCAGTCATGGTGGTCTGCGTTGAGGTAGACTTGACAGAGTCGAAGGTCTATCCTAGAATAGACCTAACAGGGGATAGCTCAGGGTCAAGAGTATGACCTCACATATTTCAAGGCGACCAAAGCAATTAAGTGCATTAAGTTCAAGCTTTGTCTATTCGATGAGTTCAAGATCAAATTCACTCCCGTTTAGAGAAGTACTTAATGTCACTATATGACAGTTCAAGTTTTACACACTGGCAGGAAAATTTGTTTTGATCGTTCTCAGGCAATGCCAGCATCAGCCTAAATCCCTTTAATGGTGGGGGATTGTTGGGAGCATTTAAATGGAAAAGCTTCTTTTTGCCTATCCATGTTGTCCCACATTGGAAGTTTAGCCTCTTATTTCCTTGCTTATATACTCCAAGTCTTTTCATCTACTTTGAAGTGTTATGAGAAGGGAAAAGAGGAAGACCACGCGCACGCCGCCGCCCGCCCGTCCAACTCGGCACGTCACGACGCGCGGTGTGGTGGGGTCAACGTTTTGCTCTCAATCTCTTTTTTCTTACCCTATTTTTGTGGATCTTGTAATGACCTTGTCCGCACCACTCCATGAAGGAGTGCGCAGAGTTGGTCTACTACATGTTTCTAGCGCTACAAAGTAGGGTAATGGGAGGTGGTATGATGCTACAATTATGCTGCTTTGTAGTATAAATATATGCTGTTAGCAGGTTAGAAAATCGCAAGAAAGAGAGCAATACTGCATTCGAAAATACTGCTGCTGTTTCGAAAATACTGCTGCTGTTTCAAAACTGCTTCTTTCAATTTTCTTTCCGTAAGCTTGCATAATATAAATTGCCCGTGTCCGTTCTGTTTTGCCGGTCGAAAGCATACGACTCAATCCCTGGTCGTGAATGTTTTTAAGGCAGTGTGATACACACGATACAGAACCGTGCCTTTGTCTTTTTCGCTCCAAAGCTTTCATCCACAGTGCAGGAAAAAACCCAACACAATCTTCAGAAGCCAATAACAAACTAATCTCAGAATCAGAATTTAAACAGGGGGAGTCCTTTCCTAAGGTAGGATCCTCCCTTTGCCTGCAACCTCCCTCCACATTATATGTCTTAAGAGATTGCATCCATTCTGAGTTCATTCCCAGAGCTTCATACCCACACTAATTAACAGACTAGCAGAACTGCTCCCAGAATATCAGATCTCTCACTCTTAAAAAGACAGGAAAGATATACACTCTCAAACATACTCCATCATTAGATAAACTGATTAGACACACGGACCAAATATGAAATACGACCTAGGTAAAAACTTACCAGTAGCTATTTGTGACGTGGAACACTTCTCGAGCATGAAACTATTTATTCATAACTTCATCTACAAATTGTTAGAGCATTTTATGCATTCACAATATTCTCTCCTCAAGCCCACAATGTTCTCTATATCTTCTGCTACTCTTCAATTTCACTATCTTATACAAACAGATTGTTTGTAAACTATAGATAGTATAACAAAAATTTAACGCAATATCACAGACCCAACACTGAATTCCACTCTCAAACACCAAGCTACACCAAAAACACAGCTAAACAAATACAACAAAATCAAACAAATACACAAATCATATATAAAAAAGAACACACACACAAAACCCATACGAATCCGAAATTCAAAAAAAAAAAAGTGAAAATTGACGTGGAACAGCAGCCGACGAGGTCGCCGGACGTGCGCGCTTAGCGTTCCGAACAACGGTGCCGGCCATCTCAGATGGGAAGTTAATCGACGAAAGGGAGATAGCGACGTTGGACTCTGAACACTACCTACGGTGAACTCCTACAGCGAAAGGGAGGTAGCGACATTTCAGTGAAAGACTCTCACTGTCACACGCAAGATGATATCCACTGTCCAAATTACCCCTACACGGCTCTAACAAGCGCATAACAGAAAAATTTAAAACAATTAAATCTGCACCGTAGATTGATTCAAATAAATGAATTAGATTAGTTCTTACGTTCCTACCTAACAATGGGTTCTCATATGATTTTTATTCTCTCTCTCTCTCTCTCTCTCTCTCTCTCTATATATATATATATATATATATATATATATATATATATATATATATATAATGAATATGATTATCCGTTAAATATTATCTTTTTCGTTAATTTATGTTATTTCACCGTTAACTTACCCATTGAATTCAATAAGAAAGGTCTTAGGTTCGAACTTCATCACAATCAAAGTTGGGATAATTAGTACTCTATTTTACTTTTATTAAATTAAATAATAATTTAATAGCTACAACAAAAATAATACATATGCATTTCTTTAATTTAGAATTATGTGTCTACAATGTCTTTATTCAGAAAAAATTATTCATTATCAATAAATTAAATAAGAAAAATAATTTCATTAGTTATATTGTATTTATTTTTCTCCAATATAAAAATTATTTACATTCAAATTCATCAATCGATTATATTCGCTACATTGTCCCTACAGTGTCTTTATTAAAAAAATTATTCATTATCAATAAATTAATTAAGAGAAATAATTTTATTAATTATATTGTCTTTATAATTCTCCAATGTAAAAATTCTTTACATTCAAATTCATCAATGGATTATATTCACTACATTGTCTATTATTTTTTTGTGCACTATTTTTTAATTAAATATCAAAGTTATAATACAAAATAATGCTATATATTTATTTACCAAGTATTTTATTAATATCGTGAAAAAAATTTAAAAATATATAATAAATAAATTCAATCATATTAACTACTTGAGCGATTTGTTGACAAAGAGAGTATTGAAATCACTGAACAAATTGAAGTGAGAACTACCTCGCAATGTCCTTGTTTGACAATTAGCAGTTAGCGGTTAGCATTAGCGGATTTGACCAGTGAATTATATCAACGGTTGGTAAAAAGATATTTGAAAAAATTAACTGTTTAGATTAACATGTAAAATGGCCTAAGGGTATACATATATTTTAATAATAATAATAATAATAATAATAATAATAATAAATAATAATAATAATTATTATTATTATTATAATAATTATAATAATAATAATAATAATAATAATAATAATAATAGTTTAAAAAAATAAAAATATATAATTAAGCTCAATCATATTAACTACTTGGGGAATTTATTGACAAAAAGAGTATTCAAATCACACAACAAATTGAAGTGGAAAACTATCTCGCAATATCCTTGTTTTGCAATCAGCAGTTAGCTCTTCAATATTAATATATATTTAATATTTTATGCCTAATTTTTATTTGCTCTCTCTTATGTCCCGTATTTGGTTTCAACCATACCTATACAATTATTTTATTGACAATTATAATCAATCTTGACTATATTATCTTACATTTGTAAACTTAGAATTACCTATTTAAATATGCAAATTGAACATTCAATTATCTATGAATGAACAATTTCAATATAATCTTGCATTGATATACTTTAAAGTACTTATTTTTTTTTTAAAACAAAACATTGGGCAATTGCGCAATGCGCGTAAAAAACTAGTTATAACTATACTGTAAAAATAATTGTTTGACAATATTTAATATAATGGCCCAATTTGGTAAAATAGTTAACCTATAGGCAAATTTTAGTTTATTTGACCACTATTAATTATTTGACTTATTTTAAAAATCAATATAAATGTTTGGTTAATTTGCTTTTTGTACTCCAAAATGCTAAAATTTAAAAAGCTACTCAAAATAACTTTTTCAATTAAATTTTTAAGAAAAAAAATTATATTAAACATCTATCAGCTAACAACTAATTTATCAAGCACCATTTTACAATCAGCTAATATTATAAATTATTTATAATCTTTAATTAACACAATCAGCTAACACCAAATAAGACCATGCAAATGACATTTGGTATAAAAGTTAAAAATACCTTTCATAAAACTCCCTTACAATATATGGCATTATAAGAGCCGTTGAAATTTTCTCAAATATTATTGGCTTATTGCCGATATTTTTCTTGGTATTCGGTCAGCAATGATGTCACAGAAGGCACATTCAGTCATTACATATCACACGATCTTTTAATTCCGATCCTCACGGTCATGCCAAATCCATTGAGGATGATGTTAACAACCCAATATTCAATAATGTTTTTTTTTTTTTTTTTTTAATATTTCTCTCAAGCATTGGTCGAGAAATTTTATTAAAGACATAATTTTTTTTTTTTATTATTACTATTAAAGACATACTTTTAATAATAAGGTGAATTCAATTTTTTCTCTCAAAATGTTGAATCCTCAACTCAAAGAACTCGCACACCCCGATCCGACAAAATATGACTCAATAATTCAATAGACAAGATCAAATATCGATGTGTACAAGGGATCTGTCCACTTTGGACATAATTCTCACACTGCCGCGGCAGGGGTTCAAACCTAGCTTGATCTCTTTTACCAAATACTGCGTACTGAACTGGTGAGTTAAACCCGTGTGTATAAAGTGAATTCAATTTCTGACACAAACATTAGCAAAAATGTACAGTTTGATATTGAGTCTCATAATTTATTTCTTAATGAAAAGGGGCGGGTTTGAACATTGCAAATGCAAGTTTGAGTTTGAACTCTTTGTGTGCAAAAATGTTAATTCCTTCGACAAAAACTAAAAACTATTTTGCTCAACATACACGTAGTGACAATTACATTCATTATCATTTATCACCCCGTGGGACCCACCCTCCCCAAATGTCAACCTAAAAAATTTAATTAAAAAATAAACGTCATTAGTGCATAAATTATCACGCTTAATCCTAAAGATTATAACAGTTGACGTGTACGTATCCCCAACTTTCAAGCATAAATAGCATCCAACGCCCAGAGAATATAATGCAAGCAACAATATAGTTTGGGAGAGATATAATATTAGTTTGTTGTGTTTGAAGGGATCGGAGTAAGAGATGTCTTCCGGTTGCAAGTGTGGCTCCGACTGCAAGTGCGGCAGTAACTGTGGGTAAGCTTCCCGGCCGGCGGCCGGCCCGATCAACCACCATCATCTTATTTTTTCATACCAGATGAGAACAATAAGATTTGATCGAAACTAATTCTATTATTTGGATATATATATATATATAGAGAGAGAGAGAAAGAAAGAGAGGTGTAACTTACTATTAAGTTGTATAGCTCAATTATGGATTACAATTTTGATTCTTTTTTTTTTTTTCTTGGTAGATGTGAAGAGGTGACCACCACCGTTACCATCATCAAGGGGGTTGCACCGGTGAAGTTGTAAGTGAACTTGATCTATTTATCCTTTTTAACATTATTTAAAGGATTAAGGTTTCGATTTATGCCTTTTGTATACGATAAAATTATACATGATATGTCTAGTTGTATTGGATACTATGGAGATTAATCTGTATTTAGTTCAATCTAAATAGCATATATGGTTGTACTCGGTATAAAAGATATACATACATCTGCACCAGTGAAGTTGTATGTGAATTTCCATGATCTATTTATCCTTTTTAACTTTCTTTAAGGGATTAAGGTGTCAATTTGTGTCTTTTGTATAGGATTCAACTACACATGATATATCTCATTGTATTGGATATTATGGAGATCGATTTGTATTTGATACAATCTAAATACCATATGGTTATATTCGGTACAAAGATGTACATACATCGACACTAATGAAGTTGTATGTGAATTTCTATGATCTATTTATCCTTTTTAACATTCTTAAGGGATTAATTAAGGTGTCGATTTGTATCTTCTGTATACGATATAATTATACATGATATGTCTAGTTGTATTGGATACTATATATGGATATCAATATTTGGTACAATATATGGCTATTCTCGGAACAAAAGATCTTAAAATATCTAATTTTTATGAGTGGAAAAAATATTTTATTTGTTTTTAATGTTGGGATTATATTGCAGGAGCTTAGAGGGATCTTCTGAGAAGGCTACAGAGGGGGGACATGGCTGCAAATGTGGATCAAACTGCACCTGTGACCCTTGCAACTGTTAGGGCTAAAATAGTGCAAATATAATAATCACCCCTTCAAGCTATGTATGGATAGATCGGAGCATGTCTTATTAGGGTTTGTCTAAATATATATATATATACATATCTGTGTATGTACTGATGATAATTAATGGATGGGGCTTTTGCAGTGATGATATATGATGAGTGTAATAATAAGCAGATTGCAGATGATGAGTTGTGCAGATCTTTGTTGAAGTGTCACTTAGATTTGTGTGATTCATTTATGTTTGGAATGTGTGGTTGCTTGGGTGTTTGGACTTTATCCTTAATGTATATTGAAAGAGGTTGACTGTACTGTATTGAACTAAAATGGTATCAATAATGTATGTTGTGTAACTCATTTTGTGTATATTCATTTAATATTACATAACCAGCTTTCTTAGCGTGCAGTCTCATCTTTTAAAAGAAGTTGCAAGTTCAAAACTCCTTTTTTAATTGAGCCGGCCTGTTGCGAATGAGAATTAGTCTGAGTATAACAAATTATACCATGAACTAACATATTGCAAATACAGAATTTTTGGACCAGAGTCCATAATACAGGATGGACCTTGGTCCATGGTATAACAATTATCTGATTATGATTGTATGATATGTGTGTCTAATTAATAATTTATGTTTTTAGTTAAGATGGAACATGTCATTCAGTTTGGTATTAGAACTAAGCTCATACCACAAGTTAGCTAGTATTTCTGACAAATTTTGAATGTCATTCGTGATAATATTGAAACATAATTATTTTAATCTTTACTTTTAGAATTATATAATTTAACTCGATGAAGAATTCAATATAAAACTTGATCCAAAATGCGACTAACAACATATTATAGAATCCCAGCAAGAAACCACACAACATAATTCTATGAAATCAATAATATTATTTGAAAAGTTTCTTGTTTTTATGATTTTATCATCCAATTAGCCCTACTTACTTCCCCTAGAGGTAAAACTAATTAAACATCCTTCATTATTAATCTCTCAATCAAGAACATTTTTATAATAAAAGTGGTTGGAAATTTCTTGGAAATTCAGCACACGCCAAAGTCTTAGTGGGCACAGCAAAAGTTTGATGATTGGTGATAAAAATGTATGATTGTAATAATGACATTTCCCTTGATAAATAACATTATTGGCATATGAGGCAGTCACATCTCACTGAAAAATTCAAGTATACTTTTAAGAGGCTGTTTGGTAAAGTTCCAACCTTCCTAAGGTAAGGATGGCTTGATTTTTATTTTTATTTTTACTTTTGGATAGCTAATTATTGTTTTTTTTTTTTTTTTTTTTTTTTTTTTTTTTTTTTTTTTTTTCATTGCTAGCTTTTCATTGTTTTAATTAAAATATATTTTTAAATAACACACATCCGCCACACAACCGCCACATCCGCACCTAACAGAACCTCAATCACATCTGTATAATTATATTGGTGGGGGTAGTGTGACAACCCAAAAATAATTTTCCTAAATTCTATTTTATAAAATTTCAAATAGCTATTTTCACTCTTTCAAAAAAAAAAAATTATTTCGAAAACGGTGTATGAATTAAATATTTATTTTAACCGAGTTTTTGAATAAATTCAACACCAAGAATATCCTATTTCGAAAATCCTAAGTTTCGGGTACATTTATGTACCAAGTTTTGACCCAAAAAGTCAATCTGAGTGAAACCTGAGAGGAACATGTGAAACCTGAACCAAGTGTTTTAACTAGAAACTATTTTCAGAAAATCTTTTTTTGACCCCAAGTTGTTTTAAATCATTTTTGAGACCTTGGTCCATGATACAAGGTGAACCTTGATACTTCTACAAGCTTTGTATGATATTTGAGAAGCAAGCCAAATTACCTCTTTGCCCTCAACCAATCATTTGAGTTCTACCTAAGTTTTGAACCCTATTTATTCCTCACTATTCCATTGAGCTTTTTGATCCCTTTCATTTGCCTCTCCACTCTCTAAGTCTGCCAAGGAGAAAGAAGAAACACAGTAAGAATTCCAAGCTTTCATCTCATCCATTCATTTCATATTTCCTTCTAGTTTTCCATCCTTTGCCTTCAATCTCTGAGTTGCTTCCTTAAGCTTTGTTTGGGGAGTTTAGGTGGTGAAGGGGGTATTAGCTAAGTAGAGAGAAAAAGGGGATCCACACAAGAAGAAGAAGAAGTACAAGGTATAAACCATGGACTCCCAAACTAGATTTTTGGCTCTATTAAATGCTAGAAGTATGAAATAAATGTTTAAAATGCTAGATAATGCTTGTTGTTGAGCTATTTGTGTGCTGTTGATGATCTATGATTGATTTATTGAGGTTTGGAAGTGTTTTTGTTGATCTGAGAAGGCTACAGGTGAAGAAGAAGGGGTCTGGTGCACACAGATGGTGCACCAGTAAACCCAACGGACCTAGGCGTGGTCCGTTGGCTAGTTCCGTAGAGGAGTGGACTAAGGCAACAGATCCCAACTGGATCCGTTGCCAAGCGGCGGGGTTTCACAAGCCCCGCCACCAAGCTCTGCCAGGCCAAAATATGGTTCGGGCCGAGCCCTCTGTGGCTCAACTACGTGTCGTTCAGACCGGGATTCATGGGCCCTTGAGGCTCGGACACCCGGGCTGGTTACGACGCACTAGTAGAAGTTAGTTTCGTTGGATTTGGAGTTAGAAAGCATGTTATACAGTTAAAGTTTGAAGATGAATGCTCTGTTGTTTGTTATTTGTGAACTTATATCAGTAAATGAGTTTGTAGTATTTGAGTATTGTTATTTGATTGAGAAGCATGTCTAAATACTTGATAGTATTTGTTGGGAAGTTTTACTAAGTTAATGAGAGTTTGGCATGAACAGTGCATTATTTCCTTGTTTTACAGTGAATGAGAATTAAAGCATATTTCGCAGTAAAGAGCATGTTAGCTTATTTAAAGGTTTAAAGTGCATAAATTGCTCTAAGTAAAGCTTAAGATCTATTTCAAAAATCTATATCTGTTTTGGAAAATCATTATCTATTTTGCATTGAGAAGATTGCATGATGTTTGATTTTCAAAATGTGAGAAAGAGAAGTTGTTGAGATTTCTGTGCATAGCAAGGCTTGTATAAGTTAAAGTTTGTTGCATGAAAAGAGAAATTGCATGAGAAACAAGTTGCATGAGATATATCTATATGCTATCTATTGTGAGGAAAATAGAGTTTTGGAGACCCTTTAGGACTATGTCCTTTCAGAAGAAAAGAGAAAGAAAGAAAGTTTGAGAAAGGAAAGAAAAGGTCAAAGAGGACCGATAGTTTTTATGAAGTAACTTGGTCGATATTCCCGGGTTGCTAGGTTTGATACTACCCGCCGGGCTTTGAATCCTGGTTAGGGGGTGTGCACACTGACAAGTACGATACTTGATTCTACGGAGATTGTGATAAGAACCAAGAGAGTGGTTTTGTGGACGAGATGAGTATTAGGCCGGCTAGATGCCGAGTCCGGATAGGTTCGTTCACGATTCGTGAAGTTCCTACCTCGCTCGCGAGTACAGAAAGAAAGCAAGAAAGTAAAGAAGAAAAAAGCGAGTCAAGAGACTCAAGAGAAAGAAGAGAAAATCGAGTCTATGTGACTCAACAGAAACCTCCACAAAAAAAATATTTCTTTTTACATAAGAGCGCGAGAGTGTGTGTGTGTCTATATATATATATATATATATATATATATATATATATGTATGTATGTATGTATGTATGTATGTATGTATGTAGTTTTCTAAAGTAAGGGAAATGATATGTAATTGAAATATAAGTTTTATTTGAGAAAAGATAGGTAGATAAATATAATCATATATTTGTAAGTTGAAAAAGGAATATAATTATAGACAAGGGTATCAATGGTACCAAGTTGAACTTTTACATGGAAGGTTGTGGGTTTGAACTTCAATGGAGGCGCTATTAACTCTCTGTGCTTCAGTAGGTTGAATGTTAAACTTTATATAGGCAAACACATTTGTATGAAAACTATTCTTAAATCAGTCTCATAGACTTACATTGAACATTTCAAGCCATATAACATTAGAGGTTGCACCCATAATGATTTAAACTCATATATAACATGTTCAACACTTATAGCAATTCATATTTGGACCACACTTAATAAAAATAATAGATCATGTTTTAATTTGAAAATAGATTTTGTACACATAGCATATTAATAATTTGGCTCAATCGGATCAAGTCCCGAACCTCACGAGTCACCCGGATCCGCAAACCAAACCGTGACCGAACACTTAGTAGTAAAACACTTGTGTTCTGCTACAGGGCCCTATGATCGCACGGGACTAGGCGGAAAAACTTTGGGTTCTACCGTGGAGTCCCGCGGCGATCATGGATGTGGTTGACAGGCCCTAAAGGCCTGCCACTACATCCTACCACGAATGTGCGGGGCTGGCCGACGGGCTTCCCAGGATGAGTTAGGGAAAAGATTATCAATTGAATAACAGAACCATAGTTACATTAATACTCTCACAGAGAGAGAACTATCTTCTAGGCTAGAGACTAGATCACTAACAGATTATTACATAACTAACTATATATATTAATAGCATAGTATATAATAATAACATAGTCTAATACTCCCCCTCAAGCACAAGGTTGGTGAGAAACCACATTGAGCTTGCCACGCAGAGTTGCGAACCGCGTTGCTAGAAGCGGTTTGGTGAAAATATCTGCTAGCTGATCCTTGGTAGACACAAAATGAACTTGAAGCTCTCCAGCTGAAACTTTGTCTCGGACAAAATGGTAGTCAACCTCAACATGTTTGGTACGCGCATGAAACACTGGATTCGCGCAAAGATATGTCGCACCTAGATTGTCACACCATAGCGTGGGCGTATAGACAGGCCCTAATCCGATATCTCGTAGCAAGGACACAACCCAGGCAACTTCAGCACACACATCTGCAAGACCCTTATACTCTGCTTCAGTCGACGAGCGTGCGACGGTGCGCTGTTTCCGAGAGACCCAGGAGACAAGATTCGTGCCGAAGAATACTGCATACCCACCAGTGGACTTGCGATCAACAGGACAACCGGCCCAGTCTGAGTTGGAGTAGGCATGAATATCCGAGACCCCCGAAGCCATAAGGCGTAGCCCGTACTCTAGTGTTCTTTTAATATAACGAAGAACTCGCTTCAGTAGGCCCCAGTGCTCATCGATCGGTGAATGCATGAACTGGCAAAGTCGGTTGACAGAATATGACAGATCCGGCCGAGTGATGGCGAGATACTGAAGAGCCCCGGCTAGGCGGCGATATTGCGTTGGGTTGTCGAAGGAGTCAGTGGACTGACACACGGGTTGAGTCACAGAGGCCGGAGTGGCTAACGCCTTTCAATCTGTCATGCCGGCTCGCTGGAGAATATCCCGCATATAATGTCGTTGTGAAAGTTTCATGCCACCAGAGATAGAAATGGTTTCTATGCCGAGAAAGAACGTCGGTTGCCCTAGATCCCGAATTTTGAAGACCGTTGCCAGTTGCCTTAGTATAGAATCGACTAAGGCTGTATCACTCCCAAGCATAATGATATCGTCCACGTAAACAAGTAAGAATACCCGAGCATCAGCAGCGGAGTAGTGAAACAGTGAAACATCTGTTTTGGAAGCATCAAACCCTGTCAGAATCAAAAAATCGTGTAAGCGTTTAAACCAGGCGCGGGGTGCCTGTTTCAACCCATATAGGGAACGCTGTAAGTGACAGACGTGATCAGGACGATCGGGATCCTCGTAGCCTGGTGGCTGCCGCATATAGACCGTTTCAGCCAGATGCCCATTCAGGAAGGCATTGTGAACATCCAGCTGCCGTAGAGTCCACCCACGGGAAATGGCCAAAGAAAGCAACAGCCGAACCGTGGTCGGCTTAACAACCGGGCTAAATGTCTCAAAGAAGTCCTCGCCGGCTACTTGATTGTAGCCTTTGGCAACCAGTCGGGCCTTATAACGTTCCACCGTGCCATCGACTTTTCGCTTGGTGCGAAAAACCCATTTGCACCCTATTATGTTCATGCCTGGAGTAGCTGGAACAAGAGTCCACGTGTTGTTATGTAGTAACGCGTTGAACTCTTGGTCCATGGCGTCTCGCCATTGTGGATGCCCCACTGCTTGAGAGTAGCAAGTCGGATCATCTGTGGATGCTGTTAGGGCATGGAACTGTTCCCCAGTCCCCTGTGTCATACGCCTGAGCCTCATAACATGAGCCCGCTCCTGAGGTTGAGCTCGACGTCCTCGTCTTTTGACAACGGGAGGCCGAGCTGGAGCTGGTTCTATAACAGTACACGGAGTGATGACTCCAGTTTCAACAGTTGTATTACGGTGCAAGACGGGACTGGACCCCCAAGGTAAGCTGGGTACAACTTCTCGTGCTTCAGACTGCACGGGGTCCTTGGTTGCAAAAGGGAAGTGACTTTCATCGAAGCGGATATGGCGACAGATGTAAGTTTTCCCGGTGTTTAGGTCCATGCAGCGGTAACCCCTAAATGACGGTGGGTAACCTAAGAAGACACACGGACTGGACCGATACTCAATTTTATGACGGTTGTATGGACGAAGGTACGGAAAACAAAGACACCCGAATACATGTAGGTATGTGTTAGTGGGTGGGGATTGATGTAGCCGGTAATAAGGTGTATCAAACTGGAGTGAGGATGACGGTAATCGATTTATTAAATAAGTGGCTGTTTCAAAAGCATGATCCCAGTATTTTTGTGGAACAGAGGCTTGGGCCATCATGGCGAGCCCAGTCTCGACAATGTGCCGATGCCGGCGTTCGACACGACCGTTTTGTTCATGTGTATAGGCACATGATTGTCTGTGTACGATCCTTAAGGAGGTAAATAGTTTGTGTAATTTTTGATATTCCCCTCCCAAATCAGACTGAATGGACTTGATAGAACGTGAAAACGTACGTTCTACCGTCGCCCGAAAAACATCAAAAATTTTATATATATCGGTTTTGAGTCGTAGCGGATAATACCAACAATAACGGGTATTATCATCTACGAAGTGTACAAAGTAACGAGAGCCATCCGCAGAAAGAACAGTTGCGGGACCCCAAATATCGGTATAGATAAGATCTAAAATATTATTGCTAGATTTATCTACCCTATCTAACGGGAATCGTGAGAATTTCCCGAGTTGACAAGAAGGACATAAACCAAGAGATACATTTTTATTTAAATCAACCGGGCATTCCCGTAAGACACGTTTTAGAGCTTGTTCGTGAGGATGACCGAGACGCTGGTGCCATACTGTGGATGAAGCACGGGTAGAAACAAACACATGATAAGGATTCGGAACTGACAGTGAGTACAATCCCCCCGAGCTCGGCCCTTTAAGAAGAACTGCCTGTGTGATTGAATCCTTCACAACAAAAAAATCAGGATGAAATTCAAAGTAACAGTTATTATCTTTTGTAAACCGATTTACAGATAATAAAGAAACTGACAACTCGGGGACATGTAAGACACTAGATAATTTTAAAGGCTTAATGACCGAAGGAATAACTACATGACCCAAACTCGAGATTTTCAAACCTGTGCCAATACCCACTCTCAGAACGTCATCACCGTGATATTCGTTGGCCTGCGAGACCACACCGGAATCCGGCGTAGCGTGTGTGGAAGCACCCGTGTCCGGCAGCCAAGATGTGACTGCTGTAGCCAATCCGCCACTGCCAGCGTCTCCGGCGACCGCTACATGCGCCAATGGTGGTGGCTCGGAGTATCTCTTGTAGCAGAAAGCTGCCGAGTGGCCCTGCTTGCCGCAAATCTGGCACCGCAGACCACTGTTCCGGCCACGACCACCACGCCCGCCTCACTGGTTGCCGCCGCGACCGCCTCCGCCTCCACTGCGATTCTGTCCGCGGCCTCCGGTTCCCTGATGCCGTCCTCCTCTGCCGGCATATAAAGCCGAGGGAGATCCAGTTGACGATGCAGGTGCATAATAAGATTCTACCTTTATTATCAGCTTTAAAAAGTCTTAAAAATCTGGGGTGTTACAGTTGGTATCAGAGCCTAAGTTTGACCCTAGGATAAGACTCTTAAGACCGGACTTTAGGACATTAGGCTTGAACTCTAGGTATCTAGGAACATAGGACTCAGGAATCTTAGGACGCGCGGTGAGATTGTGAAACCTACACATAACTTCCCCTCACTTTATCCCTCCATGACTTAAAGAACCCCCCTACGCTTACCACACCAAGGTAAGGGTGCAGCACACTGACCCATCACTACAATAAATATTGGCCCTAAAGACCAGCAGCACGGCGCCAACAAGAAGACAGTCAAGGACCCCACACTCCTCGCAGAACGAATCCGAACCTTCAACAAAATCCTTGGGTTAATGGAATGCCCAGGGGAGCACCGCGTAGAGATAGCCTCGTTCGAAGACACAAGGCTGATCCTTGATAAATCCAAAAAGGACCCACTTATGGGTAACAACCGGGGGTCCAACTAGGAGTGCCTAGGGGCACGACTACAAGGACGATTCCACCCCGCACCCGCAAGGGCAACCACGTACAAGAAATCCCCCACCACCTCCGTCGAACAAAAACGCAGACTTTGCCCGACAAGTCTTTAACCATCGACCACCCACATCCTCAGGAGAAGAGGATCCCGTAATCCTAGGAGAATGGATCCGAACCCTCAACAAAATCCTCGAGTTAGTAGGACGCCCAGAGGAACGCCGCGTGGAGGTAGCCTCGTTCTACTTCGGACACGAGGCCGATCTCTGGTAAATCCACGAGGGTCCCACTTACCAACAAGAACCAGGGTTCAACTGGGAACACCTCAAGGCGCGACTTCGAGAGCGGTTTTATCCAACACACGTAAAAGAATCCATGTACGAAGACTTTCTCCATCTAAGACAAGGGACAACTACCGTCATGGAACACCAACAAACGATTCCTTGAACTAGCACGCTTCACACTAGAACTAGTCCCACCGAGGTAACCGGAGTAGAGAGATTCGTATCGGGCCTCAACTTTGAAGCCCGAAAAGCACTAGTGGTAAGCAGACCTCGGGCTCTCAATGAGGCTTACTCCAGTGCCGCTAATCTCTACCGAATCCAACTACTCCAAACGCGGAATCCAGGAACAAACCCGAAAGAAGAAGTAACAGAAGTGGGAAGCCGCTCCCTCCAGCATGAGCGAACCCTTTCGGAACTAGTCACGAATGGGCGCAACTATCCCAGCCTGGAGACTGGGAACGCCAATTAGAATGCAAGGAAGTAAGGTAGTACGTCAACGACACCCTTTCCTAATCGTTGGCACGAATCACCGAAAGAGGCTCGATATGACAAGAAGAGGCAACGAACACATGGAAAGTATCATACAACTAGAACCTCCCAGCAATAAGGATCTTACCTTGGAACAAGGACCCTGATGGTTTTAAGGCACCGTGAGAAGTACGTGAGACACGCAAAGTCGCCAATACACCATGCGACGTCAAGGGCAGTCAATCAAATGCATCCCAAGGAAGGGAAATGCATCACCGAGCACTCGGTCACCAAAGGATTGAACAAAGAGCGGGCGACAAGCCGAACTCCAAGAAGAACCAAGAGGGCTTACCCTTAATCAAGCAAGGAAAAGATGAAGTTGGTTTATAACCAAACTACCCGGTGAAGATGACGAGGTTGCCGATTGGAAACCGGACCCGACCTACTAAGCGGAACGAACATACAAGAGTCTTGACTCATCTAGAACTCGTTCTTAAGGATCAATAAACGTTGTACGATGGGTCATCCTATGTATTCAAGCCCCTTTTAGTGCACAAGGGCATGGGACTTGTCAGGACAAGAATCGGTGCCTTTTTGGGGCCTTTCCCGAGGGAATTGACTCTTCCTAGTCATTCTCCCGCGGGTCCCCAACGGGTCCTTGAAGGGTCCTTGGCAGGAGCTTGGCAGGCGGACAACCGCCCACCTCGCGCCCATTGGTACAATGTGCTGATTTCTTAACCCCTCATTTTTTTGATTTTTGGCACACTTGTGTGCCTCGACTGATGAAAATGAGTCTTGGGTAAGGAACCATGGGCCACCCAAACATAGTGTTCTACGCACGAGGCACCATCGGAAAATCCCAATCAATTGCATTGCACGAGTAATTGAAGTTGGATTCTACGATACAACCGACTAGGGATGTTTGGCGTAAAGGATTGCGCAAACCAAGGAGGCGAGTTGGGAACTCGTGCCAAGAACCCACGAAGACCTTAAAAGTCAAAATGCTAAGGATGGACCAGAAGCCCTCCAAACCATGGATATCGTTCAAGCAAATCAGAGGACTCCTTACAAGTTGTATAGGAACCAAGAACTACGTAGTCCATGGTGCTAAGCAAAAAGGTAAAGAGCACATTTGTGCCAAGACCTCAAGAGTCATTAAGGACCCACAAGGAAATGAGATGACTCGTAAAGACACCGAGTCATCCCACAACGAGATTAGGTAACCTACTGCGCTTCAAGAAGGAAAAGAGCATGCAAGGACACCTTCATCATTAAAAGTTACACAAAAAGGGCACCACAAGCCGAACCTCGGGGAAGACATGAAGTCTTACTAAGAATTGCATCCACTAACGAGGAGATGAAATTCAATAAGGAGAGAAATTCAACCCAAAGTCTAGCGACTCCCAAGAGACTTTGGGAAGAATTTGGGAAGTACGCCCTAAAAAATTGGCTTGGTCGACCCAACTTGGCCAAGACCTTGGACGCATTAAAGAGGTAAGTGTTAAATCACCACGGGAAACTCCCTCAAGATAGAAGAGAAGGATGAAACCTTAGCCTGGGAAGCAAGGTCTAACAAGGATCTTAAAGTCAAGCAAGCGCCAACACCGAGGAAGGAGGATCAACGGCTCGTCGACGCATCGTGATCAAAACATCAAACCAGATTATTCACTTGAGATCAAGAACCCTTAACCCATCCTAGCCGAATTCCTTTCCCTTCCTCGGAAAATCGGCCCCGTCCTTATTTCAAAACCCTTTCTACCCTTCAAACCCCATTCTTGATTCCATGTTTTAACGACTCCGCACAAGGCGACAACCTCACAACCTAAGTTGCGACCTCGAAAACCTTGATCCTAATTATTGAATTCAATTTGTCCTCAAGTTGAAACCCACTCTCTTAGTCTTGTAAACCTAATCGTTCCCAAAAACCCAACACACATAGACATACAATTATACAGTTTCCCCATAGAATACCTTCTCTATAGGACCGCCGTTCTACTCTTGACTCGTTAACCCTACAATGATTTCTAAGCTTCGGGGACGAAGCTTCTCGTGAGGGGGGAGAGTGTAACACCCCGTGTTACGGCCTTCAATCCTGGATTAATTATTTAATTAATCTCGCTAATAATAATTAAATATGATTTAATTATGTTAGGTTTCCCTTTAATTAATTAATAGGGTCCACCATGAACCGTGGACCCTTGCCTAAATTAGAGGCTTAAGCCTATTAGGAATAAAGAAAGTAAACCTTTTACTATTCAGATCCTAATTAGGAATCCTAGACCTAGTTATCTATTAGGAATAAAGGAAGTAGGCCTTTTACTATCCAGATTATGATTAGGATCCGCTTTAATTAATATGGTCCAATGTGGACCATGGACCCTTATCCCTAAAACAAGTCCCTAGTCCTATAAGGAATAGAATTAGTAAACCCATACCATTCAGGCCCTAATTAGGAGTCTTAAATATATAAATAGGGAACTTAGGAGGCACCTAGAATTCCCACCACAATAATCTCTCACCATCCAAAGAATTCCAAGAATTCCCCTAGGAGAAATCAAGAAAGCAAGAAAGCTTAAAGAAAGATCCTTCATAGCCAAGGAATTAATTAAGGCTAAGAGGTAACCCATGTCTCAACAAAACCTATTTTCATAGTTATGATCCCCCCTTAGGGTTTCCCCATATTATTGTGTATTAATGACTTGTGATGATTATTATTGATGATTGATGTGATGATCCCATGGGGGATCATGATAATCTTGATATTGGGAGATTCTTGATAATTATGATGTTCTTGATGATTATATGGAGTTCTTGATGATTATGTGTTGTTCTTGATAATTGTGTGATGCCCTTGATGCTTATGTGTTATTCTTACCGAATCTTGCAATTAGAAGGCGAATCGTATTCTTGTTGATATAAAAGTGATTAGAACCCTAGGTTGTATCGTATGATATTATTCTTGGATTATCGGGTGGGTAATCGCATGTTTGGGTGTTGATTATGTTTAGAAAAGCATGATAGGTTATATGCCGTTCGTTTCTCGTATTTGATCCGTTAATTGTCTACGTGTTGTCGTTGATTGCGTTGTAAAGTGTCTAAGCATGGTTTCGGGTTCCACAATGGTTCCCGGGGCGAAATTGTGTGATAAGAGTCAGTGGGGGGTAGGGGACCCGCCACCTACCCACGGCCGGAATGGTGATCCCGGCAGTGGGCAGCCGGCGGGCGGGCAGCTGCCCGCCGGCGACCCGCTGCCCGGAATAGTGAATCCAGCGGGCAGCCGGCGGGTGGCCCCCCACCCACCGGCTACCCGCTGGAATTTTCCCCATCTTGGGTTCTCGGCTTCCCCGTTTGATGTTTCCCCGTCCCCCGTGGTGTCCCAACGGACTCCGTTTATCGTGCCTATGTCTAGTTTGATATTTCGGGTACCGTTCGTAGGTTTATGAGTCTATTATATTGCATGCTAGTTGAATTGGTGTCCCGTTGACCTAGGTGGAAGAAGTATGAACCCCTTAGGACTATTCTTAGTATGTGATGGATCACGCATAGGTTTTGTTATACGTTTTCTCCCCCTTCCCAATGTGTTAATGTGGGTTGCATGTACTTGCTATGTGTTATGTGTGCATGTAACCCCGAGTTGGTTAAGATCAATCGGGCTATACGGGCAGTCGGGTGGGCTGAGAACCATACCGGCTGTTAACCAGGCTGGTAGAGACCGGTCAGGTATATAAATATTATATAGGACTAAGTTCCACTATACAGGCAGTCGGATGGGCTGAGAACCATACCGGCTGTTAACCAGGCTGGTAGAGACCGATCAGGTATATAAATATTATATAGGACAAAGGTCGACTATACGGGCAGTTGAATGGGCTGAGAACCATCCCAACTGTTAACCAGGCTGGTAAAGACCGGTCAGGTATATAAATATTATGTAGGACAAAGGTCCATCAGTCGGTTGCGATCGGCTCCTCCGTAATGTGAGACGGGGCAGGGTGCTGCGGGGCCGTGTCAGAGCTATATGCGCTGACCCTCATGTATGGGCATGCGATTGGTCCTGTGGCGCCAACAAAGTATGCTATATGATGAGATATGGAGGAGTTGTGTTTATGAGTATATTGGGGGATGTGACTAAGGGATTTATGTTGGGGATTGTTTATGTTGAGTTATGATTATTGTCTATGCCTTGCCTTATCTGCCTTATCTGTTGTGAACTACATATGCTTGTTATAACTGTTGATTGTGTCTAGCCTTATCTGTCGAGTCATTCCCGGTTTTAAAGCTAGAGTTCGTAGGATATATCTTCATGCTCAAAATGGTTTTCGTATATCTATATATACCTCTATATGTATTGTATTTCAACGCGTTGGAGTGGGTTACCAGCATCTCTTGCTGAACAGATATATTTGGCTTTCAGGAACAGAAGATTAAGTCACTGGAGCGCGCTAGAACTCGGAGTGTAGAAATAGATAGTTTCCCTTTCGGCCTGCGTGCCATGTTTATACATTTATGCTTTTGAGGATATTAGTTAGTTAGCCTGTGCATCTGGGTTCTCTAGCCTAGGTGTGGCATAGCACCCCGAACACTTGTATTATATTCTGGGATTTAATAAGATTCTACCTTTATTATCAGCTTTAAAACGTCTTAAAAATCTTGGGTGTTACAGATTAGATCAAAGAAGATTTCCTTGGAGGTCAAAAACATGTTTGGCTTCGTCAAAGGAACAATTCTGAATCCAAGAGAAACAAATTCAAGGTACGCGATATGGAAGAGATGCAATAGCATAGTGTGCTCATGGATCTTCAGATCGCTCAGCTCCACCATTGCGGAGAGTGTTCTATACTTCGAAAATGCAATAGATATTTGGAATAATCTTAGGAACAAGTATTCTTAGACAGACCCTCACAGAATTGCAGAGCTTCAGAATGAAATTTTCAAAATGCAAATCATTATGGGAACAGATGAATGCAATGAGATCGTTGTGTGTGTGTGAGCGCATACCTAGATGTTCTTGCAGTTTTGTGAGCAAAATAAAAAGGGAAAGGGAAGAAGATCATGTGATTAGATTCCTAGAAGGTCTAAATCATGAATTTGAAACTATTAAGTTGGGTGTTCTTGTCTTGGATCCCATCCCTGACAAGGACAAAGTTTTTAATATGGCTTTAAAGGTTTAAAGGAAACTAAATGGTTATACTAGTCACAACACTAATGAGCTGATTCAATCCAATGTTGTTCAGAACATTGAAGAATAAACCGTTCAAAATACTCAAATGCAAGTTGTGAATGACCAAAATATTGTGGCAGTCTCAGGATCAAATAATAGGAGGAGATTCAACAATAGTAGTGGAAAAACTGTGCCAAAATGTACATTCTGTGGGATGTTTGGTCACACCATTGACAAATGCTACAAGAAGAATGGGTACCCCACTCTCGGTTGGGTTACAAGATACAACAAATCCAAAAACAAACAAAATTAGGATGTTTAACAGACCCCTAATGCTTCTGTAAACCAAGTTGGAGACATAAGATTATATGCTTACCAATTCCAAAGGCTATTGTCATTTTTTTCCTGAATCAGAACCAATGAAATAAAGGATCTACTAGTGTTGTTGTCACTATGAATAACTCCAAGTTTAGATCAGATTTCAAAATCATCCAAAAGATCCTAATGAAGGCAGGTTCCTCTCTAATTCTCATATAAATGTTGTCTTAAATTCTCCTACTGCATAGATTCTAGACTCAAGAGCCACAAACCATATCATATGCTCTTTAGAATACTTTGAAACTTGCTGCAAAGCTCATGGATTTTTAGTCAATTTGCTTAATTGAGAAACTATAACAGTTTCACATGTAGGAGACATTAAGCTTTGTCATACTATGTGGTTGAAGAATGTGTTATATATTCGATGTTTTACTTTCAATATTATATTTGCACTACTGGAAATTATGGAATTTCTGAACACCCGAAAATGATCTTAAATCAAGTCGAAAGCCTTGTTCCGACCACTTTTGGTATCCGGAAAAACCTTTGTTGCTATTTCCGACCACTTTTTGGTATCAACTTGATTTAAGATCACTTTCAGGTGGTCAGAAATTTCATAATTTCCAGTAGTGTTGCCAGCAAATTGACAAAGAATCAGCCTGCAACATTATTTTGAAAGATAATATTTGCACCATCTAGGGTCCTCTTGGAATAGTGGATGGTTTTGGATGCTAAGGAAAAGAATGTATTGTACCTGGTTACAGATCCTCCTGCCAAGAATACACATTGTTCTAGTACTACTTCTGATACTCAATCATTGTATTAGCCTGTCTGTAGAATTGTGGCATAGAAGGCTAAGACACAATCCTATGAATAAGATTCACCTTTTGAATGGAATAAATGCTACATAGTTTCATAAACTAGCTAATTTTTCTTGTGAAGCTTGCCACTTTGCTAAGCATAAAAGAAATACATTCCCTATTAGCACATCAAGGGCTATCAAATATTTTGATTTAATACATATGGATGTTTGGGGCACTTTTAGTGTTGCTTCCCTGAAAGGGAGCATTACTTCTTAACAATAGTTGATGATCACAGCAGGTTCACATTGTTACATTTAATCAAGCACAAATTAGAAGTCAAGCTCTTGTTCCAAAATTTCTATAATTATGCATCCACACAGTTCTCAGCAAATATAGAAGTCGTTAGAATAAACAATGGAACTAAATTCAAGATGGATGTTTTTTTTCAATGAAAATTGAATTGTTCACCAAAGGTTTTGTGTAAACACACCCCAACATAATGAGATTGTAGAGAAGAAGCATTAACATACCCTCAATGTGGCCAGAGCACTAAGGTTCCAATCTAGACTGGCAATACACTTTTGGGGTCAGTGTGTCTTGCATGCATCCTATCTAATCAATAGACTATCTACAATTGTGATGGATGAGAAAACTCCCTTTGAGATACTATTCAGAAAAAATGTGGATTATAATGATTTCAAATCATTTTGTTGTCTATGTTTTGGAGCTACTGTCTTATAGAGAAGAAACAAAATGCATGTTAGGGCTAGAAAATGTATTTTCTTGGGGTTCTTAGCTAATGTAAAAGGCCACATACTGTATGATATTAATGACAAATGCACTTTCATTTCAAGGAATGTTCAGTTTTATGAAGTGATCTATCCATTCAAACAAAAGATTGCAGATTTCAAAGACGATTCATCCAAAAATGAACTATTTATTTTTTGTTTTTTAAAATGAACTATTTATTCCTGCATTGCCTCTAGTTCCTATTTCCATTAAGGAAGATATCACACATTTACAATCAGCAGAAGAACATATTTCTCCTAATACTATGTCACATGATACTGCAAATGAGGTGATTGGCAGTGACACTGAACACAAGGATGACCTAGTACTTGAGTTAAGTAAAGATGCAGCCATTGCAGAAGACTCAATTGATGAACATGTTAACCAATTTCAGCCTAGGAGATCAACAAGGATAAGAAATCCTCCTGTAACACCCCATGTTACGATCCCTAAAATCAATTAAATCATTTAGCCAATTACCCAAAAGAAAGAATTAAATCACAATAATTAATTAGGAAAGGCCCACCATAGTCCACGGGCCCTTATCCCTAAACCCAATCCTTAGTCCCAAAAGGAATAGAATTAGCAAGCCTATAATATTAGTTCCTAATTAAGACTCCTAAATATATAAATAGGGGACTTAAGAGGCACCTAGAAATCCCCCACCACAATAACGTTCCACCACCCCAAAGAGCTCCAAGAATTCCCTTAGAAGAAATCAAGAAAGCAAGAAAGCTTAAAGAAAGACCCTTCATAGCCAAGGAATTAATTAAGGCTAAGAGGTAACCCATGTCTCAACAAAACCTATTTTCTTAGCTATGATTCCCCTCTTAGGATTTCCCCATATTATTGTGTATTGATGATTTGTGATATTATTATTGATGATTGGTGGGATGATTTCCATGGGTGATCTTGATGATGAAAGGTTCTTGATAATTATGGTGTTCTTGATGATTATATGACGTTCTTGATAATTATATGGTGTTCTTGATGTTCTTAATGATTATATGAGGTTCTTGATAGTTATATGATATTCCTACCGAATCTTGATTTTGGAAGATGAATTGTGTTCTTGTTGATTTAAAAATAATTAGAACCCTAGGTTATATCGTGGAATTCGTATAGTATTATTCTTGGTATATTGGGTGGGATTTCGCATGATTGGGTGTTTATTATGTTTAGAAAATCATGATAGGTTATGTGCCGTTGTTTCTTGATTTTGATCCGTTAATTGTCTACGTGTGTTATCAATTGCGTTTGAAAGTGTCTAAGCATGGTTCCGGGTTCCACAAAGGTTCCCGGGGCGTTTTTGATGAAAAAGAGTCAGTGGGGGGTAGGTGGGGGTAGGGAACCCGCCACCTACCCGCGGCCAAATTGGGCAACACCGGCAGCGGGCAGCCGGCGGGCGGGCAGCTGCCCGCCGGGCACCCGCTGCCCGGATTAGTAGAACGCCGGCGGGCAGCCGGCGGGTGACCCCCACCCACCGGCTACCCGCTGGTTTATACCCCACATCGGGATCCCGGCTTCCCCGTTTGATGTTCCCCCGACCCCCGTGGTGTCCCAACGGACTCCGTCTATCGTGCCTATGTCTAGTTTGATTTTCGGATACCGTTCGTAGGTCGTATGAGTCTTATATATTGCATGCTAGTTGAACTGGTATCCCGTTGACCTAGGTGAAAGAAGTATGAACCCCTTAGGACTATTCTTAGTATGTGAAGGATCACGCATAGGTTTTGTTATACGTTTTCTCCCCCTTCCCAATGTGTTAATGTGGGTTGTATGTGCTTGCTATGTGTTATGTGTGCATGTTACCCCGATTTGGTTGAGATCAATCGGGCTATACGGGCAGTCGGGTGGGCTGAGAACCATACCGGCTGTTAACCAGGCTGGTAGAGACCGGTCAGGTATATAAATATTATATAGGACTAAGATCCACTATACGGGCAGTTGAATGGGTTGAAAACCATCCCAACTGTTAACAAGGCTGGTAGAGACCGGTCAGGTATATAAATATTATATAGGACAAAGGTCCACTATACGGGCAGTTGAATGGGTTGAGAACCATCCCAACTGTTAACCAGGCTGGTAAAGACCAGTCAGGTATATAAATATTATATAGAGCTGCGGCTCATCGGACGGTTGCGATCGACCCCTCCGTGCTGTGAGACGGGGCAGGGTGCTGCGGGGCCGTGTCAGAGCTATATGCGCTGACCCTCATGTATGGGCATGCGATTGGTCTTGTGGCGCCAACAAAGTGTGCTATGTGATGAAGTATGGATGAGTTGTTGTTATGAGTATCTTGGGGATGAGACTATGGGATTTGTACTGGGGATCGTGTATGTTGGGTTATGATTATTAATTGCGCTTATCTTATCTGTCTTGCCTGTTGTAAACTGTATATGCTTGGTATAACTGCTGGCTGTGCTTAGCCCTATCTGTTGAGTCTATCCCTGTTTCAAAAGCTAGAGTTCGTAGGAGATATCTTCATGTTCAAAATGACTTTTCGTATATCTATATATATATATCTATATGTATTGTATTTCAACGCGTTGGAGTGGGTTACCAGCATCTCTCGCTGAACAGATATATTTGGCTTTTAGGAACAGAAGAGTAGGTCACTGGACCGCGCTAGAACTTGGAACGTAGAAGTAGATAGTTTCCCTTTCGGCCTGCGTGCCATGTTTATGCGTTTACATTATTGAGGATGTTAGTTAGTTAGCCTGTGCACCTGAGTTCTCTAGCTCAGGTGTGGCATAGCACCCCGTACTCTTGTATTATGTCTTGGGATTTAATGAGATTTCACCTTTATTTTATAAGTTTTAAATATCTTGAAAATCTGGGGTGTTACACCTCCTCCTAGATTCCATGATTACTACTGTCAGACAATGGTGAAAGGTACGTCATCTCTACACTCAATGGACAAGTTTATTTCCTATGATTCTCTAACTCCCAATCATAGGGCATGTGCTTCTTCTATTGCATCCACACATGAACCGCAATTATACAATGAAGTAGTTAAGCATGATTCTTGGCAATGTTGCAAAAATCGCGCCTAGGCGCCGCCTGGCCGCGAACGATTTGGCCGGAATCGGCACCGAACAATTTTAATTTTTTTTTTTTTTTGTTGAAAAGTGTAGAAACTTTGGTAAGGCATAACTTTTGACTCGGTTGTCCGTTTTGGACAATTTTTTTTAAATCGCGTATTTTTTCAAGATTGACCCTCTAATTTCTCTAAAAAAATGCTTCTTTTGCTCTTAATTTTAATTTTTTTTATGTATTTAGATTTTTTTAACAATAGTCAAAACGATTTTACAACCACTTACATAAATAATTTGTAAGAAAAAACTTGAGGAACCTTATGTTTTACTAGTAAATTTTAAAATTTTTAGGTTTAAATTTTATTTTATTTTTATTTTTTAAAAATTTAAAAATTAAAAAAAATTAAAAAAATCGACGCCTAGGGGGCGCCTAACATATTTTGCAACCTTGATTCTTGGAGGAAAGCCATGGAAAATGAAGTACATGCATTGATTGAGAATAAAACTCAGACTTTGACAAACTTAACAGTAAGAAAATCTGTAACACCCCCTAAAACCAAGCTATTTAAAGCCTTAAAACATGCAGATAACTTAAACTAAAACACCAAACACAGCGGGAGACTGAAAGATAAGATATGTATAAAACGAGGAAACGAGGTGCTATGCCACGCTCTGCATTGTTTAAATCTACAACCATCTAACAGAGTTCTACGTCTATATTGGCTCACAGGCCACAAAACACAAAGGGGAAACTATACTAGCAGGCACTAGACCACGCACTCGTCTAAGCATCTCCTGAAAGAAGCATATAAAACATGGGACGACGCCCGGTCAGCGAATAATGCTGGTAACCCACCAATACATGTGAAATATCATACATAGGTAAGATATAAGTTTGTAAAACCATTTTCGAAACGGAATACATATATATAAGTAAAAAACCAAGAGTAATAGTCAACACAAGACTCAAACACTCTCAACAAGAACACGGGAACACATCCCAAGACTACAAAGAACAACAACGACTCACAAGAAGTCTCAAGGTATAATCTATCATCACACAATAGATTAGTACCCGACATGCAAGACTCAAAGGATAAAGACACAACAAAGGCAACACATGCCAAGACAACACTTGCCTTTGTGACTACACACGTCACAAGAAGAGAACTCACAACAACGGCTACACAAGCCCTCGTGACATCACCCATCACGAGTTGATATACCTTCCTTATGCCCGGTTCCAACCTTATGGCTACCCCCAACCTTATATCTTCTTCCAACCATTACCTCCAGGACCCCTGTACTTCTTAGTCCAACCTTTTTCTTCCTGGACCGTCGTCCCCCACCAACAAACCACCAATTTCATAATACACGATGGTACCGATCACACACACGGCAACACATGCCACCCAAGAAATACGTGAACCTTACACAAAGGTCACAACTCCATAATCGCGTCATGGCCACCACAAGGACCACTACAATACCTTGGTGACTAGTGTCCCATACCACTAATCGTGCAATCCAGGTAAAGCCACACACACAACACACCACAATAGGAATCAATCAACGGATCACAACGAAGATATGAAACCATACTCAATCAAGGAATGGATCACAGTCCAACAACAACAACGATGAGTAACACAAGTTATCATCAACCAATAGGAAGGTATAAACAACACACACGCTAGCATTTAAACACCGAACTAGCATGCTTATCAAACGGGTAAACCAAACGTAGTTCCGAAGAACACACAAGACTCATCACGGTTCAACGAAACACAATGTTGAACACTTAACACGATTCAAGACACCAAAACCTACATGGATTCCTACCATATAGTTCTAGACATACGAAACATCAAGAAGACACTCAAATAGTTCCACAAAAGAACATCGGGAAGTCAAAAGACCAAATACCGAGTCAAAAGAATCACGGGGAACAAATCCCCCAACAACCACAATACGTACCCCGCGGGTGGGCCCACGGGTAGACCCCTACCCGTGGTCCTGCCCGCGGGTACAAACCCTTCAACAGCTTGTACCCCGCGGGTGGGCGGTGGGTTGGATCCCTACCCGCCGTTCTGCCCGCGGGTACACTCCTGTACCACAATAAATCCCTTCGCGGATTTTCATCTCCAAACTCAAATTCAAGTCCAAAACATACCAAAACTCACCAAATACAACAAAATGACTTGAATCAAAGGAATAGCCAAGCAATGGCATTCAAGAACCCTAAACACAAGCTCTAGATATGCATTTTCACAAGACAATGCATAAACACTCACATTTCATAGCAAAACACATGTAAAATCCAAGAAATATTCACATAGGTAAGCAAACTAGATTTTGTAGAGCATGGGTTACCTCTTGTAGACCAAAAACCTTCACTTCACACCACACCAAGCTCCTATCAAAGCTCACCTTCCAAACCCACTTCAAAAACATACCAAAAGATCATAAAGATCCTATCTTTAAGAAAAGACACCTAAGAAAACACTAAAAACACAAGATGAACATGGATCTTACCCTCCTAGATGCCCAAATGTATGAAAAGTAGAATCTTGGAGACAACTCTTGAAGTCTTGGCAAAGCTTCAACTTGGCTTGGAAGAAAAGCTATCCACCTTTTTAGAGAGAAGATGGAGCTAGGATTTTGGAAAGTGTAAGGATAGAAATGAGGTGTTCTCACTAGGTAAGGTTACAATACTAACACAAGGTGAAAGGTCAAGAATACCCTTACTAACATCGAAAGGTGTAAGGAACAAGGGAACTCCTTATAAAGCTCAAGGTACAACTTTGACTTTGGGGTTGACTAGTCAATTACTAGTCCCCGACTATTAAATTTCAAGAATTAAATTACAAATTGAAATAGGATTAATTACTTAATTAATCCCTTAACCGAATTTGGATTTCGGGGTGTCACAAAATCACCTATTGGTTGTAAATTGGTCTACAAGGTACAACACAAGGAAGATGGCTCCATAGAAAGATATAACATGAGGCTTGTTGCAAAAGGTTACACTCAGCAGTTAGGTGTGGATTACATTGAAACTTTTTCTCTTGTAGCAAGAATAACCACTATATGAATCTTCCTAGCTATGGCAGTTGCAATGGGTTTTGGTATTCAGCAAATAGACATCAACAATGCTTTTTTGCATGGAGATTTGGATGAAGAAGTCTACATGATTTTGCCTCCTGGTTTTTAGAGTGACAAACCCAAGCTGGTTTGCAGATTATTAAGATCATTGTACGTGCTAAAATAGGCTAGTAGACAGTGGAACGCCAAACTAACAAATGCTCTACAGGATAATGGGTTTCAACAGTCCACAATAGATCATTCATTGTTCACTAAGTCATCAGGGACCTCATTTATTGCTTTGCTCATCTATGTAGATGATATTTTGGCTGCAGGGACTGATCGTGAACAAATTGCTAGATTGAAATAGTTCTTGGATAAGTCTTTTAAGATAAAAGACCTTGGTTAGTTGAATTACTTCCTATGAATTGAGGCATTCAGATCCCCTGATAGCATTAAATTGTATCAGAGAAAATACACTATGGAGATCTTGGAGGAAAATTGTTTTCTAGAAGCTAAATCTGCACAAACACCTATCATAGCAAGGCAAAAACTGGGTAACATAGCTGGAACCTTGTTTGAAAAACCTAAAGTGTATAGAAGATTGGTTGGCAAACTATTATATCTAACAACCACCAGGCCAGACATCACCTATGTTGTCCAACAATTGAGTCAATTTGTAGACAAACCCAGAAACACACATCTTACTGCTACGCATAGGGTGTTTAGATACCTCATGGGTTCTCCTGGCAAAAGGCTATTCTATCTCTCAAAATCTCACATAAACTACAAGGATTTTCTGATTCAGACTGGGCAGCTTGCATAGAAACCATGAAATCTATTTCTAGTAACTACATTTACCTTGAACAGTCCCTAATCTCATGGAAAGCTAAGAAATAAGCCATAGTGTCAAGATCTTCTTCAGAGGCAGAGTACAGGGCATTAGCTTCTACATTATGTGAAATCCAATGGCTTATCTATGTATTAGATGATCTGAATCTGAAGTTTAACAAACCTATTGCATTATTCTGTGACAACCGCTCTGCTTTTGCAATAGGAGAGAATTATGTCTCCCATAAACACACCAAACACATCGAAATAAATTGTTATGTTGTCAAACAAAAGATTCAATAAAGGTTGATCAAGTTATTATCGATTCCATCGCATAAATACGTTGCAAATGGATTCACCAAAGCTTTACCGAGACTGAAATTTGATGATTTCCCTTCAAAGCTAGGCCATCAAACGGGGGTGGGGTAGGGGGTGATGATGTAGATACAAATTAGTTAAATAGTTTAAGGGCATTCTTGTCCTTCTATTATCATTTTGTTAAGTCTTTTCTTGTACTGTGACCTGAGCTTCTACATCAAGTTAGGAATTTGTTTTTCAAATTGGGACGGACGAGGAGATGTGGTGGGGAAGGGATTTGGGCACATGAATGTCATATATATACCTTGCATATTTCCCACCATAATGTCATATAGTCATCCCTATCCTCATCTCACCCAACTACTTTTTAAGGTACTTTTTTTTTTCCACAAAAATATTTTATAATTTAATTAAGACAAAGGATATTCCCTCATAAACTATTTTTTTGCCTATCTCAGCCACTTGAGAGTAGCAAAATATTCCCCCCCCCCCCCCCAACTCCCCCCTAAAGCAAAGCTTCCAGAGTAAGTTTTATACTCAAACTATCTAAATTCCATACCAGACACGCAGACAGCAAATCACAGCAGATATACACAGGTCATTTCTCTTTAATTTTCAAGGTACAAGTGTAGAGGCAATTTTCCATTTCTTTTTTTTATTATTCTTTAAATCTTTGAATTTTTTTATGAATTATTCTTTACTGCAGATTGATTCATTAGTCCTCACCACAACAAAAAGTCTAGATATTATAGTTAAATGGTAACTAAATGCCTAAATCTTCTATTTCGTTTCCTCAGTTGACGACGGCACCCGCGGTGAACTCGGGCTACCGGTTACGAGCAGTGACGGCTGGAACTTGTTGGGAGTGTCGGCGTTCTCCTTTGGTTGGTGTATGTTTAGACTTTTAAGAGTTTAATAGGATTTGCTAAAATTTGAATACTAGTGCATAATGAAAAGAGTCATTTGATGAATTTTGAAAATGACAATATTAGTTGCTCGAGTGGACCTCAACCAACCACCAGAGGGAGTATTTCAACAGCCCGAGCCGGTCAACGTTGGACAACCGGAACCAACATACAGGGATATACCAGCTCACATCGCGTATCAAGCCCCCGGAGCACACCCGGGGATGGTAGACCCAGCTTACCAGTGGTGGGCCGACGCTCTGCGATTTTACGCCCCGGCGTACCTCCAACTGCCAATACCCGGAATGTACCTACCATAGATGTACAGCCCAGTACACAACTACCGGGTCGCTGCCCCCGCCTTCGGCCCTAGGGTAAGCGAGCCGGGAGACGGTCGAGCCCAGTCCGCACAGGGGCCGTCAGCCGCTCTCCGGGGGCGCCTCGCAGGCGCCCCCGCGTCGCCCAGCTAGATCTCGCCTTGGCTCAATCGACCGCACCGAAGAGCATGCGCCCCGCAAGAGCACCTTCGAACGACTCCAGCCCACCGATTCCCCTCGCCGAGTCCGACAAGGCAACAGGAGGATGTCCCTCGACTGGTCGGTGTCTAGCCACGGAGGAGATTTAGACAAAGTCAGCTCGTCCCGGAGTAACCATCGTCGTGATAACCGGCAGGACGCCGGGGATGGTATTCCCCCCAGAATCATGGAGCAAGTCCGTCAAGAATTTAACCGATCGAAGCAGGAGCAAACAATGCAGGTCCCTGGCCTTGACGCCTCGCTGTTGCGCATCCCTTTCTGTAACACCCCGTGTTACGGCCTTCAATCCCGGATTAATTATTTAATTAATCCCGTTAATAATAATTAAATATGATTTAATTATGTTAGGTTCACCTTTAATTAATTAGTAAGGTCCACCATGAACCATGGACCCTTGCCCGAATAAGAGTCTTAAGCCTGTTAGGAATAATGGAAGTAGGCCTTTTACTATTCAGATTATGATTAGGATCCTCTTTAATTAATATGGTCCACTATGGACCGTGGACCATTATCCCTAAAACAAACCCTAGCCCTATAAGGAATAGAATTAGTAAACGCATACCATTCAGGCCCTAACTAGGAGTCTTAAATATATAAATAGGGAACTTAGGAGGCACCTAGAATCCCCACCACAATAATCTCTCACCACCCAAAGAGTTCCAAGAATCCCCTTAGGAGAAATCAAGAAAGCTTAAAGAAAGATCCTTCATAGCCAAGGAATTAATTAAGGCTAAGAGGTAACCCATGTCTCAACAAAACCTATTTTCATAGCTATGATCCCCCCTTAGGGTTTCCCCCATATTATTGTGTATTGGCGAGATATGATGATGATTATTGATGTTTGACGTGATGATCCCATGAGGGATCTTGATAATCTTGATATTGGGAGATCCTTGATGATTATATGGAGTTCTTGATGATTATGTGTTGTTCTTGATAATTGTGTGATGCTCTTGATGTTTATGTGTTATTCTTACCGAATCTTGCAATTAGAAGACGAACCGTATTCTTGTTGATATAAAAGTGATTAGAACCCTAGGTTGTATCGTATGATCTTATTCTTGGATTATCGGGTGGGGAAATCGCATGTTTGGGTGTTGATTATATTTAGAAAAGCATGATAGGTTATGTGCCGTTCGTTTCTTGTATTTGATTCGTTAATTGTCTACGTGTTGTCGTTAATTGCGTTGTAAAGTGTCTAAGCATGGTTTCGGGTTCCACAACGGTTCCCGGGGCGTAAAGTGTGTGAAAAGAGTCAGTGGGGATAGGGGACCCGCCACCTACCCATGGCCGTGAAACACCGCCCGGCAGCGGGTAGCCAGCGGGCGGGCAGCTGCCCACCGGCGACCCGCTGCCCGGAACAGTAAAGTCCGGCGGGTGGCCCCCCACCCACCGGCTACCCGCTGGAAATTTCCCCAATTCGGGATCCCGGCTTCCCCGTTTGATGTTCCCCCGATCCCCGTGGTGTCCCAACGGACTCCGTTCATCGTGCCTATGTCTAGTTTGATATTTCGGGTGCCGTTCGTAGGTTTACGAGTCTGTTATATTGCATGCTAGTTGAATTGGTATCCCGTTGACCTAGGTGGTAGAAGTATGAACCCCTTAGGACTATTCCTAGTATGTGATGGGTCACGCATAGGTTTTGTTATACGTTTTCTCTCCCTTCTCAATGTGTAATGTGGGTTGCATATGCTTGCTATGTGTTATGTGTGTGTGTTACCCCAATTCGGTTGCGATCGGATTGGTTATCCTGAGCTGCGGTTCAGAAGCTGGCTGCGGTCAGATTGATACTCTTGGGCTGCGGTCCACCATTTGGTTGCGATCAAACGTTTCTATACGAGCTGCGGTTCGTCCTTTTTCCTGGCTGCGGTCAGATGACATTCTCTTGGGCTGCGGTCCACTGTTTGGTTGCGATCAAACACTATGATGAGATGCGGTTCATCGGTCAGTTGCGATCGACCCCTCCGTGTTGCGATACGGGGCAGGGTGCTGCGGGGCCGTGTTAGAGCTATATGCGCTGACCCTCATGTATGGGCATGCGATTGGTCCTGTGGCGCCAACAAAGTGTGTTATGTGCTGTGACATGGACGAGTTGTGATTACGAGTGTCTTGGGGGATGTGACTATGGGATTTATATTGGGTATTGTTCATGTTGGGTTATGATCATTGTTTATGCTTTGCTTTATCTGCCTTATATGTTGTGAACTGCATATGCTCGTTATAACTGTTGCTTGTGCCTGGCCTTATCTGTCGAGTCATTCCCGGTTTTAAAGCTAGAGTTCGTAGGATATATCTTCATGCTCAAAATGGTTTTCGTATATCTATATATATCTCTATATGTATTGTATTTCAACGCGTTGGAGTGGGTTACCAGCATCTCTCGCTGAAAGATATATTTGGCTTTCAGGCAGAAGATTAAGTCACTGGAGCGCGCTAGAACTTGGAGTGTAGAAGTAGATAGTCTCCCTTTCGGCCTGCGTGCCACGTTTATGTAATCACACTTCGAGGATATTAGTTAGTTAGCCTGTGCACTTGGGTTCTCTAGCCCAGGTGTGGCATAGCACCCCGAACGCTTGTATTATATCTTGGGATTTAATAAGATTCTACCTTTATTATAAGTTTTAAAAAGTCTTGAAAATCTGGGGTGTTACACTTTCTCCGTTGAGATCATGCAGCAGCAATATCCGATTGACCTCCGCATCCCGGGAGCAAAGGACTACTCTGGGAAGACGGACCCAGAGGAGCATGTTAATTCCTTCTACAGAAACATGATAATGATAGGGGTATTTGACGCCGTGATTTGCCGAGCGTTCTTTTCCACCCTCTCCGGCCGGGCGGCCGAATGGTTCAAATCCGTTAAACCGGGATCAATAACATGTTTCGCCGACCTGGCGACTAAGTTTGTGCGGCGCTTCGCAATGTCCCGGACCATCCGGAAACACTTCACGCACCTAGAAGCGGTTAAGTAGCTGGAAGGGGAGTCCTTAACCGACTTCCTAGTAAAATGGAAGAATGCCATAGGCGAGGTCGAACCAATGGATGACAGAACAGCGATCAATGTGCTAGATTACTCCTTCCGAACCGGTGCTCTATACTAGGACTTCATAGTACACCCACCGCAAACTTATGACGAGGCCATCCGTCGGGTCACCGATTATGCAAATGCAATGGAAGCGAACTCTGCAAAGAGACGTCAAGAGTCCGACTCTGTCGGCGGGACAACCGCCCTGACCAGAAACGTGGCGACCGTTAGCAGGGGCCCCGGGGCACGCCGGCGGACCTTTTTAAACTGACCCGCCCGGCAGCCGAGATACTCGACTATGCATAGGGCTGCAACCTGATTCAGTTACCTGAGCCCGGCCGGGATGGTCGGGACACATCGAAGTACTGTGCGTATCATCGGAACAGGGGGCACACCACGGACGAGTGTCGAGTCTTGAAGGAAGTGATAGAGGACCTCCTGACCCAGTTCACGAAGAAGAAAGGCAAAGGCAAGAGATGGAAGAAGTTCTTTAAGAGATCGGGTCCGGACAAGAAAGACAAAGACCAGGATCTCGACGAGGAACCCCGGCTTTCCGGCTCCAAGCAAGTTATTCATGTCATATTTGGAAGCCTGGAGGGAGGTGACAGTTCCGAAGAAAGACACAGGTGGTGTCAGAGCCTACACGTTGGGATCGTGGAGGATGGCCGGTCCGAAAAGCGCACCATAGTGGAACCCATCGCCTTCACAGAAGATGACCTGCCCCGAAATCCTGACCACGGAACGGAAGCCCTGATCGTCATGATCGACATCTTGGGGGTAGACGTCCAACGGGTAATGGTGGACACGGGAAGTAGTGTGAATGTGCTGTACATGGATGTTTTTAACAAGCTTAAGCTAGACCAGGCAAAGATGACCCCCGTGCAGACCCAGTTGCCCGGGTTCACGGGGGACACGGCTGAACAAGAAGGGCTGATCCGCTTACCCGTCGAGGTAGGGACCTATCTGAGGGTGATGAAAGTGGACATGGAGTTCATTGTGGTCAACCTGGCCTGCGTCCATAACGTCATACTCGGGCGACCGGGGATCTCCCAGATCGGGGCAATCATTTCCATGCCACACCTATGCATGAAATTCCAGACGCCAGAGGGAGTTGGTGTTCTAAGGGGAGATGTCCGATCCACTCAGAAGTGCTACATGAAAGCGGGACGTCCCGTGTCAATGCCATCATAAACAGGGAAGACACGGTCACCAGAGATCAGCCCGAGCCAGCATAAGAAATCGAAAAGATCCCGCTGTTTGAGGATTCCCCCGAGAAACCTGTCCGGGTTGGAACGACTTTTCCAGCTGAGCTAAGGAGCTCTATCTTGGCAGTCCTAAGGGAGTACGTTGATATTTTTGCATGGGGACCGGAAGACATGCTCGGGATTGACCAAGCGGTAATCTGCCACCACTTGACTGTCAACTCGGCTGTCCGACCGGTCAAGCAGAAGCAACGACACCTGTCGGTTGACATGAGAGAATTCGTATGTAAAGAAGTCAAAACCCTGAGTGCGATCGGGCACATTCGAGAGGTCGTCCATCCAGACTGGGTAACCAATGTAGTCCTGGTCCCAAAACCGCCCGCGTGGCGTATGTGCATCGACTACACCAACCTCAACTAGGCGTGTCCACTCGACCCTTACCCTCTCCTGAGTATCCACCAAATGGTCGATGCAACGGGCGGGTCAGAGTTGATGAGCTTTATGGACGCCTTCAAAGGCTACCACCAGATAATGATGGCTGAAGAAGACGAGGCCAAGACATCCTTTGCGACGCCCGACGGCCTATACTACTATCGAGTTATGCCCTTTGGTCTACGCAATGTAGGAGCTACCTACCAAAGGATGATCAATATGTTGTTCGAAGGCTTCCTCGGGAAAACTATGAAGGCTTATGTGGATGATATGCTCGTGAAAAGCCTACACCGAGATGATCACCACCGAGACCTCCGCTCTTGTTTCGAAATTATGCGTCGCCACCGCATGAGACTAAACCCGGCCAAATGCACGTTTGCAGTCCAGACCGGGAAGTTCTTGGGGTTCATGATGACCAAGAGGGTCATAGAACCCAACCCGGTCAAGGTCAAGGCAATCTTAGACATGCAACCCCCCACCACAGTCCAGGAGGTCTAGTACTTGACCGGAGATTGGCTGCCCTCAGCCAGTTTCTCTCTAAACTCGCCGAACGCACGTTACCCTTTTTCAAGACATTGCGGAAGGTCAACGCATTTACTTGGGACCGAGAGTGCCAGAACGTGTTCGAAGAATTAAAGGAATACTTAATGTTGCTAGTCGTCCTCTCGAAGCCGGAGCCTGGGAAGACTTGGAAGTCTACTTGGGGTAAATGATCGAGCAGTCAGTGCGTTCCTATGCAGGACGGAAGCCCAAGGTGTTCAAAGGCCGGTCTACTACGTCAGCCATGCCCTCCACGGGCTAGAAACCCGGTATTCCCAGTTGGAAAAGGTTGTCTTCGCTCTCTACACAGCAGCCAAGAAGTTGACCCCCTATTTCCAGGGGCGAACGGTCCGGCTACTTACTGATCAACCCATTGGTGCCGTCCTACGCACTTCCAACTCCTCCGGGCGTTTGGTCAAGTGGGCACTGATGTTGACACAATTTGCCATTGAGTATAAACCCCGACCGGCAATCAAGAGCCAAGCATTGGCCGACTTTGTGGTGGAATGTACCGCTAAGGAAACCGATCAGGCACCGCGACATGACCCAGACGAGCAGTGGTGGGAGTTAGCAACGGACGGGTCCAGCAGCAAAAGGAGAGCTGGGGTGGGGTGGTAATAACCGCCCGGAGGGGTTCAAATTGTACCACGCCCTGATCTTCTAATTCTCTCCCACGAACAATGAAGCGGAGTACGAGGCCTTCATCACCGGTCTCCGTTATGTTAAGCAACTGGGAGCGCAGTACGTCCGGGCTCGAACTTATTCGGCCCTGGTCGTCGGCCATGTCCTAGTAAACTTCGAGGCGAATGGTGACCGTTTGATACAATACCGGGATCAGGCTGTAGCGATCTTGGCAGAGTTTAGAGGACATATAGTCGAGCATGTTCCCCGAATGGAAAATGTGAATGCGGACGTTCTGTCCAAACTCGCCCAAGAAGCTCCCGAACACGTCTCCAAAATCGCCCAGATAGAGGAAATCCCCCACGCTACCATAAACCAGCTGCCCGTCGTCCCGGTCGAACAACCCGAGGAGAGTTGGATCACAGACTAGATCCAATACTTACAAGAAGATAGTTTGCCCAACGACCCGGAAAGGGCACGAAAGTTCAAGTTAAGAGCTCCGCGGTTCCAGGTGTTGGACGGTTGCTTATATCGACGGTCGTACGGTGGACCATTGATGAGGTGTTTGAACGACTTCGAGGCTGACTTAGTAATGACCGAGCTACATTCCGGCATATGCTCGACCCATCAGGTGGGTAGAGCCCTTGCCCGTGGAATAATGCTAATAAGTTACTACTGGTCGTCGATACAGCTCGATTGTATGAAGATGGCCCGGGAGTGCGAGGCATGCCAACTTTTCGCAAAGGCACCCGGGAGGTCGGCAACCTTCTATCAACCTGTTAGCATGGCCATCCCGTTCGCCTGGTGGGGTGTCGACATCGTTGGACCGTTCCCCGAACTGGCCGGGAGAAGAAAGTTCATCATAGTGGCCATCGACTACTTCTCCAAGTGGATTGAGGCCGAGCTGCTAGCAACGATCACGTCCTAGCAGTGCGCGGGGTTCTTATGGCACAACGTCATCTCCCGGTTCAGCGTCCCCGTGCAGCTAGTCACGGATAACGGAAGGTAGTTCAAAGGGAATTACGTTAAAAATTTCCTAGCAACGATCTGAACAAAAGCTGTAAGGGCGTCCGTAGCATACCCTCAGGGGAACGGCCAGGTCGAAAACGCCAACCGAACAATTTTGGAGGGCATAAAAAAGAAGCTATATTTTGCGGGGCAGAGTTGGGCAGAAGAGCTGCCTTACTTCCTTTGGGCTTACAAAACTACTCCCCGGGAAGCAACCATGGAGAACCCCTTCTCCTTGGTATACGGCGCGGAGGCCAGGCTACCGATCGAGGCTTTGCTGCCAATCGCTAGAGAGAAAGATTTCGACCCGGACGAGAATGACAGGCAGATGGCGGTCGAGCTAGATGCAGTAGAAGAAAGACGTGAGCAGGTTGCACGGAGAGTTGCTGAGTACCAAAAGAAGACAAAAGCTTACCACGACGCTCGAGTCTGACCCAAGTATTTCTAGGTCGGCGATTATGTCCTAAGAAAGAGAGAGGCGAGCCGTCCCCTGAAGGGTGGAAAGTTGTCCCAGAGTTGGGAAGGACTGTACATAATCTCCGTTGTTATACGCCCGGGCACTTACAAACTCGAGACCACGATAGGCAAGCCTGTGGATCGAATCTGAAACTCAGAAAACTTCGACTTGTTTCATCTTTGATAGTGAAGGCGACTGACTGAATCAGTGCTGTTCGCCCCACTGGTTCGTCCTTTTCGCCGGTGGGTTTCCTTTTGCAGTAGTTTAAACCTAACAGGATAGCTGTTGTGCCGGTAGGTCAGCCGTAGTTAATTATATTCGCCAGTTGGCTTCCTTATGTTATGAAATGAAATGGGTTTTTAATCCCCGCGTTGTTATGAAAAAACTCCCTGTTTCAGTATAGTCCACAAGCCCGGGTCTGTCCCGGCACGGTCGGTAGGCCAGTAAGCCCTACGAGGGTAGGCACAAGCCCGGGTGTGTCCTGGCACGGTCGGTAGGCCATTAAGCACTACGAGGGTAGGCACAAGCCAGGGTCCGTCCTGTCACGGTCGGTAGGCCATTAAGCTCTACAAGGGTAGGCACAAGCCCGGGTCCATCCCTGTAACACCCAGAAATTTTGAAACTTTTAAAACTTATATAACAAAGGTAAATTCTCATTAAATCCCAAAAGTAAGCATAAGAGTATGGGGTGCTATGCCACACTTGAGTTAGAGAGCTCAGGTGCACAGGCAAACTAACTAAAATCCTTGAAGTAAAGTCAGTATATAAGCATGGCGCGCAGGACGAAAAGGGGAACTAGCTACTCTACGCTTCGGGTCTCTAGCGCGTTCCGGTGTCTACTCATCTGTGCCTGAAAGCCAAATATATCTGTTCAGCGAGAGATGCTGGTAACCCACTCCAACACGTTGAAATACATTATAGGTAGATATATATAGATATACGAAAATCGTTTTGAAGCAGGAAGATATATACTTAAGAGACACTAGTTTTAAAAGCAGGAATGGACTCAGCAAACAAGGTAAGCACATAATCAATAATAATAGTTTAAGGAGGATCATCATAAAGAATCTGCAGCTAAGGTCACAGTCTATATCCACATCAATCATATCATCATTTAATCATCATTCAATCATCATTTGTGACACTCAATCACAAATGGCATGGATTTAGCTAATTCTATTTCCTATGGGACTAAGGGTTGGATTTAGGGATAAGGGTCCATGGGCTTATGGTGGACCTTTCCTAAGTAATTAATGTGATTTAATCTTTCTTTCCGGGTAAATAATTAATTGGTTTAGGGCCGTAACATGGGGTGTTACACTCTCCCCCCTTTAACGGGAAGCTTCGTCCCCGAAGCTTTGGTCCTTGTTGAGTGACTTCTTCCCTTATCCTATGCTTTCGCCTTGGTTACCTTGTGTGAAGAGTTTGGGGTAGCGCTCCTTCATTGTGTCTTTGAGTTCCCATGTTGCCTCTTCGGTTCCGTGGTTGGTCCAGAGGATTTTTACCATTTCTATGGCTCGCTGGTGGGTGGTTCTTGTCTTGGTGTCCAGGATCCTTACAGGTTTCTCTTTGTAAGCTAGTGCGTCGTCAAGGTCCACGGTCTCGGGTTGTAGCACGTGGCTCAGATCGTGTATATATTTCTTTAGTTGGGATATGTGGAATACGTTGTGTACCCGTTCCAGTTCGATGGGTAGGGCGAGGCGGTAGGCCAGGTTCCCGACTTTTTCTATGATTTCATAGGGGCCAATAAATCGGGGGCTGAGTTTCCCCTTTCTTCCGAACCTCATTACCCCTCGGGTGGGCGAGATTCTTAGCCAGACCTTATCTCCAGGGGCGAACTCGGCTTGTCTTCTTCCTAGGTCGGCGTAGGATTTTTGGCGGTCTTGGGCGGCCTTCATCCTTTCTTGTATGTGCTTGACTTCAGTTATGGTGTCTTGTAAGTATTGGGGTCCCAGTGTTACTGGGCCGACCATGTCTTCCCAACATAAGGGGGTACTACATTTTTGACCGTATAGTGCTTCGTAGGGAGCCATGCGGATGCTTGCGTGATAGCTGTCGTTATAAGAAAATTCGATAAGGTCTAGATGTTCTTCCCATGTCCCTTGGAAGTCTAACATGCAGGCTCTTAGCATGTCTTCGAGAGTTTGAATGGTTCTTTCGGTTTAGCCGTCAGTAGTGGGGTGGAAGGCAGTGCTCAGGTTCAGCTGTGTTCCCAAGGCTGTTTGTAGAGACTTCCAGAATTGTGAGAGGTACCTAGGATCCCTATCGGACACAATGTTTCGGGGAATCTCGTGGTACTTTACTACTCGGTTCAGGTAGGCACGGGCTAGTTGCGTCATTGTCCATGCCTCTTTCATAGCAATGAACTGTGCTGTCTTGGTTAGCCGGTCCACTATTACCTAGATTTTATCCTTGCCTATTGGTGTTGTGGGTAATCCTCCGACGAAATCCATGGATATGGAGTCCCACTTCCCTTGTGGTATCTCATGAGGTTGTACGAGTCTTTTGGGCTTGCATCATTCAGCCTTTACCCTTTGGCAATTTAGACATTTGCCCATGAAGTCTGCGATTTCGTTTTTCATGTTGGGCCACCAAAACATCTTTTTCACATCTTGGTATAGTTTGTCACCTCCGGGGTGCACCGAGTATGGGAAGTTGTGCCCTTCTTTCAGGATTTGTTGCTTTAGGTGGGGGTGTGTCATGGGCACGCACCATCTTCCTTGATAGCAGAGGTTGCCATCTTCGCATATTTCGAAGGGTCCGTCCTTTCCTTGAGTTAGGTCGAGTCGAATTTTATTTAGTTCTGGGTCTTGATGCTGTCCGGCCTTGATTTCTTCGAATAGCGTGGGTATGACTCTGGCATTGAATAGGTGGATCTCAGAATTGGTTTGTCCTTGCTCTACCACCTCCAAGTTCAACCTCTAGAAGTCCTTGTATAGCTGGTCTGGCAGGATCCAGGTGATGTTGAGGGAGTGGTTAGCCTTTCGGCTTAGGGCGTCCGCCACGACGTTGGTTTTCCCTTCGTGGTACTGGATATCTAGGTCGTAATCTTTTATAAGTTCCAACCACCTTCGTTGTCGCATGTTTAGATCTTTCTGGGTGAAGATGTACCTTAGGCTTTTATGATCTGTATAAATCTTGCATTGTACTCCGTATAGGTAATGTTTCCAAATTTTTAGGGCGAACACGATGGCGGCTAGCTCGAGGTCATGTGTGAGGTAATTTTCTTCATGGGTTTTGAGTTGTCTGGATGCGTATGTTATTACCTTGTCTTTTTGCATTAGTACGCATCCCAGTCCCTTTTTGGAGACGCCGCTGAAAACTTCGAATCCTTCCATCCCGGAGGGAAGGGCTAGGACGGGTGCCGTGGTCAGCTTCTCTTTCAATCCTTGAAAGGCCGAGGTGCAGTTATCGTCCCATCGAAAGGGGGTTTCCTTTTTCATGAGCTTGGTGAGGGGTTGAGCTATCTTGGTAAAATCGGGTACGAACCTCCTATAATAGCTTGCTAATCCAAGGAAGTTTCTGACCTCCGAAAGTGATCTTGGTGTGGGCCATTCTTTGACGGCGTGGATTTTGGTTGGGTCCACCTTGATTCCTTCCTTGGTTATCACGTGACCCAGGAAGGCTACGTTGTCCTTCCAGAATTCACATTTGGAGAATTTGGCGTACAGCTGGTGTTCTCTCAGGGTTTGCAAGGTTGTGCGGAGGTGTTTTTCATGTTCCTCCTTGTTTCGGGAGTAGACCAGGATGTCATCGATGAATATGATGATGAAGTCATCTAGGTGGGGCCGGAATACTCGATTCATGAGGTCCATGAATATAGCGGGTGCATTGGTGAGTCCGAAGGGCATTACCGTGAAATCGTAGTGGCCGTAGCGTGTTCGAAAGGCTGTCTTCTGAACATCTGGGTTAGCTACTTTTATTTGATGGTATCCGGATCTTAAATCAATTTTCGAGAATACCCCTGCTCCTTTAAGTTGGTCGAACAAGTCGTCAATTCGGGGAAGAGGATATTTATTCTTTATTGTAACTTGATTCAGTTCCCTGTAGTCGATGCAAAGACGCATGCTCCCATCTTTCTTTTTAACGAATAGTACTGGTGCTCCCCATGGTGAGGTGCTGGGACAGATGTATCCCTTATCTAGTAGTTACTGAAGTTGTGTCTTCAGTTCCTTCATTTCCTTTGGCGCCAGCCTGTAGGGTGGTTTCGAGATTGGGGCAGCGCCTAGTATCAGGTCTATTGTGAACTCGACTTCTCTGGTTGGGGGTGCTCCGGGGATTTCGTCTGGGAAGACATCGGTGAATTCGTTTACCACTGGAATGGTTTGGAGTTCGGCTATTTCGGTGTTGAGATCCTTGACTGAGCATAGGAAGGCTTCGTGCCCTTGGGTTAGATATTTCTTCATGTTTATCATGTTCACTAATTTAATTTCCGGGTCTTTGTGGGTTCCGTGGTAGGATACCCGTTTGCCGTTTGGTCCCCGTAAGACCACTTTTTGTTCACCGCATAGGATTTGTGCTTGGAATTTCCCTAGCCAGTCCATGCCCAAGATCACTTGCAACCCATCCAGTCCGAATTATATTAGGTTGCTAGGGAATCCCACTCCTTCGATGGTGATTAGTATGTCTTTGTACATGCGGTCACATTTTATGATTTCACCGGATGTCACCTTGACTTGGAGTTGTACTCTGGTGCTAGTGTTGAGATCGAGTCGAGTGGCGAATTCGGTTGCTATAAATGAGTTGGTAGCCCCTGAGTCAAATAGTACGGTGGCGGGGGTGGTGTGTGTAGAAAGAAAGAGAGGATACCAACCCAATGTGTTTGTTCTATTTTCTGTGTTTTCCTTCACTGCTACAACTAGCTATATATACTACAACAATGGACAGTTTTATAAACTCTTCACTTGCTAGTCTATTTATTTCTATGCCTTCCCATCTTCTATAACTGTTTACTTCTAACACTCCCCCTCAAGCTGGAGCATAGATTTTAATCATGCCCAGCTTGTTACAAATATACTCAACCCTGTCCCTGCTAAGCCCTTTGGTGAACACATCAGCTAGTTGATCGCCGCTACGAACATGAGCCATGGAAATAAGGCCTTGTTGAATCTTTTCACGCACAAAATGACAATCTACCTCAATATGCTTGGTACGCTCATGGAACACTGGATTGTTTGAAATGTGTATAGCTGCTTGATTATCACACCATAAACATATAGGCTTCATCACTTCCACACCAACCTCCTCCAACATATTGTGCACCCAAGTTATTTCACATGTCACATGAGTCATTGCCCTATACTCAGATTCTGCACTGGACCGAGCCACAACAGTCTGTTTCTTGCTTTTCCAAGAAACCAAATTACCTCCTACGAACACACAATACCCTGTTGTAGACTTCCTGTCACTCAACGAACCTGCCCAATCAGCATCTGAAAATGCCTCAACTCTCGCATGTCCATGATCAGCATATAGAATGCCTTTACCTGGTGCATTCTTAAGATACTTTACAATTCGAACTGCTGCCTCCCAATGAGTTTGCATGGGTGCTTGCATGAACTGACTTACCACACTGACTGAAAAAGCAATATCAGGACGTGTAATGGTGAGATAATTCAACTTTCCCACCAACTTCCTATATCTTTCTGGAGAATCAAAGGCCTCCCCCTCACCAGCCACAAGTTTCACACCTTGCTCCATAGGGGTCTCACATGGTTTTGACCCCAACAACCCAGTATCATCAAGCAGATCTAGCACATATTTCCTTTGGGAGAGAAATATTCCTTTTCGAGAGCGAGCAACTTCAATCCCTAAAAAATACTTCAACACTCCCAAATCTTTCGTGTGAAACTTTTCTTTGAGAAAAGATTTAAGAGCTTCAATACCTACTACATCATTGCCTGTGATTACTGTATCATCAACATAAACAATCAAGAGAATGCACCCATCATTAGTATGCTTGAAAAGACAGTATGATCACACTGACTCCTTTGCATACCAAACTCCATAATCACACTACTAAACCTCCCAAACCAAGCTCGTGGAGATTGCTTCAGGCCATATAGAGACTTTTTCAATTTACACACTCTTCCAGACTCCCCCTGAGCAACAAACCCAGGCGGTTGCTCCATGTAGACTTCCTCAACCAAATCACCATGCAAAAATGTATTTTTGACATCTAGCTGATACAGAGGCCAATGGTTAGACGCAACTAAGGAAATAAAGATACGAACTGAAGCTATCTTAGCTACCGGGGAGAAAGTTTCTGTATAATCAACACCATAAGTTTGTGTATATCCCTTTGCTACTAGACGAGCTTTAAGTCTAGCCACAGACCCATCAGGGTTCATTTTCACAACATAAACCCACTTGCAACCAACTGCAGTCTTACCGACTGGGAGGGGTACCAAATCCCAAGTATGGTTGTCTTCAAGAGCAGTCATCTCCTCCTCCATTGCTTGTCTCCACCCATCATGTGCTAAAGCCTAACTCAAAGTGTAACACCCCAGATTTTCAAGACATTTAAAACTTATAATAAAGGTAGAATCTTATTAAATCCCAAGATATAAATACAAGCGTTTGGGGTGCTATGCCACACCTGGGCTAGAGAACCCAAGTGCACAGGCTATCTAACTAATATCCTCAAAGCATAAATACGTAAACGTGGCACGCAGGCCAAAAGGGAAACTATCTACTTCTAAGTTCTAGCGCACTCCAGTGACTTAATCTTCTGTGCCTGAAAGCCAAATATATCTATTCAGCGAGAGATGCTGGTAACCCACTCCAACGCGTTGAAATACAATACATATAGAGATATATATAGATATACGAAAACCATTTTGAGCATGAAGATATATCCTACTAACTCTAGCTTTAAAAACCGGGAATGACTCGACAGATAAGGCCAGACACAAGCAACAGTTATAACGAGCATATGCAGTTCACAACAGATAAGGTAGATAAGGCAAAGCATAAACGATAATCATAACCCAACATGACAATCCCCAATATAAATCCCATAGTCACATCCCCCAAGGCACTCATAGTCACAATTCATCCATATCACACACATAGCGCACATTGTTGGCGCCACAGGACCGATCGCATGCCCATACATGAGGGTCAGCGCATATAGCTCTGACACAGCCCCGCAGCACCATGCCCCGTATCGCAACACGGGGAGGTCGATCGCAACCGACCGATGAACCGCAGCTCATCATAATGTTTGATCGCAACCAAACAGTGGACCGCAGCCCAAGAGAGTGTCATCTGACCGCAGCCAGGATAAAGGACGAACCGCAGCTCGTATAGAAACGTTTGATCGCAACCAAACGGTGGACCGCAGCCCAAGAGAATGTCATCTGACCGCAGCCAGGAATACCAATCTGACCGCAGCCAGCTTCTGAACCGCAGCTCAGGATAACCAATCCGATCGCAACCGAATTGGGATAGCACACACACATAACACATAGCAAGCACATGCAACCCACGTTACACATTGGGAAGGGGGATAAAGCGTATAACAAACCTATGCGTGATCCATCACATACTAAGAATAGTCCTAAGGGGTTCATACTTCCTTCACCTAGGTCAACGGGATACCAATTCACCTAGCATGCGATATAACAGACTCATAAACCTACGAACGGTACCCGAAACATCAAACTAGACATAGGCACGACAAACGGGGTCCGTTGGGACACCACGGGGATCGGGGAAACATCAAACGGGGAAACCGGGAGCCCGAGGTAGTGTAATTTCAAGCGGGTAGCCGGTGGGTGGGGGTCCACCCGCCGGCTGCCACTGTTCCGGGCAGCGGGTGCCCGGCGGGCAGCTGCCCGCCCGCCGGCTGCCCGCTGCCGGAGCTGCCCGAGAATGCCGCGGGTAGGTGGCGGGTCCCCTACCCCCCACTGACTCTTTCCATCACTTTTCGCCCCGGGAACCGTTGTGGAACCTGAAACCATGCTTAGACACTTTACAACGCGATTAACAACAACAAGTAGACAATTAACGGATCAACACCCAAACATGCGATTTCCCACTCGATAATCCAAGAATAAGATCATACGATACAACCTAGGGTTCTAATCACTTTTATATCAACAAGAATACGGTTCGTCTTCTAATTGCAAGATTCGGTAGGAACAACACATAATCATCAAGGATACCAACTAATCATCAAGAACATCATAATCATCAAGAACAACACATAATCATCAAAATCCCAATTAATCATCAAGAACATCATAATTATCAAGAACCTCCCAATATCAAGATTATCAAGATTTCTCATGGAATCATTATATCAATCATTAATAATAATCGTCACCAATCATTAATACACAATAATATGGGGAAACCCTAAGGGGGAATCATAACTATGAAAATAGGTTTTGTTGAGACATGGGTTACCTTTTAGCCTTAATTAATTCCTTGGCTATGAAGGGTCTTTCTTTAAGCTTTCTTGCTTTCTTGATTTCTTCTAAGGGGATTCTTGGAGCACTTTGGGGTGGTGGAACGTTTATTGTGGTGGGGGTTCTAGGTGCCTCTTAAGTCCCCTATTTATATATTTAGGAGTCCTGGTTAGGAACTAATATTATAGGCTTGCTAATTCTATTCCTTTTGGAACTAAGGATTGGGTTTAGGGATAAGGGTCCATGGTCCATAGTGGACCATATTAATTAATTAAAGGGAATCCTAATCGTAGTCTGAATAGTAAAAGGCCTACTTCCTTTATTCCTATTAGATAACTAGGTATAGGATTCCTAATTAGAATCTGAATAGTGAAGGGTTTACTTTCTTTATTCCTAATAGGCTTAGGACTCTAATTTAGGCAAGGGTCCACGGTTCATGGTGGACCTTTATTAATTAATTAAAGGAAACCTAACCGAATTAAATCATATTTAATTATTATTAACGGGATTAATTTAATAATTAATCCGGGATTGAAGGCCGTAACACGGGGTGTTACACTCTCCCCCCCTTACGAGAAGCTTCGTCCCCGAAGCTTGGAAATCATTGCAGGGTTAACGAGTCAAGAGAAGGACCGTGGTCCTATAGAGAAGGTATTCCACGGGGAAATTGTATACTTGCACGCCTAGGTGTGTTGGGTTTTTGGGAGCGATTAGGTTTTACAGGGTTAAGAGAGTGGGTTTCAAACTTGATGACACGGTGAATTCAGGAATTAGGATCAAGTTTTCGAGGTTGCAACTTAGGTTGTGAGGTTGCCACTTGTATGGAATCGTTAAAACATGGGATTGAGAATGGGGTCTGAAGGGTAGAAAGGGTTTTGAAATAAGGAAGGGGCCGATTTTCCGAGGGAGGGAAAGGAATTCGGCTAGGATGGGTTAAGGTTTCTCGATCCCAAGTGAATAATCTGGTTAGATGCTTTGATCACGATGCGCCGACGAGCTGATGATCCTCCTTCCTTGGTGTTGGTGCTTGCTTGACTTTAAGATCCTTGTTAGACCTTGCTTCCCAGGCTAAGGTTTCATCCTTCTCTTCTTTCTTGAGGGAATTTCCCGTGGTGATTCAACACTTACTTCTTTAATGCGCCCAAGGTCTTGACCGAGTTGGGTCAACCAAGCCAATCTCTTAGGGCGCATTTCCAAAATTCTTCCCAAAGTCTCTTGGGAGTCGATGGATTTTGGGTTGAATTTCTCTTCTTATTGAATTTCATCTCCTCTTTAGTGGATGAAATTCTTAGTAAGACTTCATGTCTTACCCGAGGTTCGGCATTGTTGTGCCCTGTTTGTGTTATTTTTAATGATGAAGGTGTCCTTGCGTGCCCTTTTTCTTTTAAAGCGCAGTCGGTTACCAAATCTCGTTGTGGGATGACTCGGCGACTTTACGAGTCACCTCATCTCCTTGTAGGTCCTTAATGACCCTTGAAGTCTTGGCGCGAATGTGTTCTTCACCCTTTTGCTTAGCACCATGGGCTACGTAGTTCTTGATTCCATACAACTTGTAAGGAGTCCTCTTGATTTGCTCGAACGATGTCCATGGTTTGGAGGAGTCCCGGTCCCTCCTTAGCATTTTGACTTTTAAGGTTTTCGTGGGTTCTTAGTACGAGTTCTCAACTCGCCTCCTTGGTTTGCGCAATCCTTTACGCCAAACATCCCTAGTCGGTTATATCGTAGGATCCGATTTCAATTACTCGTGCAATGTAATTGATTGTGATTTCCCGATGGTGTCTCGTGCGTCAAGGTCTTTTACGTAGGACACTATGTTTAGGTGGTCCATGGTTCCTTACCCAAGACTCACATTCCTCAATCGAGGCACACAAGTGCGCCACAAATCAATAAAATGAGGGGTTAAGAAATCAGCACATTGTACCAGTGGGCGCGAGGTGGGCGGTCGTCCGCCTGCCAAGCCCCTGCCAAGGACCCGCCAAGGACCCGTTGGGGACCCGCGGGAAAGTGACTAGGAATAGTCAATTCCTTCGGGAAAGACCCCAAAAATGCACAGATTCATGTCCTGACAAGTCCCATGCCCTTGTGCACAATAAAAGGGACTTGGATACATAGGATGACCCATCGTACAATGTTCATTGATCCTTAAGCACGAGTTCTAGAGGTAGATATACATACATATATATATCTATGTTTTCTTGTTCTGGGTTTAAAGGGGTGTAAGGAGTGCAAGGGCTAGGTTTCAAAGTCGAGGGGCGGATAGGGTCGATGTCTCAAGGTCGTAATACAGGAAGGAAGGTTGCCACCTTGTACGGGTTCGTCTGTAATGAGGGATCAAGAGCGAGGTTTGGAGTGATAGGACGGATTCTTTAACGAAATGGTACTTGATTGGCAAGGGGAGGGAAAGGGGCTAAGGACTCTTGGCTTTGGGTGATTATGCCTCTTTGGGGCTTGGTTGTGGCGTGCAGTCGAACTGGTGATCCCTTTTCCTTGGCTTTGTTTGATTCTAAGATTTTCGTTTGATCTTCTCTTCCCGTGTCGAAGTCCCCTTCGTTTCTATGGCTTCCAGGGGAATTCTCGTGATGGTTTTCGTGCACGTTCCCCTCGGATGTCCAGAAGTTTGGACCCAGTCGGTTTAGTGGGTCAAACCCCTAGGTCTTGACTCCTAATCCTTGCCGATGGTTCTTAAGGGTAAGGGGGGTTTCGGGTTAGTCTTTCTTGTTCTATTGGGTTTCATCCCTTCCTTGGTGGATGAAATTTTTAGCAAGGATTTATGTCTTCCTCGAGGTTCGGCCTGTTGCACCTATTTGACGATGTTTTCTGTAGCGAGGGCCCCTGACACATTGAACGTATTTGTTTGCCCGCTCTTGTCAACGCATGGCGTTCTTCGGTGGCGTACGTACAGGCTATGGTTTCTCGTGAAGCCTTCACGGTTTTCGTGCAAGGGTGGGGTGATACGTATTCGTAACCTCCACCTACTTCGCCGATTCCTATCTAACAACTTATTTTAATATTGAATCAATGAATGTCGGTTCTTCACGCCCCTGGGCAGGGTAAGGGCCTTATGCTGCTCTACGTTTTTAACAGGGTTTCCAAACGGAGTGGGGATATGAACTTAGAGTAAGGGCAATAAAAATTTAGGGTTTCCGAGGGTTTGGGTTAAGCGCAACAAAGGGTGAGCAAGGTCATGACGGTTGCGAATTTTCTCTTAAGGTAATTACGGATTCGGGGTGGGAGTTTTCAACAAATAGGGGTATCAAGATGCTGGGGTTTCAGGGCGGATGATATTTTAAATTGGGGTGGTGGGGTCGCAAGGTGTCGCGATGTACTTACCTTGCACCCAAGGATTCGACTAATGGTGTCGTTCCTTTGCTACTTTAATAGGTGTCCTAGTTCTCCTTCCTGTTTGTTGTAGCCGCAACCCGGGTTCGCCGAGATAAGGCAACTTGTCGGAAGGTGCATGTCATTTGCCTGACTCGGGGGTTATCGTGGTTACCCTGGGTTGGTGCGTATTGCCGTCCTGACTGTAACGCCTCTTCTTAGTAGTCATCCAAATCTTCCTTTTCTTTGGTCAGGGTCCTTGTCAATTCTTTTGACGGGAGTTAAGACGAGGCGATTTATTGGGTAAGTGTACGTTACCCAGTTGTGGAAGTAAACTTATCTATCCGCACCCTTACCTGGTGTGGTAAGCGTAGGGGGAGGTTCCTTTAAGTTAGAGAGGGATGAAGTGAGGGGAGGTTATGTGTAGGCTTCACAATCTCACTGCGCGTCCTAAGATTCCTGGATCCTATGTTCCTAAGTACCTAGAGTTCAAGCCTAGTGTCCTAAAGTCCGGTCTTAAGAGTCTTATCCTAGGGTCAAACTTAAGCTCTGATACCAACTGTAACACCCCAGATTTTCAAGACATTTAAAACTTATAATAAAGGTAGAATCTTATTAAATCCCAAGATATAAATACAAGCGTTCGGGGTGCTATGCCACACCTGGGCTAGAGAACCCAAGTGCACAGGCTATCTAACTAATATCCTCAAAGCATAAATACGTAAACATGGCACGCAGGCCAAAAGGGAAACTATCTACTTCTAAGTTCTAGCGCACTCCAGTGACTTAATCTTCTGTGCCTGAAAGCCAAATATATCTGTTCAGCGAGAGATGCTGGTAACCCACTCCAACGCGTTGAAATACAATACATATAGAGATATATATAGATATACGAAAACCATTTTGAGCATGAAGATATATCCTACGAACTCTAGCTTTAAAAACCGGGAATGACTTGACAGATAAGGCCAGACACAAGCAACAGTTATAACGAGCATATGCAGTTCACAACAGATAAGGCAGATAAGGCAAAGCATAAACGATAATCATAACCCAACATGACAATCCCCAATATAAATCCCATAGTCACATCCCCCAAGGCACTAATAGTCACAATTCATCCATATCACACACATAGCGCACATTGTTGGCGCCACGGGACCGATCACATGCCCATACATGAGGGTCAGCGCATATAGCTCTGACACAGCCCCGCAGCACCATGCCCCGTATCGCAACACGGGGAGGTCGATCGCAACCGACCGATGAATCGCAGCTCATCATAATGTTTGATCGCAACCAAACAGTGGACCGCAGCCCAAGAGAGTGTCATCTGACCGCAGCCAGGATAAAGGACGAACCGCAGCTCGTATAGAAACGTTTGATCGCAACCAAACGGTGGACCGCAGCCCAAGAGAATGTCATCTGACCGCAGCCAGGAATACCAATCTGACCGCAGCCAGCTTCTGAACCGCAGCTCAGGATAACCAATCCGATCGCAACCGAATTGGGATAGCACACACACATAACACATAGCAAGCACATGCAACCCACGTTACACATTGGGAAGGGGGATAAAGCGTATAACAAACCTATGCGTGATCCATCACATACTAAGAATAGTCCTAAGGGGTTCATACTTCCTTCACCTAGGTCAACGGGATACCAATTCACCTAGCATGCGATATAACAGACTCATAAACCTACGAACAGTACCCGAAACATCAAACTAGACATAGGCACGACAAACGGGGTCCGTTGGGACACCACGGGGATCGGGGAAACATCAAACGGGGAAACCGGGAGCCCGAGGTAGTGTAATTTCAAGCGGGTAGCCGGTGGGTGGGGGTCCACCCGCCGGCTGCCCGCCGGCTGCCACTGTTCCGGGCAGCGGGTGCCCGGCGGGCAGCTGCCCGCCCGCCGGCTGCCCGCTGCCGGAGCTGCCCGAGAATGCCGCGGGTAGGTGGCGGGTCCCCTACCCCCCACTGACTCTTTCCACCACTTTTCGCCCCGGGAACCGTTGTGGAACCCGAAACCATGCTTAGACACTTTACAACGCGATTAACAACAACAAGTAGACAATTAACGGATCAAATACGGGAAACGAACGGTACATGGCCTGTCATGCTTTTCTAAACGTAATCAACACCCAAACATGCGATTTCCCACCCGATAATCCAAGAATAAGATCATACGATACAACCTAGGGTTCTAATCACTTTTATATCAACAAGAATACGGTTCGTCTTCTAATTGCAAGATTCGGTAGGAACAACACATAATCATCAAGGATACCAACTAATCATCAAGAACATCATAATCATCAAGAACAACACATAATCATCAAAATCCCAATTAATCATCAAGAACATCATAATTATCAAGAACCTCCCAATATCAAGATTATCAAGATTTCTCATGGAATCATTATATCAATCATTAATAATAATCGTCACCAATCATTAATACACAATAATATGGGGAAACCCTAAGGGGGAATCATAACTATGAAAATAGGTTTTGTTGAGACATGGGTTACCTTTTAGCCTTAATTAATTCCTTGGCTATGAAGGGTCTTTCTTTAAGCTTTCTTGCTTTCTTGATTTCTTCTAAGGGGATTCTTGGAGCACTTTGGGGTGGTGGAACGTTTATTGTGGTGGGGGTTCTAGGTGCCTCTTAAGTCCCCTATTTATATATTTAGGAGTCCTGGTTAGGAACTAATATTATAGGCTTGCTAATTCTATTCCTTTTGGAACTAAGGATTGGGTTTAGGGATAAGGGTCCATGGTCCATAGTGGACCATATTAATTAATTAAAGGGAATCCTAATCGTAGTCTGAATAGTAAAAGGCCTACTTCCTTTATTCCTATTAGATAACTAGGTCTAGGATTCCTAATTAGAATCTGAATAGTGAAGGGTTTACTTTCTTTATTCCTAATAGGCTTAGGACTCTAATTTAGGCAAGGGTCCACGGTTCATGGTGGACCTTTATTAATTAATTAAAGGAAACCTAACCGAATTAAATCATATTTAATTATTATTAACGGGATTAATTTAATAATTAATCCGGGATTGAAGGCCGTAACACGGGGTGTTACACAAAGTGTTTGGAACTGACATAGAATCTAAACGTGATACAAAGGTGCGAGATGACAACGGCAAATGATTATAAGACACAAAAGAGGAAATAGGGTTTTGACAACGGCGTTTACCTTTACGAAGGGAAATGGGAAGATCCAGATCATTTGACGAAGATTCTGGTAAGGAAGAAGTATTCACTTGTGGTCCGGGTGGTGCCACTTCATCTCTCGACCGCCGAGTATAAACCTGTGTAATGGGGGGTCTAGAAACAGACTCGACAGGTATGGTAATAGTATATGTAAGAAAGTCATCGTCTTGAGTAGACCCATAACCAGACGACCCAACACTCCCAGTGAACACCATGTTTTCAAAGAAAGTAACATCAGCTGACACTAAATACCGCCCCAAGTCAGGTGAATAGCATCTATAACCCTTCTGAGTATGCGAGTATCCCAGGAATATACACTTAAGAGATTTTTGGTCAAGTTTTCGACGTTGAGGACGAACATCCTGGACAAAAAAAGTACATCCAAATATTTTGGGTGGGAGATGAAAAATAGGTTCAGTCGGATACACTAAAGAATAAGGAATTTGACCCTGAAGGACAGACGAAGGCATCCGATTGATCAGAAAACATACTGTATGAACAGCATCAAACTAAAAAACTTTAGACACTTTCATTTGAAACAAAATTGCCCGAGCTACTTCTAACAAATGACGGTTTTTCCTTTCTGCCACTCCATTCTGCTGAGGTGTATACACACACGAGGATTGATGAACTATCCCATGTTGGCCCATACAATTGAAAAAGGGTTTAGAGAAATACTCTTGTGCATTGTCACTTCGTACACACTTAATAGTTGTATTAAACTGGGTTTTGATCTCAGCACAAAAATTACAAAAAAATTGTAAACAACTCATCTCTAGATTTCATAAGATATAACCACGTACATCTAGAGAAGTCGTCCACAAAAGTTACGAAATATCTGAACCCATCCTTCCCTGTGACATGCAAGGACCCCAGACATCAGAATGAACAAGTTCAAATACAGATCGTACTCTTTTATTGACACGAGGAGGGTAGGAAACCCGACAATGCTTAGCAAACTCACACGACTCACACTGCAAAGTAGACAATGATTCTAAGCTAGGGAAGAGTTTCTTTAGGACCGACAGTGATGGGTGACCATACCGACAATGTAGCTGGAAAGGAGAGGTATCACTCAACATGGCCTTGGACGGAGATACAGATTGTTCTAAAACATACAGTCCTCCGACTTCCTTCCCCTTACCAATAATCTTCTTCGTCAAAAGATCTTGAAAGAAACAATAAGCCGGAAAAAATGAGACAGAACAATTCAAAGACCGTGTGATATGGCTAACCGAGAGCAAATTAAATGGAAACTTTGGAAGATATAATATAGATGACAGGGGTAGTGATGAGGTTGCGCTACCTCTACCTAAAACTGGAACGGATGAACCATCCGCTAGAGTAACCATAACCCCAGGATTAGATGGAGAATATGTGGAAAAAACCTTAGAATTACCTGTCATATGGTCACTAGCTCCGGAGTCAATGACCCACTGTGTAGATGAAGAAGACACACACGCAACAGGATTACCTGTTTGGACAAAGGTTGCAGAAGAAGACGGTTGATTGGATGGAAACTGGGATGGAGACTGCATAACTCCTCATCTGTCATAATTACCATATGTCCTTTAGATCCGGAGGTTGTGTTCGCAAATCTTTGTTGCCTGGGTGGTTTAGGACATTGATTTTTGAAATGGCCCGGTTCTCCACAATTGAAACATTCCCTTGGTCCTCCACGACCTCCTCCACGGCCTCTTCCACCACGTCCTCGATGGCGACCACCTCCACCTCGACTATTATACCCTTCATTAGTATAATTTCCTTGAGATACAAATGCACTTCCATCACTATTGTTCCCTTGTGATATAAAAACACTCTTCTCAATCGGTTCATTATTGTCAGTACTTACTGCTGCATTTTGTATCTGAGAGAACACTTGGTCCAACGACCCTAATTCCTTGTTTCCAATAATTGTGACCTAAGAATCTCATATTCTTTGTCAAGTCCGGAAATCCAACTAAAAGCAATTAACTGATCACGTTGTGTTTTCATTGTTTTCACATCAGTTGTAATAGGCATTGCAGTGCATAAAGCTTCACTTAAGCTTTTAAAATCATAATAGTAGTCTCTCAAATCTCGACCTTTTTTATTAGGTCTATAGACATCCTGAGACAACTGATATAATTTCCTCAAATTACTTGTCCCACTGAACCATTCAGACACTAATTCCCACACTGCTTTAACCGTGGTACAATGTTGCATTGATAAAATTACCTTTCTATCAATACAACTAATTACCCGAGATAATAAAGCTTTATCATCTGCTTCCCATTGTTTATCATCTGCAGGGCAATCTTGATCTAAATGGTCCCCTTTACCCATTCCATCTAAATTAATTTTAACCAAGAATTTCCATTCAGAAAAATTAGACCCATCAGCATCCAATACTACATCAATTAATTTAGATGGAGCAGATACAACAGTAATATTCCTATTACTTCCTTCTGCCATGACTGCCTTTTCAAGTTGAACCCAGGACTGCCAACCCAAAAACTTAAGCAGAAACAACAATGAAATGTTCCCTATTCACGTTCAACCCAGGACTGCAAACCCTAAGTGCAAACATCCACAAACCAAAACTCCGCAAAACATACCTGGGTAGAACCTACTTCTCACGGCGAGTCCCCCGGAGCAATCGACGTCGACGAAGGTGGCCGGAGAACTCCTCACGCGCCGGCGCGTGGCGTCGGAGCAGCTGGACGGCGGCGGCGCGTGGAAGCTCCGATGGCGGTGCAGCTCGAGCTCCGGCGTCACCTCCTCTTTCCGAGCACGGCCCACTACTTCACTCTCGCCGGCTCTGATACCATGTAGAAAGATAAGAGAGGATACCAACCCAATGTGTTTGTTCTATTTTCTGTGTTTTCCTTCACTGCTACAACTAGCTATATATACTACAACAATGGACAGTTTTATAGACTCTTCACTTGCTAGTCTATTAATTTCTATGCCTTCCCATCTTCTATAACTGTTTACTTCAAACAGTGTGTACAAGGAAGGTTCCGGAAACTATGTTGCTATCCCCGATTTTGGCTTTGCTTATGTAACACCCCCCAAACAAGACCTATATAAAAGCCTTAAACACATGCAAATTAAGCGACAAAACTAGCACAGCGGAAGATAAAAACGAAACTAGATAAAAAGAAATCCAACGGGGTGTCACGCCACGTCTACCAAACACAGTAAACGCTATGGCAAACAATCTGCAAGTGTACATCTATCCCAAACATCAGTCTATCTAGCTACATTGGCGCACAGGCCACAAAAACCACAAGGGTGCTAAGCTACCAGGCTCTAGACATCGCTCTCGTCTAAACATCACCTGAAAGATACAAAGATAAACATGGGACGACGCTCGGTCAGCGAATAATGCTGGTAACCCACCAATACCGTTAAGTATTATATACAGATAGATATAAGCCATAAAAACCATTTTCGAAACGGAATACATAAATATATAAGTCAAAAGCCAAGGTCAATAGTTAACACAAGACACACCACTCACAAAGATAACACTGGGAACACATCCCAAACCATAAAGGTTAACCACACGCAAGGATAAAGACTCACCCAACAGCAACACATGCCACAACAACACAAGCCTCTGTGACTACACACGTCACGAGAGAAGATTACACAAAGCCGGCTTTACAAGCCCTCGCAACATCACCCATCACGAGTTGGTATGCCTGCCTTATGCCCTGTTCCAACCTTATGGCTACCCCAACCTTGTATCTTCTTTCCAACCATTACCTCCAGGAACCCCTGTACTTCTTAGTCCAACCTTTTCCCTCCTGGGACCGTCGTCCCCTACCAACAGACCACCAACAAAACCATCAATTTCACACACATGGCGACACACGCCTTACCCAAGAAATACGTGAACCTGACACACAGGTCAAACTCCATAATCACGTCACGGCCACCACGAGGACCGCTGCAATACCTTGGTAACTAGTGTCCCATACCACTAATCGTGCAATCCAGGTAAAGCCACACACACCACACCTCAACAGGAATCAATCAAAGGATTGCAATGAAGGTATGAAACATACTCAATCAAGGAACGGGTCACAGCCCAACAACAACAACGATGAATAACACAAGTTATCATCAACCAAACGGAAGTTACAAACCACAGACACGCTAGCATTAAGAAAACGAACTAGCATGCTTAACAACGGGGAAACTCAAGATAGTTCCGAGGAACACACAAGACACCTCTTGGTCCAATGAAACACAATGTTGAACACTTAGCACGATTTAAGACACCAAAGTCCTACATGGATACCTACCATATAGTTCTAGACCTAGGAAACATCAAGAAGACGCTCAAATAGTTCCACAAAAGAACATCGGGAAGCCAAAAGATCAAATACCAAGACAAACGAATCACGGGGAACAAATCCCGAACGAACACCATCGTGTTCCCCGCGGGTGGACCCACGGGTAGGCCCCTACCCGTGGTTCTACCCGCGGGTACACCACCCACATTCCCATGTACCTGCGGGTGGGTGGCGGGTAGGGCTCTCCCCGCCGTTCCGCCCGCGGGTACATGCTCCTGTGTAAATAATCCCTTCGGGGATTTTCTTCTCCAAACACAAATTCAAGTCCAAAACATGCCAAATCTCACCCAACACAACAAAATGACTTGAACCCTGGAAAATGCCAAGCAATGGCACAAAGGAACCCTAAACACAAGCTCTAGATATGCAATATCACAAGATAAATGCATAAACCCTCACATTTCATAGCAAAACACAAGTAGAATCCAAGAAATCACATATAGGTAAGCAAAATAGGTTTTGTAGAGCATGGGTTACCTCTTGAAGACCAAAAGACTTCAATTTACACCACAACAAGATCTCCACTAGTCTCACTTTCCAAACCCACTTCAAGATAAAACCAAAAGATCATCAAGATCCTACCTTTAAGAAAAAGACAACTAAGATGGAACCAAAAACACAAGACAAGCTTAGATCTTACCCTCCTAGATGCCCAAATAGGTGAAAGGTTGAATCTTGGAAGCAAAACTTGAAATCTTGACAAGGGTCTCAACTTGGCTTGGAGAATAAGCTACACTTCTTTTCTAGAGAGAAGGTAGAGATATTTTTCTAGGAATTGTAAAGAATGAAATGAAGAAGTCTTCTAGGTTAGGTTACAATACTAACTCTTGGTGAAAAGACAAGGATACCCTTACTAACCCTTAGAAAGTGTAAGGAACAAGGGAACTCCCCTCAAAGCACAAGGTACAAAACAACTTAAAGGTTGACTAGTCAAATTCTAGTCCTTGAGTATTAAAAATCAGGATTTTAGGAATCAATTCCTCAAAAGAATTAGAATTAATTACTCAATTAATTCATGGATTGGAGTGTGGATTTTTTGGGTGTCACAGTTTATGGTAAGGATCCTTCCTTGAGTGGCTGGTGTTACGGCCTCGTGGGGCGAGGTGGCCCTGGCGATTTTAGGCTCCCGAAGGGGGTTTGAGTGGTTCCCCTTGAATTTCCTTTTGTGTCCCAGACGTGTTTCCTGTGGTTTGTCCGATATTTGTTGTAGTTAGAATGCCTTGGCATAGGCTTCTTCGAGAGTTCTTGGTTCTCGTATAGTTAGGGCCTTCTGGTTCTCGAGGTCGAGGCCCATTATGAATTTCTCGATCTTGATTGTCTCTGTAGGTACTAGTTCGGGGGTGAGGCGAGCTAGTTTGAGGAACTGCCGGTAGTATTCTGCGATTGGGGTTGCTCCTTGTTTTAGATGGAGGAATTCTTCGCATATGGTTGCTTTCAGGTGACTAGGGTAGAATTGTTCCCGTAGTCGTGTTTTTAGAGTTTCCCAGTTGTATTCGGGGCTTTGTTCGCAACTGGGTTTCTCGTGGACCCACTAGGTGTCGGCCTCGTGTCTGGAGTAGAAGGAGGCCGTTTCTACTTGGTGGCTTTCCAGGCATCCCGTTGCCCTGAATATTTTGTCAAAGGTTCCGATCCATTCTTCGAGGATCGTGGGATTTTCATCCCCTGAGAAGGTAGGCGGTTGGTGTTCCTGGATTTCCAAGTTTCTGTTTGGTGGTGACGGTTGGAGGACTACATTGTTTAGTGCCGGGGCAATTTGGGCCAGACGTTGCAGATTCTGAGTCAAGAATTCCTGTTTGGGGAGTTCCGGTGTTTTTGTCTGTTTCCTCTTTGGTGCCATCCTGGAGTTCATAGGTTATATTATTTTTGCATCCTTACCTTGATGCTATGGGTGTAGGGGAAGTTTAGGGTCTCACAGTCTCACCACGTGTCCTATGATCCCTAAATCCTATTTTACTGAACTCCTAGTGTTTTAAGCCTATTGTCCTAAAGTCTGGTCTTAAGAGACTTATCCTAGGGACAAACTTAGGCTCTAATATCAATTGTAACACCCCGAAATTTTGAAACTTTTAAAACTTATATAACAAAGGTAAATTCTCATTAAATCCCAAAAGTAAGCATAAGAGTACGGGGTGCTATGTCAGACCTGAGTTAGAGAGCTCAGGTGCACAGGCAAACTAACTAAAATCCTCGAAGTAAACTCAGTACATAACCATGGCGCACAGGCCGAAAAGGGGAACTAGTTACTCTACGCTTCGGGTCTCTAGCGCGCTCCGTCTACTCATATGTGCCTGAAAGCCAAATATATCTGTTCAGTGAGAGATGCTGGTAACCCACTCCAACGCGTTGAAATACATTATAGGTAGATATATATAGATATACGAAAATCATTTTGAAGCAGGAAGATATATACTTAAGAGACACTAGTTTTAAAAGCAGGAATGGACTCAGCAAACAAGGTAAGCACACAATCAATAATAATAGTTTAAGGAGGATCATCATAAAGAATCTGCAGCTAAGGTCACAGTCTATATCCACATCAATCATATCATCATTTAATCAACATTCAATCATCATTTGTGACACTCAATCACACTGCACTGGCGCCACAGGACCAATCGCATGCCCTGAACATGAGGGTTAATGCGTATAGTATTAACACGGCCCCGCAGCACCCTACCTCATACCGCGGCATGAAGGGAGTTGATCGCAACCATCCCATAGAGGACCGCTAACGAACTCAACGTTGGACCACAATTTGACACACCGCTGACGCGCACAGTCGGTGGACCGTAGCGGATCAAGCCTTACACACCGCTGAGGGACTCAGTCGGTGGGCGAAGATCCTCAGAGACTACGGCCCAACACACCGCTGCCCCATCACTCGGTGGATCGCAGCCAACTATAGCCCTACACACCGCTTGATTACTCAGGTCGGTGGACTACAGCCTTCCTCGGCTTATTGGCCCTACACACCGCCTGGCGCGTCCAGGTCGGTGGGTCATATCACCGAGGCCCATATGGACCTGTAGTCCTATATAATCTTCATATACCTGACTGATCTCAACCAGCCTAGTTAACAGTCGGGATGGTTCTCAACCCATTCAACTGCCCGTATAGTGGACCGCATCCCTATATAATATTTATATACCTGACCGATCTTAACCGGCCTGGTTAATAGTTGGGATGGATCTCAGCCCATTCAACTGCCCGTATAGCCAACTTGATCGCAACCAAGTTGGGGAATCATGCATCACATAACACACAATTGCACATAATAGTACATAATAGTACATTGGGAAGGGGAGACATATAATTAAGCTTACGTGTGATCATTCACATACTAAGAATAGTCCTAAGGGGTTCATACAAATTCCACCTAGGTTAACGGGTTACCGATTCAACTAGCATGCAATTCCTAAGACTCTTTTATCCTACGAACGGCACCTGAAACATCAAACTAAACTCAAGCACGACAAGCGGGGTCCGTTGGGACACCACGGGGAATGGGGAACATCAAACGGGGAAGCCAAAGACCCAGGGTGGGTACGGGCCAGCGGGTAGCCGGTGGGTGGAGGGTCACCCGCCGGCTGCCCGCCGGAGATCACTGCCCGGCAGCGGGTTGCCGGCGGGCGGACGCCTGCCCGCTGCCGGGCGGTGATCTTCGGGCAGCGGGTAGGTGGCGGGTACCCCTACCCCCCACTGACTCTTTCATCACAAATTCGTTCCGGGATCCTTTGTGGAACCCGAAACCATGCTTAGACACTTTTAAACGCAATTAACAACACCACGTAATCAATTAATGGATCAAAAGCAAGAATCATGTATAACTCATCCTATCACGACTTCTAAACACAAACAACACCCGAACATGCGAATTCCCACCCAATATATATCAGGAACATTACAACACAAATCCCCCATCCATCCTAGGGCTCTAATCCCTCCCAAATCATCAAAATCACAATTTATCTTTAACATCAAGAAATATCAAGATTTGTCAAGAATCATTACATCAATATCAAGAACCTCTCTTCATGATCAAGATCATCAAGATTATCAAGAATATACACAAATCATCTTATCAATTATCAAGAATATATCACAAATAGTATAGAGGTATTAATCAAGACACAAGCATATAGAAGGAGGCCAAGGAAGGAGATTATAGCGAAGAAAATAGGTTTTGTTGAGACATGGGTTACCTCTTAGCCTTAATTAATTTCTTTGGCTATGAAGGGTCTTTCTTTAAGATTTCTTCTTTCTTGATTTCTCCTAAGGGAATTCTTGGAACTTCTTGTGTGGTGAGAGATTATTTGTGGTGTGAGTTCTAGGTGTCTCTGATGTCCCTATTTATATATCTAAAAGTCCTATTTGGGATCTAAATGGCATGGATTTAGCTAATTCTTTTTCCTATGGGACTAAGGGTTGGATTTAGGGATAAGGGTCCATGGGCTTATGGTGGACCTTTCCTAAGTAATTAATGAGATTTAATCTTTCTTTCCGGGTAAATAATTAATTGGTTTAGGGCCGTAACACGGGTTGTTACAGTCCCGGCACGGTCGATAGGCCATTAAGCCCTACGAGGGTAGGAACAAGCACGGGTCCGTCCCGGCACGATTGGTAGGCCAGTAAGCCCTATGAGGGTAAGCACAAGGGCCAGACTAACTCAACGCACGATTTAAAAGGCAAAAAAAAGGAAAAAAAAAAAAAAAAAAAAAAAAGATAGTCGATTAAAATTTTTTAGCCCGGCACAAAGGGGGTCGGGCTCCCCATGTCAGAGCAAGCGGCGCGCTAAACGACCCGACACAACCACGAGGTTGGGCTCCCGTACGTAAAACCTACTCGCGCTTCGGTGCGTGACTCTCCGAGGGGAGGAGGATCAACGGCTGAGGGCGTGGCGAACGGCTCCGGACTGGGCTCAGGCACCTCGTCGGGAAGAATGCCCAGAACGGACGCCAAGTCGTCGTCGTCAAGTGACGCAGCCAAAGCACCCCAGTCTTCTTGCTGACCCCGTCGCTGACCGGAGTTGAACGCCCACTTGGCCAGACTCCAGGCCAGCTCTTCACTAATGGGATTCGTCAAGTAACGGCGAAAGAACTCTTCAGCTTCCCCACGGTCGTGGCAAATTCGAGCAACGAGCTGATCGGGGCTCCCGAGCGACCTCCAAGTCTCCTCTGCCTCCTTCTCCAGTGTGGCGACCTAGTCGACGGCGAACCTGAGTTTGCGGCGGGCATCCTTAGCCTCCTTCTCGTGCCCGTCAGCGGCCTTTTGCAGAGTTTCCGCATCCTCCGTGGACTTCGCATGCCGAAACATAGCGGTCAAGGTGCGGGTCAACTGCACAAAGAACAAAGACCCAGTCAGATTAAGTGGGCAATGACCCGGACAGAAAGACACGAAGCATACCTGAACGACGTCGTAGGCAGCGTGTTCCCCGAGGTGGTTAAGCGATGCGCCTTGCGCTCCATCATCGGCCGGGAGTAGCTCGTTCAACCGGCTGAGCGTAGTTGAAGGATGTTCACCGCTCAGAAGGGCATTGATCACGGGCGTCCGCCCGGGCAAGCTTGGCTTCTTAGCCCACTTGAGCGAAGGGATTTCTTCGACCTCCGTGTCCGGCCTCTTCTCCTTTCTCCGCTTGGTCTGGACTCAGATGAATTGCAAGTCTTGCTCTGAAGCGGCCGAGTTGGCAGACGTGACATTGAGGGGCAAGTCGGACGGAATGGTTAAGCCCGCTGTTTCTTGCCCTGGGGCCCGTGCCCTTCTTCCTGCCGAGAGTGATCTTGGGTCGGGGGCCGCTGGAAGATGCTGGTGCAGCCATAGAGCCCTTGTCAAAGCCCATACCTGAAACAGAGAGTGAAACAAGTGAGTAAAAGAAGAATCCTTGGCCGGGTAAACGAGCAAAGCGTCTTGCAAAAACCTCCGGTCGCGCCCTGAGATCTGGGCGGAGGCAAAGCTACGGTGATCGCGATCCGCCTGGGCTCGTATTTCTCGGGCAAATCATATCTGGGGCGCTCGAGACGGGCTGCAGCAAAAGCCTACGGAGTTTTAAAGAGATGGTAATCGTAGAACTCAGAGGATATCTTAGTCACGGCATCCGCGAGTTCGGGAGTCTCGTCCGGTGTTACCTGCCCGACGTAATGGGTGGCCCCCTCCCGGGGAACCAAGAGGTCCCAAATGTATTTGACGGAGAACAACCATTTTTTCCACCCTCGATTGTTGTCCGGGAGGTGAAGTATGCTGCAGAGATGACCGTGCGACTGAGCTTGTAAGAACCCGAATCCATATCTGGGCGCAAGCGGCCGGACGGAGTAGATAAAGTCTAACAGCTCCATGGTGCACGCGAAACCATGCCAGGCGCAGATTTGTGGAAAGCACGCCACGATGCGGTGCGCGTTTGGTATAACCTGCACGGGCAGCACCCCATAGTGCTCGAGGAAGGAAAGCAGAAAGGGCCTGAACGGGAAAGTCAACGGGGCCTTCAAGGAATCGTAATGCATCCCGAGCCAGTCCCTAGTTGTCCTGTCGATGACATTCTCGAGCGCCCGGTCGGTGTTGAAGACAACCTTCCGGCCTAATAGGGACTAGATCTCCTTCGCCTCGGCCCGGGTAAGAATACTATGCTGCCGCTGGACCACCTCGTTGTTCAAGAAGATCAAGCTACACCCGGACGCCGATGCATCCGGGACGGTGGTGTAACACCCCAGATTTTCAGGATATTTAAAACTTGTAAAATACAGGTGGAATCTCGTTGAATCCCAAAACACAATACGAGAGTATGGGATGCTATGCCACACCTGAGCTAGGGAACTCAGGTGCACAGGCTAACTGACTAATATCCTGAATTAGTATCAATACTAAATCATGGCACGCAGGCCGAAAGGGAAAAACTATCTAAGCTACGTCCAAGCTTCTAGCGCGCTCCAGTGATCTACTCGTCTGTGTCTGAAAGCCAAATATATCTGTTCAGCGAGAGATGCTGGTAACCCACTCCAACGTGTTGAAATACATTACATATAGAGATATATATAGATATGCGAAAACCATTTTGAAGCATGAAGATATATCCTACGAGACTCTATCTTTTAAAACCGGGAATGACTCGACAGATAAGGCTAGACACAAGCAACGGTTATAACAGGCGTATACAATCCACAACAGGAAAGACAGATAAAGCTGAGCACAATTAATAATCATAACCCAACATGAACAATCCCCAGCATAAATCCCATAGTCACATCCCCCAATATACTCATAAACACGACTCATCCATATCTCATCACATAGCACACTTTGTTGGCGCCATAGGACCAATCGCATGCCCATACATGAGGGTCAGCGCATATAGCTCTGACACGGCCCCGCAGAACCATGCCCCGTCTCACCTTACGGAGGAGTCGATCGCAACCGACTATTGAACCGCAGTTCTATATAATATTTATATACCTGACTGGTCTTTACCAGCCTGGTTAACAGTTGGGATGGTTCTCAACCCATTCAACTGCCCGTATAGTGGACCTTTGTCCTATATAGTATTTATATACCTGACCGGTCTTTACCAGCCTGATTAACAGCTGGTATGGTTCTCAGCTAATCCGTCTGCCCGTATAGTGGAACTTAGTCCTATATAATATTTATATACCTGACCGGTCTCTACCAGCCTGGTTAACAGCCGGTATGGTTCTCAGCCCACCCGACTGCCCGTATAGCCCGATTGATCTCAACCAAATCGGGGTTACATGCACACATAACACATAGCAAGCACATGCAACCCACATTAACACATTGGGAAGGGCGAGAAAACGTATAACAAAACTTATGCGTGATCCTTCACATACTAAGAATAGTCCTAAGGGGTTCATACTCCTTTCACCTAGGTCAGCGGGATACCAATTCAACTAGCATGCAATATATAAGACTCATACAACCTACGAACGGTACCCGAAACACCAAACTAGACATAGGCACGATAGACGGAGTCCGTTGGGACACCACGGGGGTCTGGGGAACATCAAACGGGGAAGTCGGGGTCCCAAGTGTGGGAATTTCCAGCGGGTAGCCGGTGGGTGGGGGGCCACCCGCCGGCTGACCGCCGGTAACACTGTTCCGGGCAGCTGCCCGCCCGCCGGCTGCCCGCTGCCGGAACTGCCTTCCTTTAACCGCAGGTAGGTGGCGGGTAGGTGGCGGGTCCCCTACCACTACCTAGCCCCCACTTACTCATTAACACCAAAAACGCCCCGGGAACCCTCGTGGAACCCGAGACCATGCTTAGACACTTTTAAACGCAATTGACAACACCCGTAGACGATTTAACGGATCAAAATCAAGAATCAAACGGTACATAACCTATCATGCTTTTCTAGACCTAATAAACCCCCAGTCATGTGAAATCCCACCCAATATACCAAGAATAATACCATACGAATTCCACGAGATAACCTAGGGTTATAATTACTTTTATATCAACAGGAATACGGTTCGCCTTCTAATTACAAGATTCGGTATAAATAACACATAAGCATCAAGAACGTCATACAATTATCAAGAACACCATATAATCATCAAGAACCCCATGTAATCGTTAAGAACACCATAGTTATCAAGAATCTCCCAATATCAAGATCACCCATGGAATTATCCCATCCATCATTAATAATAGTATCATAAAACATCAATACACAATAATATGGGGAAATCCTACGGGGGAAATCATAACTATGAAAATAGGTTTTGTTGAGACATGGGTTACCTCTTAGCCTTAATTAATTCCTTGGCTATGAAGGATCTTTCTTTAAGCTTTCTTGCTTTCTTGATTTCTTCTAGGGGGGTTCTTGAAGCTCTTTGGGGTGGTGGGCGTTATTCCTGTGGTGGGGGGATTTCTAGGTGCCTCTTAAGTCCCCTATTTATATATTTAGAAGTCCTAGTTATGAACTAATATTATGGGCTTGCTAGTTCTATTTCTTTTGGGACTAAGGATTGGGTTTAGGGATAAGGGCCCGTGGACTATGGTGGGCCTTTCCTAATTAATTATTGTGATTTAATTCTCTCTTTTGGGTAATTGATTAAATGATTTAATTGATCTTAGGGGTCATAACACGGGGTGTTACAGGTGGAAGGCGTTTGGGCCGGGTCCCTAAGGTTCTCAGCGAGCCGGTCGTGCGAGGTAGGCGATAGGTCGGGACGGAGGGCCCCGCCGATTGTTCCAGGAGACTTCCCCGATCCTAACGCCTCGCTGAAGATTACCCGGGGCTACGTTCCCCTGTTGGATGTCCCTGCCTCTACCGGGCGGAGAGCCTGAGCCTCGCCTGGTTCGCCCTCATCCCGGTCGGTCTTTGAGTCGCCCTCTACCAGGTTGTCCCGTGCATTAGACTTCCCCGGGGGGCTTTGCCCGGCCAAAACGTGCAGCGAACGGGCTTCAGTATAGCGGTTGATGAACTCGCTAGTGGTGGTGTCCCGCGAAGAGCTGGTCAACGAGTCGGATTCGGTCCCGGTGGCGTAGTCTTGGCCCGATAGGTTCTAGCTGTCGGAGCTAGACATCTTCTCCTTAAAGAGAAAGAGAAAGTAGGGGGGGGGGCGTTTCAGTAAGGACACCGGGGCCGAGGCTTGTGGGCGTAAAACTAGCTATACAGTCATAAGGAAAAAGAGGGAACCGAATCTTACTGTTTGAAGGGTGGTTGCAAGTGTTGAGACGGTCGATCTACCCGGTCAAGCAAAGGTCGTGGTCGAGAATCTTTGATTTCGAGTGAAGTGAGAAAGTGAACAAATGGGCCCCAAGACCTCTATTTATAGGAAGACGGAGGCGGGAAACCAAAATTCTAAAAACGCATGCGAAGCCCGGATCCCGAGGCACGTGGATGGTTGACGCGTGGCGAAGCTTATACGCGACGCTACCTGAACCGACCGACCTGTCCGAACACCTAAGTTGTTTACCTGCCAGCCGAGTAGTTTTCATCCCAAACCCCTCCTCGGAGGCCCTCGTCAGGATCTGGTGTAACAACCCGTGTTACGATCCCTAAAATCAATTAAATCATTTAGCCAATTACCCAAAAGAAAGAATTAAATCACAATAATTAATTAGGAAAGGCCCACCATAGTCCACGGGCCCTTATCCCTAAACCCAATCCTTAGTCCCAAAAGGAATAGAATTAGCAAGCCTATAATATTAGTTCCTAATTAGGACTCCTAAATATATAAATAGGGGACTTAAGAGGCACCTAGAAACCCCCCACCACAATAACGTTCCACCACCCCAAAGAGCTCCAAGAATTCCCTTAGAAGAAATCAAGAAAGCTTAAAGAAAGACCCTTCATAGCCAAGGAATTAATTAAGGCTAAGAGGTAACCCATGTCTCAACAAAACCTATTTTCTTAGCTATGATTCCCCTCTTAGGATTTCCCCATATTATTGTGTATTGATGATTTGTGACATTATTATTAATGACTGGCGGGATGATTTCCATGGGTGATCTTGATGATGAAAGGTTCTTGATAATTATGGTGTTCTTGATGATTATATGACGTTCTTGATAATTATATGGTTTTCTTGATGTTCTTAATGATTATATGAGGTTCTTGATAGTTATATGATATTCCTACCGAATCTTGATTTTGGAAGATGAATTGTGTTCTTGTTGATTTAAAAATAATTAGAACCCTAGGTTATATATTGGAATTCGTATAGTATTATTCTTGGTATATTGGGTGGGATTTCGCATGATTGGGTGTTTATTATGTTTAGAAAAGCATGATAGGTTATGTGTCGTTTGTTTCTTGATTTTGATCCGTTAATTGTCTACGTGTGTTATCAATTGCGTTTGAAAGTGTCTGAGCATGGTTTCGGGATCCACAAAGGTTCCCGGGGCATTTTTGATGAAAAAGAGTCAGTGGGGGGTAGGTGGGGGTAGGGGATCCGCCACCTACCCGCGGCCAAATTGGGCAACGCCGGCAGCGGGCAGCCGGCGGGCGGGCAGCTGCCCGCCTGGCACCCGCTGCCCGGATTAGTAGAACGCCAGCGAGCAGCCGGCGGGTGACCCCCACCCACCGGCTACCCGCTGGTTTATACCCCACATCGGGATCCCGGCTTCCCCGTTTGATGTTCCCCCGACCCCCGTGGTGTCCCAACGGACTCCGTCTATCGTGCCTATGTCTAGATTGATTTTCGGGTACCGTTCGTAGGTCGTATGAGTCTTATATATTGCATGCTAGTTGAATTGGTATCCCGTTTACCTATGTGAAAGAAGTATGAACCCATTAGGACTATTCTTAGTATGTGAAGGATCACGCATAGGTTTTGTTATACGTTTTCTCCCCCTTCCCAATGTGTTAATGTGGGTTGTATGTGCTTGCTATGTGTTATGTGTAACACCCCATGTTACGACCCCTAAGATCAATTAAATCATTTAATCAATTACCCAAAAGAAAGAATTAAATCACAATAATTAATTAGGAAGGCCCACCATAGTCCACGGGCCCTTATCCCTAAACCCAATCCTTAGTCCCAAAAGAAATAGAACTAGCAAGCCCATAATATTAGTTCCTAACTAGGACACCTAAATATATAAATAGGGGACTTAAGGGGCACCTAGAAACCCCCACCACAAGAATAACGCCCACCACCCCAAAGAGCTCCAAGAATCCCCCTAGAAGAAATCAAGAAAGCAAGAAAGCTTAAAGAAAGACCCTTCATAGCCAAGGAATTAATTAAGGCTAAGAGGTAACCCATGTCTCAACAAAACCTATTTTCATAGCTATGATTTCCCCCGTAGGATTTCCCCATATTATTGTGTATTGATGATTTGTGATATTATTATTGATGATTGATGGGATAATTCCATGGGTGATCTTGATATTGGGAGATTCTTGATAATTATAATGTTCTTGATGATTATGTGGAGTTCTTGATGTTTATATGTCATTCTTGATAATTGTATATGCTTATGTGTTATTTGCACCGAATCTTGTAATTGGAGGACGAATCGTATCCTTGTGGGTATAAAAGTGATTAGAACCCTAGGTTGTATCGTATGATATCATTCTTGGTTTATCGGGTGCGAAATTGCATGTTTGGGGTGTCGATTATGTTTGAAAAGCATGATAAGTTATGTGCCGTACGTTTCTCGTGTTTGATCCGTTAATTGACTACGTGTTGATCGTTAATTGCGTTGTAAAGTGTCTAAGCATGGTTTCGGGTTCCACAATGGTTGCCGGGGCGTTTTTGTGATGAATAGAGTCAGTGCGGGGTAGGTGGGGGTAGGGGACCCGCCACCTACCCGCGGCCAAGTCGGGCAGTCCCGGCAGCGGGCAGCCGGCGGGCGGGCAGCTGCCCGCCGGGCACCCGCTGCCCGGAACAGTGCACGCCGGCGGGCAGCCGGCGGGTGGACCCCCACCCACCGGCTACCCGCTGGAAAATACCCCAACCCGGGATTTCGGCTTCCCCGTTTGATGTTTCCCCGACCCCCGTGGTGTCCCAATGGACTCCGTCTATCGTGCCTATGTCTAGTTTGATATTTCGGGTACCGTTCGTAGGTCGTATGAGTCTTATATATTGCAGGCTAGTTGAATTGGTATCCCGTTGACCTAGGTGAAAGAAGTATGATCCCCTTAGGACAAAGGTCCACTATACGGGCAGTTGAATGGGTTGAGAATCATCCCAACTGTTAACCAGGCTGGTAGAGACCGGTCAGGTATATAAATATTTTATAGAACTGTGGTTCATTAGTCGGTTGCGATCGGCTCCTCCGTAAGGTGAGACGGGACAGGGTGCTGCGGGGCCGTGTCAGAGCTATATGCGCTGACCCTCATGTATGGGCATGCGATTGGTCCTGTGGCGCCAACAAGGTGTGCTATGTGATGAGATATGGATGAGTGTGTTTATGATTATATTGGGGGATGTGACTATGGGATCTATGCTGGGGATTGTTTACATTGGGTTATGATTATTAATTGTGCTCAGCTCTATCTATCGTGCCTGTGGAGGATTGTATACGCCTGTTATAACTGTTGCTTGTGTCTAGCCTTATCTGTCGAGTCATTCCCGGTTTTAAACGCTAGAGTCTCATAGGATATATCTTCATGCTTTAAAATGGTTTTCGTATATCTATATATATCTCTATATGTATTGTATTTCAACGCGTTGGAATGGGTTACCAGCATCTCTCGCTGAACAGATATATTTGGCTTTCAGGCACAGACGAGTAGTTCACTGGAGCGCGCTAGAAGCTTAGACGTAGCTTAGATAGTGTTTCCCTTTCGGCCTGCGTGCCATGATTTAGTACTGATACTATTTGAGGATATTAGTTAGTTAGCCTGTGCACCTGAGTTCTCTAGCTTAGGTGTGGCATAGCACCCCATCCTCTTGTACTATGTTTTGGGATTCAACGAGATTTCACCTTTATTTTATAAGTTTTAAATATCCTGAAAATCTGGGGTGTTACATTATGTGTGCATGTTACCCCGATTTGGTTGAGATCAATCGGTCTATACGGGCAGTCGGGTGGGCTGAGAACCATACCGGCTGTTAACCAGGCTGGTAGAGACCGGTCAGGTATATAAATATTATATAGGACTAAGATCCACTATACGGGCAGTTGAATGGGTTGAGAACCATCCCAACTGTTAACCAGACTGGTAGAGACCGGTCAGGTATATAAATATTATATAGGACAAATGTCCACTATACGGGCAGTTGAATGGGTTGAGAACCATCCCAACTGTTAACCAGGCTGGTAAAGACCGGTCAGGTATATAAATATTATATAGAGCTGCGGCTCATCGGTCGGTTGCGATCGACCCCTCCGTGCTGTGAGACGGGGCAGGGTGCTGCGGGGCCGTGTCAGAGCTATATGCGCTGACCCTCATGTATGGGCATGCGATTGGTCCTGTGGCGCCAACAAAGTGTGCTATGTGATGAAGTATGGATGAGTTGTTGTTATGAGTATCTTGGGGATGAGACTATGGGATTTGTACCGGGGATCGTGTATGTTGGGTTATGATTATTAATTGCGCTTATCTTATCTGTCTTGCCTGTTGTAAACTGTATATGCTTGGTATAACTGCTGGCTGTGCTTAGCCCTATCTGTTGAGTCTATCCCTGTTTCAAAAGCTAGAGTTCATAGGAGATATCTTCATGTTCAAAATGACTTTTCGTATATCTATATATATATATATATATATATATATATATATATATATCTATATGTATTGTATTTCAACGCGTTGGAGTGGGTTACCAGCATCTCTCGCTGAACAGATATATTTGGCTTTCAGGCACAGAAGAGTAGGTCACTGGAGCGCGCTAGAACTTGGAACCTAGAAGTAGATAGTTTCCCTTTCGGCCTGCGTGCCATGTTTATGCGTTTACATTATTGAGGATATTAGTTAGTTAGCCTGTGCACCTGAGTTCTCTAGCTCAGGTGTGGCATAGCACCCCGTACTATTGTATTATGTCTTGGGATTTAATGAGATTTCACCTTTATTTTATAAGTTTTAAATATCTTGAAAATCTGGGGTGTTATATCTGGGCTGGGGGAACTATGTGATAGGGATTATACCCTGCACGTACTGGTCATCCAGCCTGGTCAAAGGCGCGCCCTAAACTCTGCCCGATCACTCATTCGTCTATCTTCGTACCTGCTGTTCATGGGTCATCCAGCCCGGTCAGCGGCATGCTCCAGCTTATGCCCGTTGCCCCGTCGTCTACATCGTACCCGCTGCTCAGGAGTCCTCCGCCGGTGGTGGCCAGTGACCGGGAGGGGTGACCGTAAAGGCCCAGAGCCTACCCTCGTCCGAATTAAAGGCCCCCGCAGCTGTCGGAAGACGCACGCCACGTGCACGGCTGCATGCTCGCCTTCTCAAGACCCGGTGCATGAATGCCACGTGCCCGCCATGCCGAAAGACCGGGCGCTGCTCCCTAGGTCTCCTATAAATACTGCATTTATTGCTTTAAGGAGGGGGCTTTTACCTACTTTAGACTTTGTATTTAAGAGGTTTCCGGTCACGTTATTCGATCGGTCAACCTAGTACTCTACTGTACTGAACTACGGTGATTTTATGCATCCCCAATGTTAAATCCTCTAAATCCTTTATGTTCTTAATAAATTAAATCAAAGGAGTAGGCACCTATAAGCAATAAACAATAATGCTATACAAATTAATCAGTGAATCCACACAGGGAATCTTCAAATTTCTGGTGCGAAATGCTGCCTGCAAAAGCCAAAAACCATTTTGCTTCAAAAGTTGGTTAAATAATCTAAATAGCTTCAATTCTTTAGCATGTAAAGGATTAAAACAGCATTGACTAAATGATCCCTCTTCAATAGTTCAGATTTTCAGATTCACAACATATATTATATTGCTTGTCTTGAATAGTTAACATGATCATCTAACACAATCTAAATTGGGGAGGGGTTCACAGGGGATTAAAAACGACCCTGCAAATCTCCCCGATTTATTTTGTTTTGGTTCTGGCAGAAATGCAAGTTAGCATGAGGAGGGAACTCTGCATGCAATATTATTTTCTGATAAAGTGAGTGAATTTTCAAGTGTGTTTGAGAGTTTTCATAAGCGTCTGAAATAGGTAGAGCAAATATCAATTTTGGTCCAATGAGTATTAGCAAAATGATTAATTTAGTCCATGTGTTTAATTTCTATCAATTTTCATCCATGACTATTATTTTAGTATCAAAATTAATCATGATGGTCACCCCTCCGTCTAAGGCATGTATAAGTCTAAATTTTTAAGGGTATTTTCGTCATTTTCAACTTAAGATCCCAATTTGAGCGTGAATAAAGGGATTTAAGCCCTATGATCAATCCCAATTCACAGTTATCATCATCATCATATCTTAATTTGAGGAGGAAAACTGCAAATTGGGATTAATCTTAGGGCTTAAATCCCTTTATTCATGTTCAAATTGGAATCTTAATTTGAAAATGCCGAAAATATCGTTAATAATTTCATATTTCGACATGTCTTAAACGAAAAGGAAACTGACGTGATGAATTTTGGCACTAAAACAATAGTCGTGGATAAAAGTTTGTACTAAAACAATAGTTGTGGATGAAAATTGGTAGGAATTAAACATGTTAATTAAAACTGTCATTTTGTTAATACTCGTAAGAGCAAAATTGGTTTGCTCTCCGAAATATGTACAAGCACGGTACCAATTTGGTTAACTTGTGTTTTATTAAAGTTAGCGTGGATGAGAGTAGGGCTGGGCACTTTGGGTTTCGGTTCGGTTTTTCGGTTTCGGTTTTTAAAAAATTAAACCATTCGTTTTAATAATAGAGTTCGGTTCGGCTTCGATTAGATTTCAAAAAGTTCGGTTCGATTCGGTTCGTTTTGGTGGAAGTCCACTATTTGACCGTTTGTTTTTTTGTCTGATCGATTGTTCGGTTGGCTCACTTGAAGTGTTTTGTTGATGACAAGATGAAGAATCATCTATCTACATAGTTAACATTTGAAAATAAGAATTATTAAATCACCAAATGTTGGGACTTACGACTTAGAGTTGAGGTCTGAGGACTTGAGGAGTTGAAATTATTAATTATTATAATATTTATATATAATACTAGCATTTTGCACGCACAGTGCGCGAAAATTTATGCCCAACATTAAAAAATTGATAAATGCAAATAATTACTCCGTATAAGTTATAGTTCAAATTATATTTCAAAATTCCTTGAAGTAGTAAATTTTAATCATCGTATTTGAAAACTATAGAGATGAACAAAATTTATATTTTTTTTATTAATAATGTAAACAATTTTGATATGATTTATACTTTGTTTTTACAATAAATAAATAAAATATCTATAATACTAATCTAGTACCCGGTCACATATATTGGTGTGTGTGCGTGCCTATATATATATATATATATATATATATATATATATATATATATATATATATATATGTGTGTGTGTGTGTGTGTGTGTGTGTGTGTGTGTGTGTGTGTGTGTGTGTGTTACCATTCATAGAAATTTAATTAAAATATAATCAACAATTAAAGTAATTATATAATGATTTTAATAAAATGATAATTAAAGAATATGAAAAAGATATATGTGTATGATAATAATGATAGAGTTATGAAAGTTAGAATTAAATAGTAACGGTATTATAACGGTGTAAGGGTACTTTTGTGTAACAAGAATGTAGTTGGGACAATTTTGTCCATTATAATTGACATTTAATGAAAAATGTATCCCTTTATTAACATAGAAATGTAAATATTAATATAATGTGATTATAGCTTAATGGGTAAAGCTTTTGCATTATAATTAAATGGTTAAGGGATCAATTCTCACTTTAGACATTTAATACATTATTACATATCTTTTATTACTATAAAAAATTAAAAAATAAATAAATAAACCAGAAAACCGATCGGTTTCTTGGTTCGGTTCGCACGCTCGAACCAAATTGATCATTTTCCTCAAACCAAGTACCGATCAATACTTCGGTTTGAGACCGAACCAAACCAAACTGGTTCCAGTGTTGCTCTATAATTATTAAATTTGACTAGATGAATAGTTGAGATTGGATTTGAATAGTTATCATATGATCATTTTCAAGTTAATACCCAATATAGTCCTAGACTATAATGATTTTACTCAATTTAGTCTTAAATGACTTTTTTGACTCAATTTAGTCCTCAACTTTGATTGTTTTACACAATTTAGTCCTTTGTTAAAAATGTTGTTAGTTGACTTTTAGAAATAGGGTTTTAATGGTAATAATTTCTCATCTTTCATCCCATTTGTGATAATTCTTTCTTCTTCCCTTTTATTAAGATCCACACAGAAATGCAAATCTTCGTACCCAAATCAACTTCAACCCTAAATAAATAAATACAGAGTAAATAAATATTTTGGTACGAAGATTTACATTTTTACGTGAATCTTAATAATGGGAAGAAGGAACCATCCCAAATGGGATGAAGGATGAGAAATTACCATTAAGATCTTATTTTTAACAGTCAACTAACATAATTTTTAACAAAGGACTAAATTGTGCACAAAAAGTTATTTAGGACTAAATTAAGTAAAATTACTATAATCGAGGACTATATTGGGTATTAACTCAATCATTTTCATATGTCTTCATACAAATCACGCAAATTATATCGTGCACTGCGCATCAAAATGACGTCGTTTTGTTTAATGAAAAGAAACAGAATCTTCGCAAAAAATAACTCTGTTCTTCAGTTTCATTTTGTATACACTGCAGTTTCAGTTCAACACAACTACAGTTTAATTTCGATATAACTACAGTTTCATTCAATATTTATACACTCAAATATGTGAAAATGTTATTTAATTTTATGTTATATACACTATAGTTTCATTAAAACACAACTACATGATCATTTCAATATAATTACAGCTTCATTGTACAATATACACTCAAATATGTGAAATGTTATTCAGTTCCATTTTATATATATTGTAGTTTCATTTCACTACAATTACAGTATCATTTGATATAATTGCAGCTTCATTTGATAATATAAAAATAATACGTGAGACAATGTCGGTTTAGACACAATGTAGTGTCACTCCGTTATAACTGCAGAAACGGCTTCGTTTTGACGCGCGATGCATAATCGATTTTGCACCGCTGTGCACGATATAACAACAGTACAAATCATCAAAATATTTAATTAATAGTTTACTATATATGAGTTTATTTTAGTTTTGATTTCTCAGTTATATAATATTTTTTAGTTTGATTTTGATAACCAATTTAAACATATAAGTAGATGAAATTAAATTAATTTGACATGAGAATTATTTAGTGCCCAAAACACAAAAAATTGAGCCTGCAGAAACCACGTCGTATTAGTGATAAGTTTTAAGTTTAGGAAGCTAAATGGCACCCGGTCGTTATATTATAGACCGCGGTGCATGTGCACCGCGGTTAAAAATGACGCCGTTTCTTTAAGTAAAGAAACGGCCCGCCGTTAGAATTAACAGGGCCCGTTTGTTTGGTGTATTAAACACCAACTGACACTATAGTATATTTAAACCGACATTGCAGTTATATCAAAATGATACTATAGTTATAGTGAAATGAAACTGCAGTGTATATAAAATGAAACTGAATAACATTTCACATATTTGAGTGTATATTGTACAATGAAGCTGTAATTATATCAAAATGATCATGTAGTTGTGTTTTAATGAAACTATAGTGTATATAAAATAAAATTAAATAACATTTTCACATATTTGAGTCTATAAAAATCGAATGAAACTATAATTATATCGAAATGAAACTGTAGTTGTGTTGAACTGAAACTGCAGTGTATACAAAATGACACTGAATAACAGAGTTACTTTTTGCAAAAGGGTGCGAAACGGCGGAAACAAACACTGTTTATTTTCATTTAAAACAAAAAGACGTGCGGTGCATAATTGATTATGCACCGCGGTGCATAATATAATTTGCCAATGGCACCGCGGCCAATCATTATTGTGTGGACCATGATCTATACAAGTTGTGTGAACCATATTTTGTATACTGTAAAATAATGTACATTCAATACAAATTAAAAATAATGTACATTGTATTCAGGGAATGTATATTATTTTTGTACAGAGTATACTTTATATTATATAATGTACATATAGTACAAAAATAATGTACATTTAATATATTAAAAATGTACTTTTTGTTATGGTCTACATAACACTGTGTGGACCATGGTCCATACAATAATTTGCTCACCAGGCGGGCATATCAGTCAATTAATTAACCAAGCTAGGTCCAAACTCCAAACCCTAGATCGGATCTTTATAAAATCCTGGAAAAAGTCCAGATGATTGGCAACCCCTAATGGATAGGTACGTACGAATGGTAAAACTGAAAGCTTTGTACAATCCATACGTGAGAGGGGTGAGTATAGATTAGTAGATCAGATCTTAATTGCTTCAATTTTTTGCAAGTTAAAGGGTCGATTAAATCACCCTTGAGACTGTTTTTTGAAGCTACAATAATGTTCTCCTTAAAACCATTGCAACTCAAAATTCATATACGTATTGCATTTGGACGTTAAGGGAACTATATATATTCCCATGGTGTTTCAATTCTTTGAGCTTAGCTTAGACTTTTCGGAATTGTTTAATATAAAATTTGGCTGTTTTCCAAGCCAAAGTGCTATCTTTAATTTATGCATTTTGGATCTCACTTATTCAGATTGATGTTTAGGAATTGATTTTTGGGGGCCTAAATTTGATCTTCTATACTTTCTCTTCATTTCAAGAGAGGCATTGATTATTGGAGAGAAATTTGTAGTTAAAACATTAAGCCCCTGTCAATTTTGCCATGTAAGTGTTTCTTGAATATGCATTTGGACACTTTTTATTTGTTTCATGCTCTTCGAATTTCATCTTTTCCACGATTTTTATTTGGTTTTTTTGCTTCTTAGCCTTTTCCACATTGGTTGAGGAAATACTTCTTTGTTACCATCACCACTACCCTCTGGCGGTTGATGTTAGTTTAGTTGATGATTTACTTAATAATAGTTGACGAGTTACGAACGAGAATGTCCCAACTTGAAAGATTTTTCCAAATTATCCAAAGTGTTCGAGGTCAAATTTTTCTCTATCACTTTTTTGTATACTCTTCATAAGTATGTACAAGAATATCAACATCACTATAACTGCTTGGGTGCATTATTTGTGAATTGAAATAAGAGTCAAATAGCCCATTGAACTAAATACGAGAATGCAATTAGGCCACCGAATCTAAAAGACCTGAGTCACTAAACTAACCAATTTCATTCAATTTCTCAAGTTAGTTAATAGGTTATCTTCCACTTATGATGCATATGTGGCATTTTTTTTAAAAAAAATAATTTATTTTTAAATTAGTTTTTTTTAATGTTTAATAAATAAAAACTAAAATAATTTATTTTTAAATTAGTTTTTTTAATGTTTATTAAATAAAAATTAAACACCTCTTCACAGAATCTCCAACAGTGACCTATGTTCCATCTTCAAGAACTCCACCTAATTCAACAGTACCAACTCCACCTAATTCAACAGTACCAGACTCATGAACTCTAAACACACCCTACAGATTTTAATAAATTAATTACAATACTATAGTATATAAAATATTACTTTTATGAAGTTGATTTAATTCTATGTAATGCAACCTGTGTAAACTCATCCCCAACATGCCTATTCACAAAACCATCCGCAAGTAACTCCAATATCTCATCATAAGCATCACCCAAATTAACAACATCGTGCCCAACAAAGAAGTCCTGAAAACACACACACACACACACACACACACACACACACACACACACACACACACACACACATATATATATATATATATACCTACAAAATAAAGTAAACAAATCTGTAATTATAAATCATCAATATTATTAACACTTCCTTGATCACTCAATATTGGTACAATAGAACCACTATCTCTGTCAATTTCCAGCACACCAAATGCAGAATGTAAATTGTTAATCTGGTCTTATCTGGTCTTTCTTCATCACAATTTTAAAAAGCAAAGTCATGCCAGCAAGGGCTCCCAATTCAAGTGGAATACCTTCATATTCCTGGGAATATATAGTAAATGAATCATGTACTTTGTTTTCATATGTGAGTCCAAAAAATAGTAATAAATACAGGCATTGACTTACCACACCATACTTCTTTATTAGACTAAGAGCGGAACACCTACTATTTCTGAACATTCTCGATCCCATTGCATCCATAGAATTATCTCTTACACGTACCACAACACTCCTCTTTCCAACTTCTGTCACACTTATTATAGTACATCAAACCATTAAGGGGGAAAGGGGGACTAATTTTTTGCTACAACTGCTACCCTTACATGAAATATAATACCAGTCATTCAAAGACTCAACACCCAGAATTGTAGCAGCAAAGGCCTGGACAGTATGTGCTTTATTCGCCCCCACTCAAAGGAAATCCTAGCTCCGTCCCTGCCCATGCCTAGCTAAAAGATAGAAGAGAATCCAGGAAAAACAAACAAACAAACGAATAATTCATCCTAGCATTCATCATCTCCATTGGACCCTCTGGTCTCCAGTCTCCACTTTCAGCATCACTACTTTGGAGCTTGTCTATTTCCCGTTTGCCATAATCTCTACCTGATCAACCAGTGGCTATGGCTCCAGCATCATCAAAGCTTTACACAGGCCTGCCTTATCTCTTTATTTCTTACTTTACATATCTGTTGCAAGTATACTCCATAGTGCCTGCAGCTACATTAACATTATCCAAATTCATTCCCTGTATTAATTTCTTTTCTTTGCATGAAAATTACCAGATGATGTAAGCTTATTGATAGTGCTGATTGACACCAATCCATTCTTCTGGAGCTCAATGAAGAATAATGATTCCTTCACATTCTCTAAATTCCTATCTCATGTAACCATATCACTTATTTTGTTTTATCTCCTCCAAACAACCACTACTAACCCAAAAGATGAAAGAATAGAATGAAAGAGAGATTATTTTTTTTGGGTATAACCTATTTGCATTAATGTGTGTTCTGGTTGTAAGGGTGTGTTTGGTTCGCACATAAGAATCGGAATCGGAATCGGAATGGGTATCAAATACTTGGTAATGGTAATGGGTTTTGGTGAATGATACGTTCGCCTGCGAATGTATCGAGAGTTCTTTTTCGAGCAAATAACAAAGCTCCTGGAAGATTAAGAAGAAGGATGACTACTGTGATTCTTGTCTGCCAATACTCAATATTACATAGCTTTAAATAAGAAAAAGGAAATAACAAACTAAGCTTATTTTTAGGATCACTAGTGGTGCTTAGTCCATCTTATAATCCGCATAGCGACTCGGTAACTTGCGCATTCTTCTCGGCCTGTCAATACCAATTCCTCTATGATCTGTTCTTGCCAGCATGTCCTCTTTTCCCATGTGGTCTGGATGCATGGCCTCTTTTCCCATGTGGTCTGGATGTGGTAGTGTCGTATCAATACCCCCCGTTTCAGAAAACACCTTGTCCTCAAGGGGAAGACTTGGAAAAAATTAAGCAAGTGTATCCACAGGAACCCAAATAGCATCCTCTGGTGGTAAATCAACCCAATGAACAAGAGCCTGACGCTCTAACAACCCTTCATGCAAAATAGAACGAATGGCCAGAACGGTCATTGGAGCCGACGACAAATCCCCCAGGAAATCCAGTGGAAGAGTAGGTTGTGGTGATTCACTCGCATCGCCCCGGTATTGTTTGAGCAAGGAAACATGAAAGACAGGGTGAATTTTGGATGTAGCCGGAAGTTGCAGACGATATGCCACAAGGCCAACACGTTCCACAATTTCAAAGGGCCCAAAGTATCGTGCGCTTAGTTTGCGGAATGGACGGCTCACCACCGAGACCTGACGAAAAGGTTGGAGTTTCACCCAAACCTTAGCTCCAACTTCGTATTCGACATCACGTCGTTTACGATTAGCCATTTGCACCATTCGATGTTGAGCGGCAGATAAATTTTCTTTGAGCTGTGATAGGAGCACCTTACGATCCTTCAAAAGATCATCCAAAACACATATATTAGTAGTATTTGGAACATAATGTGGAATAATTGGTGGCAGGCGACCATATAGGGCTTGAAATGGACACATTTTAATGCTTTGGTTGTAACTGGTGTTGTAACAGAATTCAGACCAACTCATCAACGAAACCCATGTTGTTGGCCTATCACTCACAAACGCACGTAGATACTGTTCGATGCCCCTATTCACTACCTCTGTTTGGCCATCTGTTTGAGGATGATATGCAGTACTATGCCGGAGACCCGTGCCACTCAATTCAAATAGAGACTTCCAAAATGCACTAGTGAAAATTGGATCACGATCTGAAATAATTGAGGTCGGAAAGCCATGGTGTTTGACAACGATATCAACAAACAATTGTGCAGCTTTCCTGGCTGTAAAATGGGAAGGTAAAACCCCAAAATGGGCATACTTCGTTAGCCGGTCAACCACCACCATAATAACAGTATAACCTTGCGAGGGTGGTAGTCCAACAATAAAGTCCATGGTGAGCTTATCCCAGACAGCATCAGGAATAGGAAGCGGTTGTAGTAACCCTGCGGGAGCGCTAGTCAAAAATTTGGTTTGTTGACACGTGGAACAAGAGGCAACAAAATTTTCAACGTCGCGTCGCATGTTTTGCCAAAAGAATAATGCGGACAACCGCACTAACGTCCGTTTCACACCAGAATGCCCCGCCATCTTAGTCTCATGGAACTCCCTAAGCAACATTGTTTTTAAAGAGGAGGATGTGCTGATATAATAGCGTTGCCGGTAGAGTAATATACCGTTCCGGCGCGAGAATTCCAATGGCAATTTACTGGCATCCATGCGCTGGTGAAGGACCTGTAAATCTTGCAGCTCTAAGTTTTCACGACGTAGAATATTCAAGAACTTTGGCATAGGCCAACTCGTCGCCAACATAGTACATGCGACCTCATGTCGTCGTGATAACGCATCCGCTGCAACATTCGCCTTGCCTGGCTTATATTCAATACGGAAATCATAACCCATCAGCTTGTGAATAAATTTTTGCTGCTATGGAGTGTGGATTGTCTGGTAAAGAAGCTCTTTGAGGCTGAAATGATCTGTTTTAATAGTAAAGGAACTCCCTAGCAAGTAATGACGCCATTTCTGGACGGCAGTCGTTAGCGCCTGTAATTCCTTCAAATATGCGGAAGTCGTTCTCCATTTACCTTCCATTTTCTTGCTGAAATAAGAAATGGGGTGGCCCTGTTGCATGAGAACTGCTCCCACCCCAGTGCCTGACGCATCAACTTCTACCTCAAAGGGTTCTGAAAAATTCGGTAAGTGAAGAACAGGGGCTGAAGCCAATGCTTCCTTCAGCCTATGTAAAGCACGATCAGTCTCGGGCCCCCATTTAGGAGCGTCGTTTTTTAAAAGATCAGTAAGAGGTGCTGCTATTTTTGCAAATCCTTTAATAAAGCGACGGTAGTATCCCGCCAATCCCAGGAAGCCTCGTAATTGCTTAGTGTTCATAGGTAGAGGCCAAGTGAGTACCGCATCAATTTTTTTGGGATCCATTTGAAGCTGCCCATTATGGACGATATGCCCGAGATACTCAATGGAGAGACGTCCAAAATCACATTTAGAGAATTTCAAATAGAAGTGATTAGTTTGTAGGATGAGCAATACCTCGCGCACATGTTTTAAATGCTCTTCCATAGAGGAGCTGTAGATCAATATGTCGTCAAAGAAAACGATCACATATCTTCGCAAAAATGGCCTCAAGATCGTATTCATGGCAGCTTGAAATGTGGAGGGCGCATTTGTTAGCCCGAATGGCATAACCAAGAATTCGTAATGCCCTTCATGAGTCCGGAAAGCAGTTTTAAAGATATCCTCATCTGCAACACGGATTTGATGGTATCCTGCTCGCAAATCCAACTTAGAAAAAATGGTTGCACCTCCCAATTCATCAAATAACTCATCAGCAGTCGGGATTGGAAATTTGTCCCGGATTGTAATGGCGTTCAGTGCTCGGTAATCCACGCAAAACCGGTAAGTGCCATCTTTTTTTTGGACTAACAAAATAGGTGAAGAAAAAGGACTTCGGCTTGGACGTACGATTCCCTGCTCCAACATTTCCCGAACTAACTTCTCAATTTCAGATTTTTGAAAATAAGGGTAACGGTATGGGCGCACATTTACGGGCTTAGAATTGGGTAATAAATGAATATTGTGATCAAAGACTCTATGAGGAGGTAAGGACTTAGGTGGCTCAAAAATTGGTGAAAATTCGAGTAGTAAGTCCCGAAAAGGTTCTGGTAAGGTTGGAGGAGTGGGTTGCATTTGAGTAGGCTCTGTAACGTTGGTAGTATTGATGTGATGTATCTCATAAAGTGTCTGTATGGCCCCATTGGTCACCATTGCATGTAACTGGTTGAAGGAAATAGGTTGATTATTTAGGCCAGAGTCACCTTTAAGTGTGACATTTGTTGAGCCCATCTGGAATTCCATAGTCATTTTAGAATAATCATGTGTAACACTGCCCAAGCTCTGGAGCCACTGGACGCCTAAGACTACGTCCGGGCCAACGATTCTTAACACATGTAAATCCATAGTGAAAGTAAATCCTTGCATGCAAACCTCCACAGCCGGACAAACATGCCGGCACCCCAATGTATCGCCGTTCCCAATATAGACCTGGAATGGCTTGATAGCTTTGGTGGGCAACTGTAATCTCTCTGCGATAGCCAGAGTTATAAAATTGTGGGTGCTTCCGCTATCAATCAGCACCATGCATGAGGATCCTTTTATGTTGCCAGTCCTGTCATTGTATTAAGCACAGAGACATCACCCGATATTACCTCATCGTCAGTATGATATTGATTGACTATCATAGGGTCATCTGCTATCGGCTCGTCATCCTCATCGCCAATAAGCACGAGGAACCGCCCCTTGGAACGGTGACCCGGGGTGTATTTTTCGTCACAACGAAAACACAGGCCCTTGTCACGCTTTTCACGTATTTCCGCGGAGGTGTATCTCCGTATGGGCAGTGCTTGGGTGGGCTGCGCCATTGGTGTCGGTAATAATCCTCTGGCATTAGCTGTCCCTGAAGGTAAGATATTGGGTTGTGAATTACGACTCGACCGTATCGTAACCTGTGAAAAATTGGAACCTCTAGGCTGCCACCTATTGTCTTCATGTATCACCGGAGGACTTGGTTTTTCGTTGTATGCTGTACGACACTCTAGCATAAGCTCATTATAACGAGCTTCATGAGCTTTGGCCATCTCAAAGGCTGCCAAAATCGATCGGGGCCTGACCATAAGCAATTCACGGCGTATGTGGGATTTCAACCCACCTATGACATAGGAAACTAGCTGAGTCTCGTTTACTCCCGTCACTCGATTAAGCAATTTCTCAAATGCTGCTTGGAAGTCAGCTACGGTCCCGACTTGCGTAAGCTTAGCCAACTCCGCCAAGGGATCCTCAAAGTGTGTAGTGCCAAACCGTTGTTCAACCTTTTCCAAGAAATCGTGCCACCCAAAAATCAGGCGATTCCGTTTCATCCAACGGAACCATTCAGACGCGTCTCCCTCCAAGCAAAAACCATCAATTTGCATGCGTTGCGGTTCGGGGGTCTGTTGAAAGTCAAAATATTCTTGGATGTTGAAAATCCATTGCTGCGGATCTGCTCCTCCAAATTTTGGAATGTCTAATCTCATACTACTGTGTTTCTGCACCATGGGTGCTCCTTCAGATGAACCTTCATCCGTAGCTGTGTTGAGGCCAAGATTAGCCCGGAATAGAGCTTGCTGATTGGTGGGGGGTGTTGTGGTTGCCATCTCTGACTGTTGTACCGTCGTAGCCTTCTCATTGGTTTGCCATTTTGCTTCCATGGAAGCCATGAAAGTTTGGAATTGATCTTTCCACTGACTTTGCAGCCGAGCCTCTTGGGTGGTCATTACTCCGTCTAGCAGTTGCTTAAGGTTCTGCATGGTTAATGGTGTATCGGAAGAATCGGCCATGGATGGTAGCTAGCTGCTGTGGTTTTTTTTTTTTTTTTTTTTTTGTTTTTGTTTGTTTGGATTATCTCTCAATGAAAGCACCAAATTGATACGTTCGCCTGCGAATGTATCGAGAGTTCTTTTTCGAGCAAAGAACAAAGCTCCAGGAAGATTAAGAAGAAGGATGACTACTGTGATTCTTGTCTGCCAATACTCAATATTACATAGCTTTAAATAAGAAAAAGGAAATAACAAACTAAGCTTATTTTTAGGATCACTAGTGGTGCTTAGTCCATCTTATAATCCGCATAGCGACTCGGTAACTTGCGCATTCTTCTCGGCCTGTCAATACCAATTCCTCTATGATCTGTTCTTGCCAGCATGTCCTCTTTTCCCATGTGGTCTGGATGCATGCCCTCTTTTCCCATGTGGTCTGGATGTGGTAGTGTCGTATCAGTGAAAGTATTTAACATGTTTAGTAGTAGGGTGGAATGGGAATGGTTACTAATAGTAGTGCTTGAGAATGAATAAGGGAATAAAACCCTTATTTTATTTGGGTATGGATTTTTCAATTGATGGGGTATTCGAAACCCATAGTAGTGTTCTAAAAATCTATCAACCAAACAACAACAATCACTTTCATACACATTCCTGTGTGCAAAACCCACCAACCAAACACACCATAAATGTATTTAATATTCTACAATCATTAATTATCTTTCTAATTGACTTCTGCAACACAAGGTATAATCAAGAAGCAGTGTCCCTACTATATTGTCAACCAAAATTTCCATGCAACTAGCCTTTCTTGTTACTTATATATTTTCTTATATTTTTATAGATTTGAAATGTTCATTAAATTAAACATGTAATCTATGGTAATTTGTTCACATGGTGTCACCAAATATTTTTATGTTACTGTTAGCAGTGCACAAAGTAAAATAATTGGTGGATATTATCTTCATCAGATGTAAAATGTACAGGCTTGATTTGTCTTGTGGTTTTCCACCTGCTTTAAATATGCTCCTGATTTATTGGATAAAAATTTCTTTGTTCTTATAATTTGTTTTAACACTAGCCCATGAGTTGAATTCCAATATTTGACCATTATTATTACTCCATTATGGCTTCTGATTCTATCAACTTTACAAAACAATTCAGGTGCTTTTGCCACAAGAATACAATTGACATGGGCTATATATGCTCTGTTTGTTTATCCATTTTCTGCAAGCATCAGGCTCAATGCTCGACATGCGGGTAAGTGGGTATTTGTTATAATATTTTCAATCTTTGAACTGCTAATCTCACTACAGTTTGTGTAGTTTTTGTATTTGATTTCAAAATATGTTTATATCTTACTGTTTGGATTGGATATGTTTTTCTGGTAAAACATTCCATTGAAAACTTACATATGGTTCTTTCTCTTGCTTCCCTGGGGATGGTAATTTTCACACTTCTGCCAGTGTACAAAAGTTAAGTGTAAAGTCTTGATTTCTAATCTTATGGTGCAGGTTCCTAATTGAGATGTAAAAATCCTAATTAATTGCTAAGTAGCCTTGTAATATATATTTAACCTCAGTTCATTTTTTGGAAATATGAATTTGCTGACATCTTGATTTTGGTCATGGGAACTGCCAAATGCAGATCGGTTTTTGGTAAGGCTAGAGGACAGGAACCTGCATCGTAAGATCAGAAGAAGAGACGCTGTGGCTAATGGTCATTTTGGGAGGTTAACCTTGTAAAAATGGTGAAATTTGGTTTGATTATTAGAAACTCAATGGTGATTTGAAAGGAAATTGTCTGCAGCTTAGGACATCTATCAATTTCAGAGATATCCATTTATATACAGCCTTTGGGAATATATTCTTGGGGCAGTAATTATACATGGACACAAATTGCAGTACTAGATACTGCAAAATAATACAGCCCAATGACCCCATGTTCCAGTTGTTATACCATGGACTCTGGTCCTAAATTGTGTATTTTTAGTATTGAAATTGTGAATATTTAGAGTATATATATATATATATATATATATATATATATATATATATATATATATAGTTTTATATATTTGTGAACAAAGAAAATTGAATTATATTTAGAAATTCAAAATTTCGGGTTACATGTCAAATATCAATGGGGTGTGGGTACAAGTCCCTGGGATGTCCTCTGATTCTTCAATTGGATGCCTTGAACACTCCAACACTGAAGGGCATCCGGGTTTCAAGTGGCTTGATCTTCAAAGAAGGGCTTGTATATGTATCTTGTTCTTCTTGAAGGGCCTCCGGGTTCAAATAGTTTGATCTTCAATGGAGGTTTGGATCACATATTTATTGTGATATCTGAATAAGCTTCAGAATTCTTTTTATGATTTTTCCTAGGATGTCTGATTACATAGAAATGAGAGCTCCTATTTATAGCTGTAGGATAGAAAAGTTTTGATAGGTTCAAACTCTTTTGATATTATCCATAAATATATTCAAATGTACTTATATTGATAAATAATCAATATTTACAATATTGAAGTAAAAATTTTACCAAACAATATATATTTGTCGATATATTAAATCAATGTAAAAATCTATCAATATAATAAAGCAACAACTTTCTCCTACACATTTCTCCCGCCCACACTATACTGTGTCGTTTTATGTGAGTATATAATATAGCTACTTTAGAGTCGAATTGAATATGTTCAGATGACCGTTCGTTTTCCAATGTCAACCAAGTACAATAAATACAGTTCTATTAGTGAAAGACTTCTAATGATAAGCTACATATATACACCTGCATACATACAGATAGACACGCGCATAACTACAGATAGATACATACATATTTTACATTTGTATATATACTATTAAATTAAATGCTTCGAAACAATCATTTATTCAATGTGCTCTTGGAAACTGAAAGGTCTCCAGCAGCCTTCAGGGCTTCAGGCTTCCAAGGTATTTTTCAAATTTCGAATACACTGTTAGCCCCTCTATATAAACCTCTCTAAACAGCCTTTTGCACTAACCCTCTGGGTGTTTGCTATTCACTGCTCAGACTTTGCCATCCATCTGATATAACCTGAAAATGGCTCCATTATTCATCTTAGGGAAGGACATCTGCAGAACTTGAAGGCCGAAACACTGAGGTAATGTTTTCTTTACAAACCTGCAAACAATGCATTCATATTTAGAAAATAATATTTTCTTTCTTTATAGGCACATATGTGCATGTAAACATTCCTAAAGACTATGTTTACTTGGTTTCTTTTCTATTTCTTTATCTAATTTGTTGTATTAGACTCTATTGGTTTCTGTGGAGAATACTGATGAGATGAAGGAGTAGACACACAAGGAGATGGGAAAGGTATACACTTACAAAGGTATACTAATTGTCAAAAGCTTCTTTTTAAGTCTGTGGGGCTGAAAAAAAAAAAAAAAAAAGAATTCTGTGAATGAAAATCAAGTGAGGTATCAAAATCTATCTATCTATCAATCTATATTACTTAGAATTTTATTAATATTAACTGGTCAGCTAAATGCATATGGCAGTATGATTTTATTTTTTATTGCAGGTGTATTTTACACCCTGTATAAAATCTCTATATATATATCATGCATTCTTATAACAGTACTTTATCATTTCTGCATCAAAAAACTGTTTGTTTTTCAAATGCACTACTGAAAAGTAGAATGAAGAAATTAGAGAAGTCTATTACTATAGTTGTCAAGAGAACAAAAAGCTGAAGATAAAGGTATGTTTCCAGATTATATGTTAACAAATAAATATGTTATCTGTTCATATTTTTCTTGATTAGTAGACTAAGCGTTACTGATTTGTAGCCTATGATAGGTTTTAAAATTTGCCTTGCCCTCAAAAAGGTTAGGACAGATTGTAACTTAGATCTTGCACACGAACAGGACAGGGTGAGCAATAAAACAGGATATGTTCATCTTATGACACCACCAGTTGTTGTTCAATCAAACTATACCAGAAATTGAGATTTTCAGAGAAAGGTATGATACTATCTTATTATTCAATTCTACAGTCAGGCATATTCTTAGAACTAAAGTTTTTATTTTTCTTTTCTCTATGTAGTCTTTGTACTAAGCAGACTCTATTGAGGAGTATCAACTCATTTTCAAGCCTGATTTATAGTCTAGTTGAAATTTTTAGCTCTTATAGTATTCTAATAACTTAAATAAGTGATCTATAAGGTTTCTTTTCTGGAGAGGAGATTGAAAGTCCAAGTCCTGGACACTATCAGGATTTCTAAAGAAACTTAGAGTGAGGTTGTGAAAAGCTGCCTATTGGACGATTATGTAGTATGAACACACAGTATGTAAAGTTGTATATACATAGTGCAAAATGTATGATCACACAGCGACAATTACGAATTGTATATATTAAATCTTTTTAGAAATCCAAAAATTTGTTTATACTATCATATGAAAATCTGTTGTAAACAACTAAATTATTGAGAGTAAATCCACCAACAACAAAAATGATGGTTTCCTAATAGTAGTTATTTTTATGCTATTACTATGTATATAACAAAGAGGCAATATTATTAATTAGGTTAGATTACATGGAAATAGTGTATTATGCAACAAGAAAGAATCTAATTTGTAGGATGATTGAAAAGGATGGAGATGAAGACTCTGATTTGGTAATTGCAGATTATTTTCAGTCATTTAGTATATTTATGCTATTGGATTGTTTTAGTATTTCTCTTGGATTTTATCATGTTTATAGATAAAATAAAGGAAAAATTGTCCAGATAGTTCAATGCAATGCAGGAACTCTGAACATATGGAAAGCAAGCTGCAACCTGTACATTTTGACTAAACAAATGGCTGAAATAGGCTTGAAAACCAATACTCATAGCAAACACAAATCACATAAACAAAATCACTTCCATATAAAAAAGTGTAATCAAAATAAATCACATGTGGTACTTTGTTACCCAAACTAAGAATAATAAATCACTTTTTACACCAAACTTTTTAAAACCAATACAAAATTGACCTAAGCACTCATTCTCAATATTTAAAAGACAGTTCTTAACCAACAAGTCACATAAACAAAATCACTTTCATATAAAAAAGTGTAATCAAAATAAATCACATTTGGTCATTTGTTACACAAACTAAGAATTATAGATCACTTTTTATACCAAACTTTTTAAAACCAATACTTAATGGACCTAAGCAGTCGTTCACAATATTTAAAAAGCAGTTCTTAGCCAATAAGTAACCTCATAAACTAGTGAATCAAAAAGTATAGTCATATTTAACTTACTTATCAATAAGTTAATTGATAGAAAAATATTTAAGAACTATTTCTCAAAAAGTCCAGTAAAAAACAACAATTGCAGAATTATAAGTATAAAAAAATATGGTTACATGTGATTTTACAATTGCAGAATTGGCTTCACACGTTCTTGAGGTGTTATTACCACAACACTGTGTTGAGTATTCTTAAACTTTATCTGCAAAAGAAATTTTATCAATAAATGATAAGGTAAACATGATTCAAACACTGCTATAACCAACTAAAAAATAAAAGATGATGTACATTATCAATAATATGCATAATCTGCGAGTTTTCAAGAATCGGTAACACTTAATGGAAAAGGACATAAGAATATGACTTATTTAGGCTCATGCTTAACATGGTTAAAATTAAGTAAATCAAATTTGGAAGGTTGTGAGTTCGAGCCTCAGTGGATGCGTTATTAGCTCTTTGTGTTTCAGTAGGTTGAGAAAGTATATGAACAGATACTACAATGTAATAGAGCTAGTAGCATTCAAAAAAGTAAATCAAATTTTCTGAAATGATGAATTTTCAAACTGTGAAAACAAATTATTTATATTAATACTTTGCAATAAATAGCACACATAAAAGTAATAGTATTCCAAGATTTAAAATAAAGACACAGATTTCAAGAAACTGATGACATTCCTCTCTCAATCTGAAATTATTATTATTATTATTTAAGAACTATAAAACGGACTCCATACATCATCAGAAAACATTTTCAGAACAATTTCTCCACACATATAGTCAGTATAATAAATCTCTGAAGACACAATGAGGAAAATTACATCTTCAATCACTATTGGGTCTAAGAGGAAGAATCTTGACCAAAACAAAGGTAAATCTAACTACTATTCTTATTATTACACCATTGATACTTTATAAATCTTATGTATGACTGAAAAATACCACAGGGCAGACCTTACAACCATGGGCAGAAAGTAAATCACAAAAAATTTAGTTCAATAACTTACCCATAACTAATAGAGTTTTGTCTGTAGCATGAATCAAGCTTTACGGTCAAATTATATAGTTCCAAACATGAATATATAAATAGTAAACGAAATTTAGAAATGAAAAAAAGTCATCCCTATCAAATGGCCGTTAACTTTTTGTTATCCAAACATGCATCTTAAAAACATAAACATCACATGTCAGATCTCGCCCTAGGTCAATATGAATAGCAGAGTATTAAGTTTATTCCTTCCAGATTACATGATAATACAATATTTACGCAAATTTTCGACCAAAAATACATAAATTAAGCAATTCGTGTTCGAACATTTACCTGAATCGAGTTTGAGATGAATTCTGGGTCGGAACCTTAAGCCAGAAATGGTTGATGTGTATATTAATATTCTATTTTAGGATATTATATAATGTTTTATTATTTTCTAAAGAATGGACAATGTTAACATCTCACTGTCTCCAATTGAACAAGTTTATACATCAGAATTTATCAATGCATGAAAACTTCTAAAGAAATTTGAAATTGCACCGTGACACTTGAAAAATAAAAGCAATGTGTTTTTACTCGTTAATTAAGTTATGCACCAGTTTCATTAATTAATTAGACTTGTTTAAGCAAGCATAAATAATAACTGCAGAAAGCATAAAGTAAATTAAAAACACAAAGAAATTGTTACGCAGTTCGGAGCTCCTTCTCCTACGTCTGCGGGGCAACCCACGTCTGCCCAATCCACAATAGATGTTCACCAAAAGGAGTATTACAAGAGGTAAATGAAGACGGCCTCCAACCTTTACCACTACCACTCTTTCTAACACCTATCCAGGACTGACACACGAATACCCGAACAATTTCCACAAGTTGCTTCAGCAGTACCACGTACTGATCATGTAGTACAGATTTAAAACTCTTAAGAATTAAATAATAAATCACATTAAAAATTGAATAGCTTAGTAATCAGGATAACTCTCGCAATTTGTAATAATCAGCTTGGCAATCTTCATCTTTCGAACAGCTTCCTTTTATAGTAGTAGGTATGAATTACCATGATCCTTAAAAGACAGCATCTCACACCTTCATTTATTCCAGGCCACATGTTTTTGTTAGAAGCCTTCATTTGTGCGCTGTGATGACTCTTCTTTTCATTTGACAATGCATATCATCCACTCATTTTAGCACCACATGGTTCAAATGAAAATTAATTCTAACAACTCTAATTAATCATCTTAATTAAAAACTAATAACACCACTACTAAATAAAATAGCCAATAAGGTTTAACATACAATAATTTTACACTTACAATCTCCCCCTTTGGCATTTTATTTGGTAAAACTCAAGTATCAAATACTTTGGGAAAAATTGAAAGTATAATCAATTTAGTTTTTATTAAGAGCCCTTAGTATAGGTACTGAACAAGACACAAAGATATAAAATAAAAAATAACAACTTAAGTTCTTTTTGGACCATTTGTGAATAAAGTACCTGATTGGAATTCTTCAAGTCTTGGATCACACACAGAAACATTGAATTCCTAGCATACCACATCATATAATAACTTGTTCATGTGAGAGTAGCATAACCTGAAACATCCATTCAACTTGTTTAGATGCACCAAACAAAACTACTACTCCCCCTAACACATATAGTTCTATTATTTCCATAATGAAATCCAAAAAACAACCAAACAAATGTAACCACTGCCAAACTACCAAATATTTCATCATAGTCCTTACCAAAAATTCCATACTGATCCAATACGTCTAAAAGATACCATAATAATCCAAAAGATTCCAAAATCTCCAAAAGTTACCATAATACTCCGTAATACTCCCCCTTACTCCAAAACTCCTCCTTTTTGCCAAATAAATGACAAAAGAAGGTGAACATCATAATAGTGGATTAGATTTACCGTGCAGACGGGGTGCCCGAAACTGAGCCGTTATCAGCATCATCAGTATCAGATATCATACACCAAGAAGACAATCCAAGAAAAATCTAATACTCTCAGAAATTGTACCGCAAATAAAGCCTTATAAGCAATCCCATTCAAAATATTCTTCAGAAATAATCTCATCAAGTAGATAATCCAAGAAGAATCCAAATAAGGTGATGATTATAAAATGAGACCCCAGAGATTATGATAAGCCAAATAAAACGATAACCCAACGAGATAATCCAAAACTGATAGAGTCTAGTAAGAAAATCCATATATACCCAAGAAATCCAATATAACCGAAAATACCCAATAAATACACAAATTGAATTTGTTCATACGAGATTAAGAAGAACTCCCCCTCAAAATGTACATCGTGATTGTTTCCTTTGCCAAGAATTTCACATTAGCTTGAAGCTGTAATTGGGACTCCATAATAAGTTATTTGCTTTGTTTGAACCTGCAGAAGATTTAAAAAAAAAAAAAAAAAAAAAAAAAAAAAAAAAAAAAAAAAACGAGAGCCCTAGAGCCATGCACACGCAACTTGCAAACAACTCAGCAAAACACATTAAAAAAAATTCAGGAATTTTCAATTCTCAATTCGAGTCAAACAAATTATCAAATAAAACAGTAAGCACATTCATGTAAAGCAAGCCAAAGATTCAAAATAAATCAAATTCAGACATAGACACATATGAACCAAATTTAGGCACAGATTCAGACCAGATATCACGGAAAACACACAAATAAACAATTGAAGCACATATAGCGCAGGAAATACATGAATAAACACAAATACGATCATGACCGGATCAAACAAACCACAATCACATAAACATAAAGTAACACAAGAGAATACACACATTAATCAAATTGCACCAAATTAAACGAACAAAAAGGGACACTTTAATCCATGCAAATTAAACAAGCACTTTAAAGAGTAACCCAGGCAAATTAAATGTAAAAAGAACATGTAGTGAACATACAGAAACAGCTAATAACCAAACATAAAGAGTAACCCAGACAAATTAAACGAACACTTTAAAGATAAACATGAAACAAACAAGTAAAAAGAACGAATCCAGAATAATCAAATGTACTTGATGTGTGAATAGATTCAGAGATACACACATATAGAAGCTGGAATGGATAATTCATGTTCAATTTTAAAGCCACTCACATAAAATAAAAGACAAAATTCATCTTAGGCACATTTAAAAATAGAGAAAAAAAATGTATATATATAAATGGAAAACGAAGACTGCGAAAGAAGATTGCCAGTAAAAAAATGTAACACATTAGGATACTCAAACTCGGGTATTGAGGTAATACCAATTAAAGGAGAAGAGTTAGCGTGTGTACCAGCTTCCTGAGTGTTTGAAGCCTTCAAAGTACTTACGGTCTGATTGAGTTTCCACATCATCTAAATGAGACACCTTCCTCTTTTCTGCAGTACCTAAAACAGACAGTTTCTCCTTTCCCACAGGATTAGATGGAGAGAGAGAAACTGTCGCTGGTAGCAGCTCTGGTACAGCAGGTGCGGCAGCCGTCTCGACCGGAATGGGGAATGGAGTGGCGGAGATGTGGCGGGCAAGGGCAAGCAGTTGGCGTTGTTCCTTGTCTGAGAGTCCTTCAAGAAAAAAAGAATGCTCTTTGATGGTGGCAAGTACACGATCCGTTTCCTCAGGTGAGAATGGAGAATCTGCATCAATAATTTTGCGAAAAAGATGGGTTCTTGCATATGAGGAATCTAGAGAGAGGAATGGGTTCTCCATTAATGGAGGTTTCGAAAAGAAAAGGTTGACGTGCGGAGTAGATGATGAAGAAGACGAAGGAGTGTAGTGTCTCGGTTAGGCTTAGAGGGGGTAAGGAATGAGACAAAGACTTAAATGTGGATTTGATGGCTTCTCAAAAGTTGTGAGGGATGGGACGGGTAGAAGACTTAGATTATTATGTAGGCTATTGAGTAGGAGTAGGATAGAGAATATGTGTTTATCTTGAATTAGTCTTCTATATATAACACACACAAAAAATAAGATGGAAATATAAAAAAAAAAAAAAAAAAATCGAACATCTGAGGATGTGAACAATGGTCGAACCACCCTGTTATCCCTGCATTAACACTCACGTAGAAAAAAAAAATTAACTGTTAAAACAAATGAAAGGAAAAAAAAAGTTTACCTGCGCGAGGAAATTAGACAGTAAGATTGCCTACGCCAGTCACCTGACCTTTGACACCGTCACCAAAGGTAACTTCACCTTTACTGGTATTTAAGTTGTTCAGGAATTTGACATTTCCTGTCATGTGACGGGAACACCCGCTGTCAAAATACCATTTCTTTTCTCTTCCTGCACTTTTAGAGTGAAACGAAACAAACGATATATAATCAGTCTTTTTAACCCAGATTTGTTTTGTGAAAGGTTGTATGTTCTTGTGCCTGAACTTCTCGATTCTTTGATCCTTGTAGAAATAGTAGCATTCAGGTCTGGTATGACCGCGTAACCTGCAATAGTGGCAAACAGGATTATATAGTTTATAATGCATCTTATTTGCGCTTACTTTACCATAGGGGCGTTTCATAGTGCTGGATTCTGGGATGTCCTCTGGATCAGGTCCAGATGCTTTGACAAATACTGTCTTATCTTTGGAGTTACTTCCAGTGAAGCGCAAACCAAATTTTGCAGAAGATTTTCTGCCGGAATCAAGAATCTTATCAAGTGTTGAAGTGGTATCCATCATTTGAATTTGTCGTTTGTAGGTGCTGAGCTCCTGTTTCAAGGTCTGTACTTCTTGCTGGAGTTTTTCTTCACGGTCGGCTGCCTCCTTCAGTAGTACATTGCCAGTTTGTATTTTGTTTTGTAGTTTTTCTTCTCGGTCAGCTGCTTCTTTAAGTAGAACATTCCTATCTGCTACTTGAGTTTGATATACTTTACTAGCCTTGGTTACAATCTCTATCTCACTAGCTAATTTGCAGTTTAATTTTCGTAGGGCTTCCCATTTGGGATACAACTTATTAAACTCAGCTTCAAAAGATAAAGTATTTTGTTCTAAGTCTTCGGCGGAGATATATTCACCACCCTCTGAGTCAGCTTCTTCAATAGATTCTGAACAGTCAGTAACACGAGCCGTAAATGCAACAAAGTTACCCGAGATTTCTTCGACATCCGATCTAGTTGTTTCAACGTTAGGCTCGTCATCACTCGAGGTAATGGCTGACATAGATTTTTTGCGTTGAAGATAGGTGGCACACTCAGCTTGTACATGTCCAAAGTCCTCGCACTCATAACACTTGATTCCTTTATTGTTGGACCTTTCTTTGGACTGTCCTGGACGTGAGACAGACTGTTTGAAGTTTGACGCCCCTGTCCTAGGCGCAGTTTTGAACGACGTTACTCCCTTTTGTGAATTTCTGTTGCGTGTGTTTTTGGATACCTGTTTCAAAATTTTGGAAAACTGTTTAGTCAAGAACGTAACTGTATCATCACTAGTTTCATCTGAATTGGATACAACATTACTTTCTTCAGCGGCAAAAGCTATATTTTTATGTTTTTTCGTTTTTGTGTTATCAGTTAAAATCTCCATTTCATATGTTTTAAGATTTCCCATTAGCTGAGTAACAGATTTATTCTCCCAGCCATCATGCTCTTGGATGGCTGTGACTTTCATTCGAAACCTGGGTGGTAGAGATCTCAGTATTTTCTTAACAAGTTTTGCCTGCGAGAATGATTCACCAAGGACCATTGCGCGATTCGCCAGTTCCTGTACACGTGTGTGAAAGTCGATGATCGTCTCATCCTCATTCATGCGCAGTCCTTCGAATTCTGACTGGACCAGTTGCAGCTTTGACTATTTTACCGATGTAGTTCATTCGTATGTAGACTCAAGAGCCTCCCAAGCACCTTTAGCCGAAGGAATACCTGCAACAATTGAAAACTGGCTTTCATGCAAAAGAGAATAAATTGTGTCTAAAGCCTTATCATTGTTTCCGGCGTTGGTTATTTCTGTTTGAGTCCACTCAGTCTTAGGCTTAGCTATTTCTGTTTCGTCAATACTGGAACTGGGTTTGGTGGGGTGTGTCCAACCTGCCACCACAGACCACCACACAGCTTCACCTTGAGCTTTTAGATGCGTACGGGTGCGAGCCTTCCAATATGCGTAGTTGTCGCCGGTCAACTGGGGAATGACTTTAGTACGATCCATTCTGTAACACTTAACACCCCGTGAGATCAAACAAATAAGCAATAAATAGATAAATAAAAATAGCCGCTGAAGAAATGAATTCAAGATGCACGGATTCGCCAGATCGATAGACTAATAGATTAAGTCTACAGGCTCTGATACCAATTGAAATTGCACCGTGACACTTGAAAAATAAAAGCAATGTGTTTTTACTCGTTAATTAAGTTATGCACCAGTTTCATTAATTAATTAGACTTGTTTAAGCAAGCATAAATAATAACTGCAGAAAGCATAAAGTAAATTAAAAACACAAAGAAATTGTTACGCAATTCGGAACTCCTTCTCCTACGTCTGCGGGGCAACCCACGTCTGCCCAATCCACTATAGATGTTCACCAAAAGGAGTATTACAAGAGGTAAATGAAGACGGCCTCCAACCTTTACCACTACCACTCTTTCTAACACCTATCCAGGACTGACACATGAATACCCGAACAATTTCCACAAGTTGCTTCAGCAGTACCACGTACTGATCATGTAGTACAGATTTATAACTCTTAAGAATTAAATAATAAATCACATTAAAAATTGAATAGCTTAGTAATCAGGATAACTCTCGCAATTTGTAATAATCAGCTTGGCAATCTTCATCTTTCGAACAGCTTCCTTTTATAGTAGTATGTATGAATTACCATGATCCTTAAAGGCAGCATCTCACACCTTCATTTATTCCAGGCCACATGTTTTTGTTAGAAGCCTTCATTTGTGCGCTGTGATAACTCTTCTTTTCATTTGACAATGCATATCATCCACTCATTTTAGCACCACATGGTCCAAATGAAAATTAATTCTAACAACTCTAATTAATCTTCTTAATTAAAAACTAATAACACCACTACTAAATAAAATAACCAATAAGGTTTAACATACAATAATTTTACACTTACAAAATTTGTAACTGATAGTCTAAATAAATACAACTTTTGATTTCTCTTTACTTAAACCAAAAGAGATATAATTTCATTAGTTATACTACTAAATATGTTTATCGTGGCAAATTTTTGTATGGACCATGAATCTTATAATACATTTTTAATATATGATGTTTTGTATTGTTTATTTACTGAAAGTAAATTATTTAATAGTATGCTCGCAATAATGTACATATTACTTTTTTGACTTTATGTACACCAACAAATTTATTTAATGGTATTAAATTTCATATCTATTTTTCATTTATGGTTAATGCGATTGCGGGTCGATTAAATCTCGATTGCGGGCCGATTAAATCTCGAAGACAGTTCGTAGAAGGATATGAGAAATATTTTTCTATCTCGCACGTGAGTTATGTATGTAGTACTTTGAAGAGTAAGTAATCTAAGGAGATTAAAAATTTTGATTGGTATGGATAATAGACAATCTATAACTACGACAAAAAATGTTGTATACACTTTTTTTTTTAATAATGTGTAATACACTTTCATTGTTAATTGTTATTAAATAATTTACTCTATATAAATTTTCTTCATTTTTTTATTATTATGTTATATTGTTTAATTATATTATTATTATTTACCTTCAAAAAAAATTATTATTATTTATGGCCATGCACCGCACGGGTACAAATACTAGAATGATAGTTTGGTGGAACAACTAACTGAAGAGCAAAAGACAATATATGATAACGTATTAGACGATGTTGAGAATGAGGTTGGGGGATATTTTTGTGTATGGATATGGTGGTACGGGTAAAACCTTCTTGTAGAGAGCATTGTCTTCCGCTTTGAGGTCAAAGGGTGAGATTGTTATAAATGTTGCATCAAGTGGCATATCTTCTCTATTATTACCAGGGGGAAGAACATCGCATTCGAGGTTTGCAATACCAATCGTTGTTAATGAAGATTCTACTTGCAATATCAGTCAAAACAGTCTGTTGGCACACTTGATCATGCAATGTAGGTTGATCATTTGGGATGAGGCCCCAATGATGCATAAATTTTGCTTTGAAGCTTTGGACCGAACTATGCGAGATCTACTGCGTGTTCAAAATCCAAGAAGTTTTTAAATGACTTTTGGTGGGAAAACCGTCGTGTTAGGTGGAGACTTCAGACAAATTTTACCAGTAATTCCAAAGGGCACTAGGAAAGATATAGTGGGTGCAAGTATAAATTCATCATATCTGTGGAGAAGCTGTAAAGTATTTAGTCTTACAAAGAATCTACGGCTTAGGGCATTGCAATCAAAGTCTGGAGTTCAAGAGATTGAAGAATATGCAAAGTGGATTGCTGATATAGGTGACGGAACTATTGGTGATTCATTGGATGGAGAGTGTGAGATCAACATTCCAGATAAATTCTTACTCAAGTCGGTGGAGGATCCTATTTCTACAATTGTTGATAGCATATTCCCGGGGTTTCGTACTGGAAATAGAGATGTCAAATATCTAAAAGACTGTGCAATTTTGGCACCAACTTTGGACGTGGTAGATAACATAAATGAATACATGAATGAATATAATACTGCCGAAGGAATGCCATATCTCAGTTGTGATTCGGTATGCAAATCGGATTCCAATGTGGACATGCTTGCTGATCTACACACACCGGAGTTTTTAAATGGATTACGATGTTCTAGAGTGCCAAATCACTCATTGACTTTAAAAGTTAGATCACCCGTTATGCTCATGAGAAATATTGATCACTCATTGGGGTTGTGCAATGGTACAAGGATGATCATTTCAAATTTGGCTACTCATGTTTTAGAAGCTCAAATATTGACCGGAACAAGTGCTGGTACAAAGGTGTTAATACCAAGGATGTCCTTAACACCGCCAGATCCAATATTGCCTTTTAAGTTTCAAAGAAAACAATTTCCGCTAATGTTGTCATATGCCATGACAATAAACAAAAGCCAGGGTCAAACATTGTCAAACGTCGATTTATTTTTGAAGAGGGCGGTTTTTAATCACGGACAACTGTATGTAGCGGTGTCAAGGGTTAGTAATACTAGCGGATTAAAAATGTTGATTTGTGACGAAAATGTACAATCCAAAAATACGACTACAAATGTCGTATATAAAGAAGTTTTCAATAATGTGTAATAAAAGTCACAGTTCATCCTATTACTTTTAATTGTAAGGCGTTACATATTATGTCTTAAATTTATAACCGTGCATCACACGGGTGCAAATACTAGTTTGATACATAATAACAAAACTATCATATTCAACAATGTACCATCATTATACAATCATGGTTGACTTTATAAAGTGAACTATTGACATAATATTTATTTTTAATATATGAATATTCATTTTTAATACATTAAATATTTATCTTTATATATTGAAAGTTCATTAATTAGTATATTACAGAAAAAAAAAACTTTCAGTTTATTAAATGAACGTTTAGTATATAAAAAATAAATATTTGTTCATGGTTCACATTTTAATTTGTCACCAATGTACCAATAATTGGTATGTTGGAAAATTTAAAATTTTGACAGCCGATGTTAGTGGACTTTGAAAAAAATTTCAACATACCATAGGTTGGAATGTTAGAAATTTTAGTAACTAACTCAAAAATAAATAAATAAATAAGTTAAATTACCAAGATGGATGAAAGAAGAACAACCTCGTGTATGGATATATGGAAAAGAACATACCTAATACGTTAGAAACTTTCAAATTGATTACTCATGATTTATTGATTTTCAAATTGTTAGGGAAAATGATGTTTTCACTTGTTTTACTTTTAGAAATTTATTCCATGTCAATTAATTTGAACAAACATAATCCTTTAATTGTTCATAATGTGCCACATTTTGTCCCTCATGTTATATAATTAAAATTATTTTAATAATTTATTTGTTATGATGCTATAATTGTCTAATCCTTTCAACCATTTAACTTTCTTCTCTTTCTTCTTAACTTTCTCAGAACATGAAAAATATTACTCCGATCCGTGAAGAAGAAGGCAAAGAAAGTTAAGAAGATGGAGAAGAAAGTTAAGAAGATGGAGAAGAAAGTTAAATGGTTGAAAGGATTAGACAACTATAACTTCATGAAAAATAAACTATTAAAAACAATTTTTTTCAAAAGGTTGAACCCCAACTCTAAGGGCCCCCCACACCCCGGCCTAAGAAGACTGCAGCTGAGTTGTCACAGTAGACTTTCAATGGCTTAGATATAAAATCCATAATTCTAAGCCCAGAGATAAAATTCTTTAACCAAACACCTTGTGAAGTAGCCTCGAAATAGGAAACGAACTCGGCTTCCATAGTAGAAGTAGCTATTAAGGACGGTTTAACACTTCTCCATGAGATAGCCCCACCGGCCATAATAAAGACGCACCCTGAAGTTGATTTTCGAGAATCAACACAGCCAGCAAAGTCCGCGTCTAAATAACCGACAAGATCTAAATTGTCCGCCTGCCTAAACCCAAGCTTGTAACCTTTGGTTCCTTTGAGATACCTTAGAACCTTCTTTACAACTCTCCAATGGTCTAACCTCGGATTGTGCTGGTAACTCAACTGAACATGAACCACAGAGGCTAAACCTTTGCTCACTGCGCACAAGTAGGAAACAATATATTCTGCTAGGAATTGTATTACACTATTGTCAATATTACGCAAACCTTAATAGTATAGGACTGTTTTGGGCGGGAAATTAAAATAGAGGATTTTGTTTTTATTAATAGTATAGATATATAATAAAAAAGTTTATACGTGCATCGCATGGGTAATTGGGCAATTATTTGCTTGAATTCAAACAAGGATAACATCAAAAAACATAATTGATCCAACCCATTTCATCAATTGCACAATATAATATTTATTTTTATAATTTATATAATTGTATATCGTTTCAAATATTCTTAAAATATTATAACAAATCAATTTCGTGCAATGCACGTGTGAAAATACTAGAATTTTAAGAATATTTTAATTGATATATAATTATATAAATTATAACATCAAATATTATATTGTGCAATCTATTTAATATTAAAAATACAGCAATATTAAAATTTCTATTCATATTTTTCCGTCACTACTAAATATTGAATAAATGATATTTAGTTTACCCCAATCTATTTATTCGACTTTGTTAATTGCTTTTTATTATTTATAAATAATCTAATTTGTTGTTTTTTTTTTGTTATTTTTTTTTCCTTTTAAGAGTTGATGTTATCGGATTCAGATAAAAAACAGTTTGCTCTGGTGGAGTTGGAGAAATTGCTATCTTTGTGGGGGAAGAGCCTGAAGGACTTTTCAAAAATGTCAATTCCAGACAAAACTAGCATGGATTTGAGTCAAGCATCATTAACCGAATCAGACACATAAAATGGGACGGAGGTAGTATTATTTAATAGCAGTTTCATTAGTTTTGATTGATATTGTCTGTTATGTATAATATACTATGTTTTTTTTTAAGAGTTAATTCCACCAGATGTCTCTTGTCTTTGGTGTCAATTCCAAATTTAGTCCTAGACTATCATTTTTTCAATTTAAGATCCCTAACTATTATTTTTTTGGACACTTTTAGTCCTTCTCATGATTTTTTCTATTTTTAGTAAGGGCATTTTTGTCTTTTCATATTTTTCTTTTGTTATTTTTATGGTTTCAACCAGTTTAATTGGTTTAGGACTTTACTAAAAATCGGTTGAAAAATATGGTTACTAAGATTTAGAGGTTACCTAAAATTCTAAACCAATTAAGTCGGTTGAAATCGGAAAATAACAAAAGTAAAATATGAAAAGATAAAATTGCCCTTACTAAAAATAGGAAAAAGTCATGAGAAAGGACTAAAAATGTATAAAAAATAATAGTCTATAATGTTAAATGGAAAAAACGATTGTGTGGAACTAAATTTGAAATTGTCATCAAAGACAAATGACCACTGATAGAATTAAGTCAATTAACTTTTGTTTTTTGACAATCAATTTTGTTTTTATTTTTAGAGAAAATTACACTTTTTGTCCTATGACTATAGGGGAGGTGGTAATTTCAGTTCGTGACTTTTAAAACTTACAAATTTAGTCTTTTTAGTATGTTTTTTTTTTTTTACACATTAAGTCCTTCCGGCTAATTTGCCGGTAGATTTTCGCTGGAATTTCAATTTCATTTCTTTATTAATTTTTTGGGAGGGTAAAATCGTCACAAATCGTCTGAGTACCGATAGTATCTTCGTTGCCTCCTCCGAGTACCGCAGCAGATGATGAAGGTACCTCCCAATTTCTCTCATTGTCTAAGTAAACACTACATGTTCTGCGTATTTGTTCTAAATCGTTCTACTCTTCTTCTATGCTTTTGTAGTTCAACATCGCAAATCCGACCACTGGGTGCCAGAAGAAGCTTGAGATCGACGATGATCAGAAACTGTGCGTTTCACTTTTCTCATTCTTCAGTTTCGCCATTAATGTGTTGTGTTGAACTTCTGTTTTGATCTATTTTGTCCTTTTGAATTCTCTTGTTAGTTTTAGTTGATTCATGTCCAAACAAACTACCGATCGGTTTTCTGTCTCGAAATTGCCAGCTCAAATGTGTTACAAGATGCTATATAATCTATTCGATGACGACTTAGAAAAGGGAAGCCGTTTTCCCCCTTTTTCTCAGACCCTATGTGACGATTTTACCCCCAACAAATTAATAAACAAATGAAATTGAAATTTTCGGCGAAAATTTACAGGCAAATTAGTCGAAAGAACTTAATGTGTAAAAAAAAAGCATACTAAAAGGACTAAATTTGTATGTTTTAAAAGTCACAAACTGAAATTACAACCTCCCCTATAGTCATAGGACCAAAAGTGTAATTTTCTCTTATTTTTATTTTTACAATGTATTAATTTATATATGATTTATAAAAATATATTATATATTATAAAATTTGTTGTAAGAAAGTGATCACCTATTTAGAAGGGCACATTTATGTGCCATAGTAGTTGGCAAATTTGATTTGATATTATTAATTCTTATTTTTTATTTTATTTATTATTAAAATACAAAAAATAAATTAATCAAAATACAAATATACAAATAATAATAATAATAATAATAATAATAATAATAATAATAATAATAAAACCTCTTCCCCAAGGAAGTTCCAGTACCATAAACCATTCGGTCACTGTATATTGTCGATCTCTCGGTGTCTTCACGCAGTGGAACCCTTAATTGTAAAAATGGGCAGAAAGTTCTTCGTCGGTGGTAACTGGAAATGCGTATGTTCGTATGCTTATTTCATACTCTTTCTGTTGTTCTTGATTCCTGCAGTGCTCGCTCTTCTTTTTGTTTGATACGCTCCTTTTTTCTTAAAATTGAAGTCTGGGTCTTTGAACTTTTGATTTTTCTGGGGGGTTGCACTTTATCCTACTAATTCCTGAAATCCAGTTGGTAAATTTATGGGTTTTAAGTCATTTTGTGGCTGTACAGAATGGAACCACTGAGGAGGTGAAGAAGATTGTGACCACATTGAATGAAGCTGAAGTTCCATCGGAAGATGATGTTGGTAAGTTACTCTAGAACTGTCATATAATTAGACGAAAAGGAAAGAAAAACGAGGTTTTTGTTTGATTGTTATTTTACATTACCTTTTCTGTTGTTCTTGATTCCTGCAGAGGTTGTGGTCAGTCCTCCTTTTGTGTTTCTTCCTTTGGTCAAAACCTTATTGCGTCCTGATTTCTCTATTGCTGCCCAGAACTGTTGGGTTCGAAAAGGAGGTGCTTTTACTGGTGAAATTAGGTAATTTAATTTATTCGTTCCATTATGATCTCTGGCTCAAGAAGGCTGGGATTCGAACTATTGACCTTGTGGTTATTTTTATTTTTGATTGTGTTTGTGGGTGTCTGAAATCTTAAGTGATATGGCTAATCAGTTATGCTGAAGAGCAGTTGCCATAAAAGCTATGGTTAGTTATGTCTATTGATGAAATTACCTTTATCTTGCTTGTGTAGTGTTGAGATGCTGATAAATTTGGGCATTCCATGGGTCATCCTTGGCCATTCGGAGAGAAGACAACTACTGAATGAATCAAATGATGTAAGACATCTTTGTGGGGGGTGATGATAACATATTACTGTTTTATCCTCTTTTTTATTTTTATTTTTTTACCCGACGTATTTTCTATAGTTTGTAGCAGATAAAGTTGCATATGCACTTTCCCAAGGCATAAAAGTCATTGCTTGTGTTGGAGAGACTCTTGAGCAGAGAGAATCAGGGGCTACAATGGAAGTAGTTGCCGCCCAAACAAAAGCAATTGCAGGTACATTTCTGCTTCAAATAACAGGTCCTCGCTCTCGAACATCACCAGCATTTCAGCTTGTGTTGGATAAAAAAAAATCCAAGTATCCGGGCCATGATGCTTCTAATGAATGATATCCAATTTTAATATAGAATTAATTTCACTTTTGGTCCCACGACTTTTGAAGTTCTATCACTTTTGGTGCACAACTTTAACATTTTTTAATTTTGGTGCCTAACTTTGTTATTTTTATCAATTTTGGTCCTTTCGGCCAAATTGACAGCGAAATGTTGTTGGATTTTATATTTTTAGGGTAAAATCGTCATCCCAAGGAAACATCTTCAATATCTAAACAAAATCACCGTAAAATCATATCTATAGGTGTTTGATGATGAGAATAATGGGGAAGATGGTCAGAAACCAGACAGATCTATGGAATTTATAGTTTCGACCATTTGCAAACTCTTCTTTTCCTCTTAATATGATTTTTCTTTTGTTTAAATATTGAAGATCTTTCCATGGGATGACGATTTTGCCCCTAAAATATAAAATCTGGAAATATTTTACCGTCAATTTGGCTAGAAGGACCTAAACTGATAAAAATAACAAAGTTAGGCACCAAAATTGAAAAAATTTAAAGTTGTGCACCAAAAGTGATAAGAACTCAAAAGTCGTGGGACCAAAAGTGAAATAAATTCTTTAATATATTACCACCATGAATTGAATACTAAAGCATGAAACTTTGGAAGTGACATTATATTTGAATTTCAAAGTATCTATCCGTTTTAAGCATCAGTAGCAACTCTTACCCCAACTAAAATTGGACTTCACTAAAGTTTCACTTGGCAAGTTGAAGTTGTGGCTTTTATGCACATCTGTAGTTAGATATTCTATCACCTTTTAACAAGGGTGGATCCAGAGGGGGGGCAATGATGGGGGCAGTTGACCCCCTCACCCGTCCCCACCCCCTTATATATATGTATAGCAGTAACTTATATATAACAATAAAATGTATATACAAATTACTAGATGTTAGGTGGCTTAGTTGGTTGTTCCTTAAAATTTGATACCATGTGTCATGGGATCATGCCTCACGGGTAACACTTTCTTTTATTTTAGCCTTTTCTTTGATATTTTGTCATAGACATTTTTTTTACACTTCACAAGGGGAGGAGAATATATTTGTGATTCATATCAAATTTAATATTTTGTTAGACATTTTTGAATTGATTTGAACTTCGCCCCCACTAAGAAAAATTCCTAGATCCGCCCCTGCCTATTAATTTATTTAAGTTGCAATACTCTTATGTTCTGAGCCTTGTTTCACTGTTGCTTTTCAGAGAAGGTCTCAAATTGGTCCAGCATTGTTTTGGCTTATGAGCCTGTTTGGGCCATTGGTACTGGAAAGGTCGCCACTCCTGCTCAGGCTCAAGAAGTAAGTTTATTAACCCTCTAGATACTTACGTATCAACTTCAAGAATACATTAAGTTTCATACCATGGAAGAAATATGTGCTGTCATTTTGTCACTAGTGTTAGTTATTGCCAATTGAAAGTGGGAACTCTTTTTTTATTCATATCTTTTTAAGTGAGCTGTTAATTGTCAATCCGATTGACCGCAAAAGGTCCATTCTTTTACCAGGTTCATTCTGAACTGAGAAAATGGCTTCATGACAATGTTGGCCCAGAAGTTGCTGCTTCTACTAGGATCATCTATGGAGGTATAGTCAGCAAATTTTATGTATTCTAGGATACCTTGTCTTACATGATCATGAATTTCGTTCTACCTATAAGATTTACATTAATCAGATTGCTGCAACCCCAATAATGTTTTGAATGTGAACATCATTACGAACAATAGAAAAATTCACAGGCCAGGCCTTGCTTCGAAAGGACTATGAAAATAACAATCTGTCTTTTTGGATTTGTATTCGTTTGTGTTAAAATGAACTTACAGGTTCTGTCAATGGAGCAAACTGCAAAGAGTTGGCAACAAAGCCTGACGTGGATGGGTTTTTGGTTGGTGGTGCCTCTCTAAAGGTTTGCTACAAACTTCACGATTACGATTATTATTGTTATTGCTATCTGATTGTAGGCCTTATTTCGTTGCTGATATTGCTTTGATTTTTGTCCCAAATTAGCCCGAGTTCATTGAGATTATCAAGTCTGCAACTGTGAAACAGAGCACTTGAAGATGATTGCAGGTATATGGATACACGCAAGTGATGCTTTTACCGTTGTTTTTGCTACAGGAATGTGTTTCTGGTTTGTGTTTGACCCAGGGTTTCTTGTCTTGTAAAATAAACGAGAGATATTTACTAAGCTCGTTCTTTTGATCTAATGAAAAAACTATTATTAACTTCATCTATTTGTTGAGCTGGGAGATTTGAATCAGTGATTTGGGAATTATAGCAGTTTGAGTCAACTTGCATTGGCCTATAGACATCTTGTTTGATGGTGATAATTCCAGCTCTTTATCCATTGGATCAAGTGGCCAAGTGCGATGGGATTATGGCAATTGTGGAGAGTGAAATTTTATACCTTCATATGGCATATCTCCCACCACTCCATGCCGCACGCATACAATAGCTTCCAACTTCCAACCTTGTAGTTGTATGCTCATTAATTGTTTCAAACTACTAAGTTGTTTATAAGGTTGCAGAAGGCACTAGTTGGGTGGTCATGCCCCTTGTAACAGAAGGCACTAGTTGGGTGGTCAGGGGCGCCTAAGTGGTGCCTAGGTGACTAAGTAAAATAGCAATAATAAGGTGAAGTTGTCTTAAACCCTATTAAAATAAAATAAAATTAAATTTTAAAAAAAAGAGAGAGAGAGAACACTCGGCTGAGTTGGGTGTCGACTTGATTGAGTTGATTGAGTTGGGTGCCTAGTTGGCTAACTGACTAAAAGTCGTCTAGGAATGGAATCTCCTTGGCTTAGGGGCGCCTAGCTCATAGGTTAGCTTTTACAACACTGGTTGTTTATCGACTTTAACAATTGATTATAGGTTATATTATAAGAATAGAAAATGGTTAGTATTTTATGGGGCTCTTAGACTACATGATTTTAATTCAATTTGGAATTGTTAACTTTGTTGATATTACATTGACATTATTAATATTGCAAGTACAACCTAGATAATGGAAACACTCTCACCTCTTCTTTGGAAGTTTAGGCGCGATTTACCTTCTCCGTCTTCTCCTTTTTCATGCAAGTCTCGATGGCTCCCCCGCCAAGAACAGACTCCTCGCCAAAGGGTGGACCCCCCGCTCTTTCAAGAAGTTTCGAACTACCAAACGATCTTCTGTAGATACGATCTCGACAGCTCCAAGTTTTGGGGATGACGCCATGGAAATGCTGGTGAAGTAGATTGGTTTGGATGATATTTTGGTGCTCTCAGATGACGAGGAAGAGATGTCTAGTGATTCCTCGGGGATACTAGTCGTCAAAATTCCTAAGGATTTGCGAAAAGAATTGGTGAAGCCGTGGAAGAACACTCTGACGCTAAAATTCCTGGGAAAGCGCATCAGTTTCAACGTTCTCTTCCACCGGCTCTCCAGAATGTGGAATCTCTAGGGTAAGCTTGAACTCGTTGATCTGGGTTTTAATTGGTATGTGGCTAGATTTGAACTAGCCAAGGACTGCATGCATGCTCTTATCGGTGGCCCTTGGAAGGTTTTCGACCATTACGTCATGCCTCAACGCTGGTCTCCTTACTTTGATCCAGCTAAAGCCGCTATTCAGAAAATGGTTATTTGGGTGAGGCTTACGGGACTACCTGTTGAGTACTTCCGGGAAGATATCATAAAACTCATACTTGATCACGTTGGCTTCCCCTTGAAAATGGATTGGACGACAGTAGGAGTTGAGAGGGGACGGTTCGCACGGGCTGTAGTGGAGGTCGATCTCACTAAACCTCTGGTTTCCATATTGAAAATCCGAAAGAGGATCCAACATATTGAGTTTGAAGGTCTCCATACCATTTGCTTTAGGTGTGGAGAAGTGGGTCATAGTTCAAATGAATGTCCTAAGCACCAACCTGTGATGCTAGAGCAAAATCGTGAATGGGAACCAGCAGGAGTGTCGCAGGACCAAGGGGATAACGTTGCAACGACGGGTCGTGGCGACGAGGATAATCGTTTAGGGCCCTGGATGCTGGTGTTGGGAAACATTTACAAGGCAAAGGCTTTTGGGTGACTTTTGTCCTTATCTATGTGTCCCATATTGGCAAGCTAACCCACCTTTTACTCCCTTTTATTCATCAACTCCTTTGAGAAGGTTTGAAGTGTTATGGAGGGAAATATGGGGAAACCACGCGCGCTCCGCCGCCGCCCGCCCCAGCCCAGTTCGGTTCGCACGCGTGTCGTGGTCAACGTTTTGCGCTCCACTACACATTTTTACCCCTATTTTTGTGGGTTTTAGATCACCTTGTCCGCACTTCATTATGATCATAGGAACGTGCGCGCACTTGGCATTGCTCTTTCCCACTCCCCATATTTTTCGCTATTTCTTCATGGCTGAGATGGAATTGGTGGTTTTAGCTCTCAGTATATAAACCGTTAGTCCCCAACCCTGGAAAACACTCTTTGAAATCACGGTGAATAGAGGTTGCCTGAGTTCTATTTTCTATGCTAACCTGTCGAAAGCTTGCGAAACCCCTGTTCGTAAAATGCTTTTAAGGTAGTGTTTAGACACGAAACAGAAACCTTTCTACTCTCAAATCACACAGGCAAAACAGAATACATCATGCACGACATTGTTGTTCTACTGTGAATTATCCAACAATTAAAAGCATTTTAAAGTTCAAATTTAACAATGTCTCAGGGATCAGCTCCGGGGTCGGATGTCGCTCCGATTCAACCACTGACTGGCGGGCTTAATTACAGAAGGTGGTTTGCGAATGTGGTCATGCTACTGGAGTCGAAAGATGTCGACTATGTTATAGTCGAGGACCCTGACAAATATGCTTTGGCCGATTCTCAGTCACCTGTTTCATCTTCACAAAAGGACTCTCCAGCAACGCCTTCGGTGGACTCTACGGATCCAAAGTCGACATCAGCATCCAAGGATCCCAAGTCGACATCGACACAACCTTCCTCAGTGTCCCAGTGTGCAAAGTATGAGAAAGATAACAAGACTGCTCGCACTGCCATCATCCAATGCGTTTCAGATCCTTTGTTTGACATGTTTTCCTCTTACAAGTTAGCAAAGGTAATCTGGGACTTACTCAAGGAAAAATATGGTGCAGACGATGCAGGAAGAAGGAAATATGCGGTTGGGAGGTGGCTGCACTTCATGATGACCGACTCCAAACCAATTGTAGAACACGTACACGAGTTCGAAAACCTTGTTGTAGACATGAAGGCAGAAGGTGCTGAAGTTAACGAGGTTGTACTATGTGATTCACTGGTTGATAAACTGCTCGATTCATGGGTGGACTTCAAGAACAAGATGAAGCACGATCGACGCACCTACACCTTTCAACAGTTGATCAACAACCTTAACATTGAGGAAGAAAACCGTCTAGTTCACAGGTCTGTTGTTCCTACTAGTTCTATTAAAGCAAATGTTGTTGAGGCTAATGAGGCTTTAATAAGCTAAAGTCAAGTAGAAATAATAAAAACCAAAGTAAGAATTATTAAAAAAAAAACAACAACAACCATGTCAAAGGTGGGCAAATTCAGAAAAGGGGAAATAATTCCGGTGAGTGTTATATTTGTGGCAAACGTGGCCACCGTGCTACCCAATGCTACCACCGCAAAGGGAACACAAACCAGAATGGTCAAAAGATAGATTCTGAAGGTCCAAAAGGCCAATCACACATAGTGGAAGACATGGAGAACTCTGACATTGTGGCAGCGGTGATAACCGAGGCAAATACAGTTGAAGATCCAGACGAGTGGGTTGTGGACACAGGTGCCTCCCGTCACTTCTGCAACAACAAGTATCTGTTCAAAGATTTTGAGCCAATCACTGGAGAAGAACAAGTGTTCATGGGAAACTCCAGCGTATCCCAGGTAAGTGGTAGGGGAAAAGTACAAATAATGTTTGGGTCTGGGAAATAGATAATTTTACAAAATGTGCTCTTTGTTTCCTCCCTTCGTAGAAACCTGATTTCTGCAAGCCTGCTTAATAACACCGGAATTAAAATGGTTCTTGAGTCTAACCGAATGGTCATGACTCGACGTGGGATGTTTTTGGGAAAGGGATATCTGCATGGAGGGCATTTTGTGTTAGATGTCAAAGTAGTTAAAAAGCATTCTGATGTAGTTCGTACTGAAAACCACACCCCAACTTGGCATGTTCAAACCAATAATAACAATGCTTCTTCTTCTGCTTACATTACTGTTTCTTTAGATATCTGGCATGGTAGATTAGGACATATTGGCATAAAATGTTTAAATAGATTGAAAAGCATGAATTTGTTGCCAAATCTGTCTAATGATGCATGCACACAATATGAAATCTGCGCTGAAGCAAAATTTGCTAGAAAATCCTTTTCAATTGTGAATGCTCATACTATATCTGTATTAGAACTGATTCACACCGATTTAGCTGATTTTAAAACTACTGAAAGTAGAGGTGGAAAACACTACTATATTACATTCATTGACGATTTCTCCCGGTTTTCTAAAGTATACTTACTAAGAGAGTCCCGCACAAAGGGTTTGAAAAATAGAGTCCACATCTTAAGGGGGGGGGGGGAGCTGTTTTGTCAGCAAACCACATCTTAAATAGAGTCCCGCACAAAGGGTTTGAAAAAACCCCCTATGAGCTATGGAAAGGGCATGCTCCAAATCTCAAGTACCTAAAGGATGGGGCTGCCTGGCTAAGGTGGGACTACCATCTTTCAAAAGGCTCAATTTGGGACCTAAAACCTTAGATGTCGTATTTGTTGGGTATGCCGAAAACAGCGCAGCATACAGATTTATGTGTTTGGAAAACCGTGCAATGTGTTAATCTAGAGATGTTATATTCTTTGAACACATTTTTTCATTAAAGAATGCTTGTGATACACCTGTTGATAAACTTCAACAAAATTCACATGATGTTTTTTCCAGTTTTTCAATCAACTCTGAAGAGCCCCGAAGGAGCAAAATGCCTAGAGTTGAAAAGAATTTTGGTTCTGATTTTTTAACATATGTAACTGAGTTGAAAGATTTAAATGAACTTTGTGATCAGCTCATATGTCAACTAGTCCTATAAGAGGAACAAAAAAGCTTCGAAGAAGCCATGCACTCGGTAGATTCCATTTTGTGGAAAGAAGCAGTCAAAAGTGAGTTAGACTCAATATAGTCTAACCACACTTGGAATTGGTCAACAGACCGAAAGGTTGCAAACCAATCGGCTGTAAATGGATCTTCAAAAGGAAATTGAGGCCAGATGAGTCAATTGAAAGATTCAAGGCCAGACTAGTAGCTAAATGCTACACACAAAAAATTCGGTGAGGACTATTTTTATACCTATTCACCGGTAACAAAAATTGCAACCATTTGTGTTTTGTTTACACTGGCTTCTTCACACAGGTTTATAGTTCACCAATGGATGTAAAGACAACAGTTTTAAATGGTGAACTAGAAGAAGAAATCTACATGGAGCAACCTCCCGGATGCGTTGATCCAGGGCAGGAAGGGAAAGTATGCAGACTCAAGAGGTCTCTATATGGCCTGAAACAAACCCCTAAACAATGGTATGAAAAATTTCATAAAACTTTGTTAGATCTGGGTTATTCTACTAATTGATCAGATGCATGCTTGTACACAAAAGAGATAGAGTCTAGCATTGTGATCATATGTCTCTATGTAGATGACATGTTGATTTTTAGCTCAAACCTTGAGGCTATAAATAAGATTAAAAAGACTCTATGTGATAAGTTTGAAATGAATGACCTAGGGGAAGCCGATTTAATACTGGGAATAAAAGTGACAAAGACTGGTTGTGGCTATCTGTTGTCACAAAGCCACTATACAGAGAAACTTCTAAAGAAGTTTGACAGTTATGAGGTGGCTCCGGCTAAAACCCCCTTTGATCCAAGTATCAAATTGTCAAAAAACGTAGAAGCTAGTGTGTCTCAAGAAGAGTATGCAAAGATAATTGGAAGTCTAATGTGTTTGATGAATTACACTAGACCTGATATTGCGTTTGCAGTGAATAAGCTCAGTCGCTATACTCACAACCCTAGCTCCCTGCATTGCGATGCGTGAAGAAGAGTATTGCGATACCTTAGAGGCACCGTGGACTAGGGCCTTAATTACAAAGGACACCCAGCAGTGCTAGAAGGGTTTTGTGATACGAACTGGGTAAATGACAGTCAAGATGTAAGCTCGACTAGTGGATGCGTGTTCACTATGTGTGGAGCAGCTATCTCGTGGAAGTTAACAAAACAATCATGTATTGCTAGATCAACTATAGAAGCCGAGTTCATAGCGCTTGATCTGGCAAGTCAGGAAGCCGAGTGGCTGAGAAACCTACTGGCAGACGTGCCATTTTGGGGTGCCCAGCCCCGGCTGTTCCTATAAATTGTGATTCACAAACTGCCATCTGTGTAGCGCAAAATAGTGTCTATAATGGAAAAAAAGACACATAAGAGTCAGACATGAGTCTGTAAGGCAGCTAATATTAAATGGGGTGATCACAATGGAGTTTGTGAGGTCTGAAAGGAATATTGCAGATCATTTCACGAAAGGCCTAAACCGGAAGGCCGTCCTTGATACGTCAAGGGAGATGGGTCTGAAACCCAATGAGTTTAGAAATTCGTGATGGATACCACTTCGGGGGTTAAATGAAATCACGGAAAGACTTAGACTAAGGAAAGCTGTAATAACAGTACTTTCTCTGTAACCCGTCATGGGTGGTCTGTATTGAGATAAACTTGACAGAGTTGATGTCTAGACTGAGCTAGACTATACAGGGATTCTTAAAGAGTTAATAAAGGGCGTTCAAGTTCAAAACTCAATAAACCGATGAGTTCAAGATTCAATTCACTCTCGAGGAACAAGTTAGTTGATGCCTTCATGACAGTTCAAGTTCTGTACACTAACATGGAAGTTAGCTCTTATGCTGGCTCAGGTAATATTGGGTATAGCCTTTGTCCTTTTAAATGTGTGGGGGATTGTTGGGAAACATTTACAAGGCAAAGGCTTTTGGGTGACTTTTGTCCTTATCTATGTGTCCCACATTGGCAAGCTAACCCACCTTTTATTCACCAACTCCTTTGAGAAATTTTGAAGTGTTATGGAGGGAAATAGGGGGAAACCACGTGTGCGCCGTCGCCCGGCTGGCTCGGCTCGTGTGGGGTCAACGTTTTGCGCTCCACTACACATTTCTACCCCTATTTTTGTGGGTTTTAGATCACCTTGTCCACACTTCATTATGATCAAAGGAATGTGCGCGCACTTAGCGTTGGTCTTTCCCACTCCCCATCTTTGTCGCTATTTCTTCATGGCTGAGATAGGACGGGCGGTTTTAGCTCTCAGTATATAAATCGCTCGTCCCAAACCCTGCAAAACACTCTTTGAAATCACGGTGAATAGACGTTGCCTGAGTTCTATTTTCCGTGCTAACCTGTCGAAAGCTTGCGAAACCCCTGTTCGTAAAATGCTTTTAAGGTAGTGTTTAGACACGACACAGAAACCTTTCTACTCTCAAATCACACAGCCAAAACAGAATACATCCAGCACGACATTGTTGTTCTACTGCGAATTCTCCAACAGTTGGTTCAGAAGAAGTCTACCGTATAGGGGAACATGTCCAAAAATAAGAATAAGAATGCGGGGGCTTCAAAAGGGAAGACGGTGAATCGTCTTTCCAACAACTTCGCGGTGCTGCAGGAGGATACCCAGGAGGTCATGGTTGATAATGGACTATAGATGCTAGCAAGAAAAAGATCGCAGAGCATAGTGCAAATTTCAAAGTGAGTTCTTTACGCATCTGGATATTTCTACTACTGACTTAAATTTTCCCATAGAGGCTTCTAATGGTGACCAGAGTTATCCCATTCGGCTGGATGCTATCGGAAAAAAAAAAAAAAAAAAAAAAAAAAAAAAAAAAAACAAGGGTGCAAAATGGGGGAAAACAAAGGGCCAATCATGATCTTATGCTCTTTGAAGAGGCTTCTAAACAACAATTACGGGTCATTCTTGACGTGGTTGATGAGTTTTCCAAGCGCTCAGGTTTGTCCATTAATTTTAATAAATCTTTGATTTACTGTTCCCCTAACACTTGTGACATGATGAAAAGGAGAATTAGGGAAATGGTTGGTATCCCCGTCATTGACAAGGTGGGAAGATATTTGGGGATCCCTATCCTCCAAAAAGGGCTACCAAACAATCCTTTGGCTACATTCTAGGGGAAAAAAAGGGAAAAAGAACCATTTTGGGTGGAAGATGGAGTCTCTAAGTCTTGCGGGCCCAAGGGTCTTAACCAATCGACTTTAGCAACTGTTCTAGTCTATTCTATGCAAGCATTGGCACTTCCAAAAGGGATCTTGGAGGAGATTGACAAGATTTTTAGGAATTTACTTTAGGGGGACTCACTTGATAAGGATCCCCATCGTTTGAGCCATAATCTTTCCCTTTGCTATCTTCTTCTCTAATGGTTAGGTGGCTTGTACATAAATTTTTATAAGTTGTTGGTTGTGGATGCGCCTTTCCTGCTTCTTTCCCTTGCAAGTCATGCCCTTTCTCAGTTTCTACAATCTCCATCATACCCAAGAGGGTTTCCAGCACACATTCCACTAAGGAAAGCCCTCTTTCCATACTAGTCTTGGCTTTCTTGGTGTTCCGTGTAAGTATTTTCCCTAAATACAATATATTATAATATATTGTATTATTGGGTGGTTGTGGTGCAAGTGGAAGATTAAGTCAGTTAGTGACTTAATCTGTTAGGCAATTCAGGATATTCAGTTAAGCTTTAACTGAATATCTGCCTACGTTGATGACATGTAGGCTTCTAAGCAAAACAATCCTCACACAGCTTCCGTGTTCAGAATACACGCACCATCAAGTATTCGGGAGAGAAGTGGTAGACAAAATTATTTTGCAGGTTTACCGTCCCATGGCAACAACAACAACTATGGCAAGGGATATTAGAATGATCCTGAAGCTTCCGCTACTACGAGACAGGTTACTCGTTACTACAGTTTATGTTAGTTAATTTATTATTGTCTAACATTTGGTATCAGAGCCCTGATAATTTCTGCCTAGTTTGTTGTATTGCTTTGGATACAAAATTATTTCGAAAATTAATATTAAGTTTGTGATATTGAATTTTCTGTACATGATTTATTTTCGAAATTTTTCATGGTAATACCTACTGCCTGGAATTTGTCGTCGGTGATTTTGACTCCGGTCGTCGTTGACGAGGGCGGCAACTACGATCATACATGGACAACGACGAAGGGAGCACCAATCTAGCGATACGAAGAACGCGGTGTGACGCTATTGAGGATGCGACTTGGAGTCGCGGATGGTGGACAACGGCGGCGTCCGTTTTCGCTGTTCCTCAAGCTTTGGGCTGTGATCATGAGAGTCCACGGAGGTTGGCTAATTCCCGTCTCCCACTGCTGCTCCATTTGCGGCGGCGGCCCGGCTCTTGTCTCGCAAGTTGAGGAAGGCGTCGCGAGTATTGCAGGCGGCGGTTGTCGACGAGTTGCGGCGAGGAGGGATGGCGGAGGCGGGCTCGATTTTCGGCGACGTCGTTGTCCCTCTCCTCTTTCAGGCAATGCTGGATGACACGACTTGGGATCGCGGGCGGCGACGGCTGGCGGTGTCTCTTTTCTCCCATCGGTGCCGCATCAGAGGGACGATGGATTCTCTCCAGTCGCCGGTTGCCATGCGCAACGACAGTGAGCTTTACATGGGCGACGTCGTGGTGTCGAAGGTGGCCTATTGTTTCACTTCACGCGATAAAGATGACGGCGGCCTGGTTCTCTGTCGGTAGTGGCGCTGGTTTTCCAGCTACATTGGTACGCTAGATGGTGCGCTGTTGGAAGAAGAAGGACGACTCGTCGCTTCTCCTCAAATTTCGGCGGAGTCTTCTTCTGTAGATGGTTGCGATCGTTCCTGGTACGTCCCCTATTTAGTGCAATTATCTATTATTTTCCATATATTAATATTTGCCTCATTTAAGAATTACATATTAATTTTGATAAATGGTAATTATATTAGGATTTAATATTACCATAGTAATATTATCTTAATTAATATTGTAAATTAGTTTGGCAAATGGTAAATATTAGTAATTGCTTAATTTTGAAAATAATAACGCCCTTTAGTTATTCTTTAAATTTTGACATTAAAATTTTCAAATTGAGATTAATTATGACATTATTTGTAATTGCATTATTTTCATTATTAGCACCATTACAATAATTCTTGTTACAATTAAATTATTATTCATTTTTGAGCAAATATTAAGTTTTAATTTGCAATTTAAATTTTAATTTAATATTAAGAGTGATATTAATGCCCTTTAATTTTTTTTCTTAATTTTGACATTAAATTCATAATTAAGGTGCATATTAAATTGCCTGAATTATTGCAATTTATTTAGGATTTATGAGTTAATATTATATTAATGTGTAAAATCCAAACATTCTTTGTATTTATTTCATTATAATTGTACATTTAGAAAAGCATATATTAAGATTGGATATAGCATATTATTAACTCATAGCCTTCATATTTAATATCGTTCAATTTTGGATCCTTAGGCTAATTTTGGATAATATAGCTTATTAAGTCAGCTTGTTGGTTTCTCACTTAATTTTGAGCATACTTTTAAACCTATTTTGAACAAGCTATTTAGGACCTATATGGGTCATTAAAGTATTCCACCTTCTTTGATTGATATTTTAATAATAATTGTAGCACTTTTTTTATTTTGATTATAACATGTTTATTAAGTTTCAATTGTTACTAACAACCGTATTTTGTTAACGGTATTTATCGTTGGTGGTAATATAATGTTTGGATCTATTTCCATATTAGAACATTTATCATTCATGTTATAATTAACTTGGGACATTAAGGTTTATGGGTCTGACTTAAGTAATTTTGTGCTATAATTATTATCAATGCGTGATTTTGAGTCATTAAGGGTTTAAGGATTACAATTACCATTTGAAGTCATTAAGAATTATAATTATTGCTTTGGCCATTAAGAATTATAACTATTATTTAAGTTGGTTATGTTTTAATCTATTAATAGTTTTCAGGGTCTTAACGATAATCTTAAGTATTTTTCATGGCAAGCAATGTAAATAGTTGATATATTGCCTTTCGAATGGTAATTTGGTTATACCTTAATTTTAGTTTCCTTATGACTCATTATAGTCATGGTTAACTATTATGTGATAAATTGAGATTAGTATTAGACATCCTTTAATTACAGTTTTACATTTATTGTAATTATTACTAGTATGATACCCATGCGATGCATGGGATGAATATTGTTCATCTTATTGTGTAATTGTGTGAAAAATTTAAGAGAAGATGTAATATATAAAAAGTTGGAACGGAAATATAAAAGGGAAAATAGAAACAATAAAGAAATTACTTTAACATACAATATAGAAAAATAAGAGTGACAAAATTACAAATTATTGAAAATTTTGTGGTATATACCATGTTGGTTGTTGATGTATAGATCTATTATGATTTTCTGTAATTTTTGTTCGATAAATGAATTAAGTTTAACGAACTAAATTTGAAAATATTGCAAGCTATTGTACCTAATAATTATTATATATTTTGTTTAATTTTGCAATGAAATTAGAGATATATATAGACTAAAAGATAATCTATATATATCTATACTTAAAGTGACGAATATACCTTAGAAACATGAAACACAAACTCCAAAGTATGAGAATTGTAGGTGTTATTGTTGAATGTTGACTCATACATTCGGATTAGGCGAACTTGTATCGCACAATTCGTGAAGGTAGCAGTGATTTGGTTATGTAGATTGAAGGTGGGAGCCATATTGAAAAGTTGAAAAGTTTAGCGTATGAAAATTGAAAAGTATAGGAAGAGGATTGAAAATGAATGAGAAGCATGACCAATGAGGTATTTATAACTATGAATTTGTGCAAATAAATTATAAATGAATAATTTGCGTTCCAAATTATGTAATCAAGGGTGCAAATTAAGGATGATTTAATTTAATTATGAAATACTAAATACTGATACTAATAGCTATTGCATGATTTTCGTGCATAGTAACAAATGAATAATAATTCCTGCATACTAAATACCATGAATTACACGTGCACACTAATTATAGTAATAATAATTCGTTAAGGCTAATAGGATGCATGATTTCGCGTTTCTGTATGTGAATAATTCGTTTTGTAAGGCTAATTCGTTATAGTAGTATTATATTATTATTATTATTATTATTATTATATAAATAAATAAATATTATGCCCTTTAATAAACTATTTTTATATATGGTAATTAATTTCATAATTACAAATACAAATTACTAAATGTAGGGAGACTTTTGCGATATTTCAATCTGCCAAATAACTTTAAAATAATTTATTATATCATTTCAAACCTTTTAATAAGTTATTTTTAAATTAATACATATAATTAAATTATTCTACCCAATTATATATATCATTCATAAATCTGATCCAGATAACTATATATGATGTACGATATATATATATATATATATATATATATATATATATATATATATATACACATTATTTTTCGTATGAATAAAACAAAAATATATATTTTTTATTTTTAAACAAATATATACAGTTTATATATAGTTGTACACTTATTTCTTGAATCTAAATGAAATCAATAATAATTTTTTTAAAGCAAAACATATTAACCGTATAATTCGTAAATACTTTTTTTTAAGTATAAAAATGTTTTTAAGTAATCAATTGAGTCATTTTATATGCCAAAACATGCAATCAAATAATTATCAACCAACATATCCATCAGTTTGGAAAATACTTTGGGTAAAGTAAAAAGAAAACAACCACTTACCGTGAAATCTTATTTTCCCAAATTTCTCTAAGTCTTAATTGTTCAAATCCTCCTCTTCTATCAACCATCATCATCATCAACAATAAAACAACACAAGATACACATAAGCACCCGTAAAATGTTAAGGTCCCTACTTGTATTCTACCCCTACAAAATCCTTATCCTTATCCTTAACTATAATAAAGCAGAACCAGTTTTCCCGCTCAATGAAAGAAAATTCTAGATACACAATATATTTATAAATCAGTCTTTTTATATCCTCTTTAAAATAATTAGGGAAAATGACACTTTTTCCCCCTATGTTATATATTTATAGCACTTTTTCCCCCTCAATTATTTATGTAAGCACATTAGCCCCCTCAATTATTTTAAAAGTGGTGGTTTTCTCCCCTAATATATTAAATTGACATTTCTACCCTTAAAGTAAACATTTTATTTATTTTACTTCTCCAACAAATTATTGCGTATATGTAGCGATTACCACGGTTCGGTTCGAACTGAACCAGACATTATAGCAATCGAATTAAAAGTTTTCAGTTATGATTCAGATCTAGAACCCAATATTTGGATTTCAATTTATTAAATTTAAGAATAAAAAAAAAAAAACTGGATCATGAACCGACGGTTTCGGATCCCGTTCGCGATTTTGAACCGTCTTTATTTTAAAATTTTATTTTTTATTTTAAAATAGTTTAAATTCAACAATAAATGTATTTTATTTTTTCAGTTTGGAACATGAACTGCCCATTCTAGTTCGTGATTTTAATAAACTCTAAATATCGCGTTTTGATTATAAATTGTAATTGGAATATTTTGGTTTGGTTACTATAGTATCTGGTTTGAACCAAATTATAGTAATAATTTATTGGAGAATAAAAATAAATGAAATATTTATTTTAAGGGTAAATATGTCCATTTAACATTTCAGGGGGAAAAAGAGCCACTTAAATAATTGAGGGGGAAAAAGTACTATAAGTATATAACATAGGGGGAAAAAGTGCCATTTTCCCAAATAATTATTACTGATAAGGAGTAATGATTCAAGGTGTCTTTTGAGTTCATGTGTCTGTTGAGTTCAGGTGTCTGTTGAGGACTAGAAAACACTGTTTGTATGCATTAAACTAGATAGCCATATATGTATATAGGAGTATATATATATATATAATTGGTTCTCATATTGCAGAGTACTTAGAGGTGATGCCCTGAGGCCGAAAGTGATGGTGGCGATGATGGGATTACCGCCGAGGTCAAGGAAGAAGGCGGCACAAGGAAACAAGGCAACGCCGATTCTAGCTTTGTGCGCGAAAGATGATGGATAAAACCTCGAGTTTTTTTAGAGATCTAGAAGAAGCGATGCTTTTGAGACCGTAGAACGAAGCATCGGAACTGAGTTTAGGGTTCCGTTTGGGGTTGTAGCAGCTGGTTAGAGTGGAGGAGAGATTGTGAACGCTTATCAAGGATGAAATGTAGGGACAAAGTTCCTGGAGTTTTGCTCGAATTACATCCCGCGGTGGCTTTTCCTCCATGAATTTTTCAATTATGGTAAGTTTTTTTCTGCCTCTTGCCAATTTTTGCCATTCCTATCATCGGATTCCCCTGCCGCAATCGCTGTTGATTAGAAGCATTTGTTGTTGCTTGGTTTTGATTTCGTTGCTCTCGATCAATTTGCGTTGTATCCTGTAAATGTTGTCTTCGATTCTGCATTTCACTTACAACTGGTTGTCATGTCCCATTCGAGAATGATTTCCAGAGTTTATGTTTGTAGGCTCTGATTTTACTTCTGGATTTTGATTTCTTGCCAATATTGCCGATTGACCAAATATTTCCGGAGATTATACATACTTGATCAGGTTTGTTATTTTACAATTTTGAACTCATCTTCTTTTTCTATTAAGTTTTTTTTTTTTTTTTCATTTTTTGACTTAACTGCCCAAGATTGTTAAGGAATGTGTTGAGAAGATTTTTCGTACATCAGAATTTTGTTCATTTCCTTACATTTGAGCGGGAGAGAGATAGCAGAGTGGATCAACAAAGGGAGAATTGGAGCAAAGAACTCTGGTTCTAGGGAGAATTAGAACAAAGAATTTTGCTCATTTCCTTACATTTGATTTACTTATTTCTACTGTATAGGTTTTGCTTACTCTTCATTTTTTTAAACATTACTATAGTTGTTTGTTGAGAACCACTTTAATTTTCTGCAGGGTTGTACGTTCCAAACACAAGTCAAGCTTAAAAAGTGCATTGCTTCTCATGCAGTCTTTCTTTGCATCAGAATTCAAAAGAATATGTTTGCTGAGTTGGTAGAATTGGATATAGCATTTTTTACAGTTTGTAATTGAAAAGATGTGGATTTTTAATTTCAATTTAGTAAATGTCGTGAGATTAATTTTTTAAGCTATGGATTTTTAAAAACTTGATTTTAGATTTTTAAGCTATGGGTTTTTTGTAATTGAAGCATTTTTTTACAGTTTGTAATTGAAAACTTGATTTTTAAGCTATGGATTTTTCAAGTTAGATGCTTGATTTTGGCTTTTTGATGACTGAACTGGATTTTCATTGTGAGTTTCTTTTGGAGTCTGCTTCCTATTCAAGATACCTATATTAATCTTAATAATTTTTTTTTTTTATAATTCAGAATGCTGTTGTGGAGCTCAAAATAAGCTGATTGTTCAAGATGAGTTGATAACTCTGCATGCAGATGAGATATATGTGTAAATTAATAGTGGAGATTTAAACAAACAAAAAAAAGTTTAATTAATGAAAGAAAGATTCTTTCTAAGTGTACTTGGACTAAAAAAATGTATGATCCAACGTTCAAGTTAGAGTTTTGGTTGCTGTGAAAGGTCATTGATTTAGCGAAGTGGAGAGAGGTATCATTGGTCTTATAACCAAACTGTCACAACATATCATTGAAGGAAAAATACTTTTTGATAGCAATGTAAGAATTATCGTATGAGTTCCTCATGAAAATGATGCCTTCTAATCGAAGACTACTATTCAAATTTTAAAGGAAGCAATTGTGACTTATGTTGTTATATGTAATGATTATTAATAAAAGTTAGAGACAAACTCTATTACATGTTGGGCTATTAATGAAGAAACTGGTGTATGGTCAGTGTTCGTGGCTGCATTTCGGATTAGCAATTGCAAAGGATTAAAAATATTGGTATGTAGTGGATTTATATAATGTTAGTACTTCAACTATTAATGGTTCTTATCATGAAATTTTTAATAATTTGTAATTTTTATTCTTCTTTTTTAATAAGTATCTTAAATCTTAAATATCTTAATATCTTAAGCTTAATCTTAATATCTTAATTTCATATTTTTTCTTTTATTTACAAATTTTATTTCAATATGTTAGATATATAATTGCATTCGTTATTCAAATTCAAATAATAATAATAATTTTAATGTAGCGGCTTAGTCGACATACTTTTTTATTCTTTTTTATTTTTACAGTTATTTTTCATTATTTTGTATTACCAATGCAAGTAAGTCGGCTAAGTAATGTCCTACTCATTTCTCAAGCAAAATACATTGATAGCAATAATATGAATAGCCACGTCAGCAGATATCAAGTTAAACGGTACGATGGTTTACCATAAAATGTTTAATTTTGTCATGTACATAATATACAATATAATATCAATTTATTATTCTCAAAAATTAAATTGTACGTAATTCATGTTTTCTTTGTTAGTACTTCAAATACCATTATTATAGTTGGCAATTAATAAATAAAAATATTTTTTTATCTATTATTATAACATTAAAAACAAATCTTTAATATTTAGCCGTGCATCGCACGGGACAATACTAGTAAAATAAAATAAAGGAATAACACTTACAAAGCACTTGTTGAAAGGAGAGTTCCAACCTTGAAGAAGAAGAAGAAAATATATAATTTTATATTGTATAAAAGTTCATGGCAATGGAGGAAAGAGGAGGAAGACAAATTTTTTTAATTCTCATCTACATAATTATATAGGTAGTAAACTAATCTTTATGAAATAATTTAATAGTCATTAATAGGGCATAGGAAGAGATTGGTAACTTCCAATCATAATAAATTTTGATTCCAAAATAATAAAGGAATATATATTATTCTTCCCACGTTACACACATTTATTTATATTATATATATACACATGCTAATTATTATTATTATTATTATTATTATTATTATTATTATTATTATTATTATTATTATTATTATTATTATTATTATTATGAGTTTGGTTTTACAGAAATGCCACTAAGTTTTTGGGGGAAAATTTTTGTGTCAATCATTTTACTTTAATATATATAGAGATTAATTTACATTATTAATTAATGTTATTAAGTTTAGGGGCTAATCTCATTTATTATCTTTCATAATAATTATTCATTCATGGTAATCTACTATATTTGGTACATTGGTAAGATTACCCATGTCACTTCATATTTCCATTATTATTAATAATGGTAATGACTTAATCTGTTAGGCAACTCAGGATATTCAGTTAAGCTTTAACAGAATATCTGCCTACGTTGATGGCATGTAGGCTTCTAAGCAAAATAGTCCTCCCACAGCTCCCGTGTTCAGAATACACGCACCATCAGATATTCGGGAGAGAAGGGGTAGACAAAACTATTTTGCAGGTTTACCGTCCTATGGCAACAACAACAACTATGGCAAGGGATTTTAGGATGATCCTAAAGCTTCTGCTACTACGAGACAGGTTACTCGTTACTACAGTTTATGTTAGTCAATTTATTATTGTCTGACGTTCCGTTCTAACAAATCTTGATGCTCCGAAGACTGTGGACCGGAGGGAGATGCTTGGGGTGTAGAGTTCAGGCGATGTTGCATGCTTCCTTTGAGATATTTGTCTTTTTTTTTTTTTATTATTAAAATTATTTTGAAAATTGGCCTTGTTTAGTTATTACAAATCATGCTCAGCTCTATCCCTACTAAACCCTTATAATGTTCTAATCCATGATGTCTTATTCTTACAAATTTCTTGTAATACACTAGCTCTAATTCATCTAATACTACTACTGTTATACTCAATTATCTTTTTTACCCTTATATATGTATATTTTATGTGAGCTAAGTTGAACCATTTAGAGTTCAAGTCAATTAGTTCTATCAATTAATTACTAAATTACTCCGTAATTATTTAATCAACTTTATTAACATGTCATCAATAATATAATTATATTATTGCTTTGTCATCGCCGTTCTCTCGAGCCTTCTCATGATGAACGAAATTGAAATGATCTTGTGGTCTAGTGGCACTAAGTTGCTCTCCCATATGAATGTTGTGAGTTCGAATCTCAGTGGAGGCGATATTAACTCTTTGTATTTCAGTAAGTTAAAAAAATAGTTATAAACAGATACTGCTTTGTAATAGGGTCAATAGTAAAAAAAAATAATAAATAATAAATAAAGCCGTGATGGGCAACAAAGAGTGACGCACCAGATAGTTTTAAGCCGAGCTGTAGTAGTGTTGCGGTTACACTTGGCAAGCCTGCCTCCTCCCTAGGACACTTTTGGATTTTTATTTTTTTATTTATTTAAAGAATATTTTTGAAGCTTGAAAAGATTGAAGATTCTTCTCCATTAGAGTCAACAGGGCCGTTCCAATAAAAATGGAGGTCCTGTACAATATCGTAATTTGGACCCCTTGTCAAATATTTCATATATATAAGTAATAGTTGTTCAATTGTATAAATACGTTGCACTACTCTAAAGGAATCCCTTGTTTTGCCACAACTATTTGCAATATCATGCACACAAAGTCAAGTTAAAACTGTGACTACCACTACAAGTATAAAATGCTCTACAATTTACATCCAAGAGTCTTTTTTTTTTTTTTTTTTTTTTTTTTTTTTTTTTTTTTTTTTTTTTTTACATCTTGAACCACTCCTCCAGACGCTGATTAAACTACTTAATGAAAAACTTCAGTCTTCGAAGTTCAGAACTTGTATACAGTATACTACCACCGACGACCTCCACTCAGACCACTTCTAGAAAATCAAAGAATCTAAGTCCCCACCACCGGGGTTCAAACCTATGAACATCCATTTGAAATGGTAACCGGGTTGACAATCCTCATATAATATATGTATATAAGTATATAATTTTATTATTATTTTTTTACAATTATGCCCCCAAATTTGGGGCCCAATTGCAAAAAAAATTATGGCCCTCTTTGGTAAATGGATGTTAGTTGATAGCTGATTGGGTTAGAAGGTATGACTAATTGATAACATATGATTGTAGAAAAATATTTGATAAATTAGTTGTTAGCTGTTTGGTATAATTTATTTTCTCAAAAAGCTAATTGAAAAAAATTGTTTTGAGCATCTTTTTAAATTTTAGCTTTTGGAGTTACAAAAAACTGATTAACCAAACACTTATATTAATTTTTTAACTATGTCAAATAGTTAAAAATAATCAAATAAGTCAAAATTAATAGATAAGCTAACTATCTTACCAAACATGACCAATGTATATAACTCATATAATATATTATATATGTATATAATTTTTTTTTAACAATTGGCCCACAAATTTGGGGGCCAATTGTTTAAAAAAGAAAATAAAATTAATATATACACATACTATACAGCAGGCAATGCGCTGCCCGTTGTATAGTATATGCATATACATGTTCTCTAATTGGGGCCTCCAAAATTTGGGGGCCTTGTGCAACTGCCCTGGACAGTCATGCCCAGGGACGGCCCTGAGAGTCAACAATAATAAACTTTATAAAATTTTCTATTGTGAATTATTTTTAGTTAAAAACTTTCAATTATTCAAATTAAGAAGTTACAATTGATCAAATAATTTGAAATAGATTCATTAACAGTTTCTTTTTATTTTCAAAGGAAAATTTGGTGATCTCTTTTTTTTTTTTTTTTTTTTTTTAATTTTTATTTTATTTTTTATATCCAAAGGAAAAGGAATACAGCTTTCAATTTCATTAAGCAAGAGTAGAGTTTTGATCTTAAACCTTTCAATTGCACGTAGAACGATCATTATCTCTTCATCTACAAGACTACAAGCAGGTCAAAATGAGTTTTTTTTTTTTTTTTTTTTTAATACTGTTATAATATGTTTACTCATAAATATCTATAAGACTTTAATTGTATTTAATCCTTTCTCCTGTATGTATAAGAAATAAATGGATAGCAAATAAACAGACATTAGTAAAAAATCGTAAATGTGAAAATCACATGCTTTTTTTTTGGAAGTCTCACGTCAAATTCACTATATTTCATAATTAAGATAGTTTTGTTACATTTGTAAAGCGTCTGAACTAGTTAGGAATCATTTTGGGAGAGTGGAGATATTTTTAGGTAGAGTTTGATCGATGATGAAGATGTCTTGTCTCGTCTTTTAACCATGGTTATTTATAGTGAAAATAGAGGTGATATTGTTAGAATATGGTTCAAATTATGTGGCTCTAATTAATGCATGAAGACTTTTTCCTCAACCTTCCGCATCGCACTGCATCGCATGCTGTCCACCTCTCTTGCACGTTATCCGCCTTCTGCTCTCCTTACTATTGCCGCATAGCTCTCACTTTTGTTGTATAAATAGTGTCATAGCTTTGTAATTAATGCATCATCAATATTGAATTCTTTCTTTCTTTCTCACGTATGCATTAATATATATATTCCTTTAATTCTCATTTGAGAGTGTATATATATATATATATATATATATATATATATATTATATTTTCCCTATTATTTAACTTCTATAATTCTCATTTTTTGATTCTTTGCTTCCGCTATATTCCTAACAAGTGGTATCAAAGCCAAGTTTAATTGAAAGTTATTTTCAAAGATGTCGACTGTCACTAAGTTCGATATCGAGAAGTTCGACGGGAAAATTAGCATCTCTATCTGGAAGGTTCAGATGGAAGCCATTCTAACCCAGAACGGTTTGAAGAAAGCGCTAGCTAGGAAGAAGAAGAAACCGGCTGCAATGACAGATGAAGATTGTGAAGATTTGGATGACAAGGCACGTTCAACCATTCAATTGTGCTTGTCTAAAGAGGTTCTACGTGAGGCGGTGAGTGAGAAGACTACGTCAGATTTATAGTCTGAGCTGGAGTCGCTTTATATGGCCAAATCTCTGGCGAACAAGTTGCGCCTGAAGGAGCGCCTATACACAATCCGTATGACGGAAGGTACTTTGATTAAATCTCACTTGGATGAATTTAATTCTATTTTATTGGACTTGGAGAATATTGATGTTGTAATTGAAGATGAGGATCGTGCTGTTTTATTGCTTGTCTCTCTCCCTAAATCGTACAAGTATTTCAAAGAAATTATGTTGTATGGTAATAGTAGTGATACCCTTACTTTTGACAATGTTAAGTCAAACCTATTGTCCAAAGAAAAGTTTGACTTTGAAATTAAGTCTGAGGACAAAGGTGAAGGCTTGACTGTAAGGGGTCGTTCACTTGAAACAGAGAGTAGCAATAAAAAATCTAGATCCAAGTCCAAAGGACGTAAGTCCAACAAATCCTGTAAGTACTACAAGAAGCAGGGTCACGATGTGACTGAATGCTTCAAGTTGAAAAACAAGCAAGAGAGAGAAAAGAAGTCTGCTGAAGCTAGTGTTGTTGAAAGTGATTCAGAAGGCGATGTTATGTTATCTGTTAGCTCCGGTGACAAACGGAGCAAGACTGAGTGGATTTTGGACTCTGATTGTACATTCCACATGTGTCCTCACAAAGGCTGGTTTGTCTCTCTAGAACCAGTTGATGGTGGAGTTGTCTTGATGGGTAATGATACCCAATGCAAGGTTAGTGGAATTGGAAGTGTTCAGATTAAAACTCATGATAATGTTGTCAGGACTCTTACCAATGTTCGGTATATTCCTGATTTGAAACGCAATCTGATATCCTTGGGCACCTTGGAATCTATGGGGTGCAAGTACATAGCTGAAGGTGGAGTTCTGAAAGTCATAAAAGGCTATCTTGTTCTCATGAAAGCTTCTCGATCTGGAAGCTTGTATGTGTTGCATGGCAGTACTGTGACAGGTTTAGTAGCGGTATCCTCATCGATGTCTGATGCAGATCTCACTCAACTATGGCATATGTGTCTGGGGCATATGAGTGAGAAAGGCATGCATCTCCTGAGCAAGAAAGGCCTCCTTGGTGATTCAGGTACGGGTAAATTACAATTTTGTGAGCATTGTGTTTTTGAGAAACAAAAGAGGGTTAGTTTCTCTACTGCTACACACCGTACCAAAGATGTATTGGAATATATACATTCCGATTTATGGGGACCGACTAAATTCCAGTCTATGGGAGGCTGTAGATATTTCATGTCTATTATTGATGACTTTTCTCGTAAGGTCTGGGTTTATTTCTTGAAACACAAAAATCAGGCTTTTCCTATTTTCAAAAAGTGGAAAATACTTGTTGAGACTCAGACAGGGAAAAAGGTCAAGAAGCTCAGGATAGACAATGGCTTGGAATTCTGTGAGTCAGATTCCAATGACTTCTGTGCGGCAAATGGAATTTTCAGGCACAAGACCTTGCCTGGTAAACCCCAGAAAAATGGTGTTGCCGAACGTCTAAACAGGACATTATTGGAAAGAGCTCGTTGTATGCTCTCTAATGCTGGGTTATGGAAACGACGTGATTTTTGGGCCGAGGCTATTTCTACTGCTTGCTATTTGGTGAATAGATCTCCACATTCATCCCTTTACTTCAAAATTCCAGAGGAAGTTTGGTTAGGTAATCTTGTTGACTGTTTTATCTTAAGAGTTTTTGGATGTCCTGCTTATGCTCATTCCAGTACGGGTAAATTAAAACCGAGAGCTGTCAAATGCATTTTCCTTGGTTATGCCTCTGAGTCAAAAGGTTATCGTCTATGGTCTCCTGATTCTCATAAAATTATTCTGAGTCGAGATATCACTTTTGACGAAAATGCACTACTTTCTTCTGGAAAAGATTCCAGTACAGGTGAGACGCAGAGTACTGGTGATAAGGTGGAGTTTGAGTTCAGGCCTAATGATAGTATTACTACCATTAATGGTAATACTAAAGATGATGCATCTACAAGTACCGCACCTCTCGTCGAGCCACAGCGAGAGTACTCTATTGCCCAAGATCGGCCTAGGAGGACAATTAAAAAACCTGCTAGGTACGCTAGTGACGATGAAACCCACTTGGTTGCTTATGATCTTTCTGTTGCACAGGAGGTTGATGGTGATCCATCCTGCTATTCTGAAGCTATTTCCTGTGCCAACTCGTCCAAGTGGTTGGTTGCTATGCAAGAAGAGATGGAAAGTCTCCATAAGAATGAGACTTGGGAGCTGGTAGAATTGCCGAAAGGTAAACTCCTATTGAGCTGTAAATGGATTTACAAAAAGAATGAAGGTATTCCTGGGGTTGAGAAAGCACGGTGGAAGGCACGGTTAGTTGTTCGAGGTTTTGATCAACGTGAAGGTATTGACTTTAACGAGATCTTTTCTCCAATTATTCGTCATACTTCTATACATGTTCTACTTGCTTTTGTTGCTCTTTTTGATTTGGAGTTGGAGCAACTTGATGTAAAGACTGCTTTCCTACATGGAGAGCTTGATGAAGAACTTTACATGTACCAACCTGAGGGATTTTGCGTTCCTGGGAAGGAACATTGTGTATGCCGTCTACAAAAGTCTCTTTATGGGCTAAAGCAAGCTCCAAGGCAATGGTATAAACAGTTTGATGTGTTTATGTTGGGGCAAGGATTCTCAAGAAGCCAGCATGATAGCTGTGTCTATTTTAAAGAATTTTCTAATGGGTCTTTTGTCTATTTGCTTCTTTATGTTGATGATATGCTCATTGCTTCCCCTGATATGTCTCTGGTTGATGACTTGAAGTCTCAACTAAGCAATGAGTTTGAGATGAAAGATCTTGGTGCAGCAAAGAAAATTCTTGGCATGGAGATACACAAGGATCGTCAAGCGGGTAAACTTTATCTATCCCAGAAAAAAGTATGTTGAGAAGGTGCTTGATCGATTCAATATGTCTAATTGTAAACCTGTTTCTACTCCACTTGGTGCACATTTTAAGGTATCCTCTGGTTCATGCCCTAAGTCTGATGTTGATGTGGCTTATATGTCAAAAGTTCCTTACTCTAGTGTTGTTGGAAGTCTTATGTATGCTATGGTATGCACTAGACCTGATTTGGCTAATGCTGTAAGTGTTGTGAGTTGTTACATGCATAACCCTGGTAAGGAACATTGAAACGCCGTTAAATGGATTCTACAGTACCTTAAGGGTACCTCATCTTTGGGCTTGGTCTTTGATCGAAATTCTTCTGCATCTATTGACATTGTGGGCTTTGTGGATTCTGATTATGGTGGTGATCTTGACAGACATCGATAGCTTTCCAGTTATATTTTCACTCTTTGTAATTGTGCTATCAGTTGGAAAGCTACACTTCAGTCTATTGCTACGTTATCTACGACTGAGACGGAATATATTGCAGCCACAGAGGGTGTCAAAGAAGCTACTTGGCTACGAGGTTTGGTTATGGAACTTGGTGTTTCACAAGGTCAGACCGTTGTGTTCTCAGATAGTCAAAGTGCTATCCATCTCACCAAGAATGATACATATCATGCTAAAACCAAACACATTGATGTCAGATACCATTTTATCCGAGATGTTGTAGCTACAGGAGATATAATCGTTCAGAAGATTCACACATTAGAGAATCCAGCAGATATGCTCTCCAAGCCTCTACCTATTACTAAGTTCAAACAGTGTTTGAGTTTAGTCGGATGTTTCAGTTGTTAATTTTCACCGTGAATTTGATCCAAGGTGGAGATTGTTAGAATATGGTTCAAATTATGTGGCTCTAATTAATGCATGAAGACTTTTTCCTCAACCTTCCGCATCGCATGTTCGCGACTGTGTGAGCAGAATCATTAAACGCAGCTGGTTCTTTGACAGAACCATCAATGAAGCCGAGAAGATTGAAGCCAATCAACGTGGATTGGACCTGGCGCCTCTAGACAGAAAAGTTCGAAGGGGTGAGTTTGATAGGGAAATGTGATGGGGCTGTGAGTTGGATAACCTCAGCGGTGGTCGCAGGTGGACTGGCCATTTGATAAGGAGATAGCAATAGGGAAGGAAAAAAAAAAAGCTCTTACAAGATTATGGCTCTAGATACCATGTAAGATTGTGAATAAAGTGTATTGATCAACATAAATGAGCAGAGTTTAAATAGAGTACATGAGAGGATAAATAGAGAGAAGTTAGAGCTACTGGCCTAGTCTACAAGAGCCTATTTAGAACAATTAAATAAATATAAAATATCAACCACTCATATGCTTAACAGCATATTGTCCACCTCTCTTGCATGTTATCTGCTTTCTGCTCTCCTCCTTACTATTGCCGCATAGCTCTCACTTTTGTTGTATAAATAGTGGCATAGCTTTGTAATTAATGCATCATCAATGTTGAATTCTTTCTTCCTTTCTCACCTATGCATTAATATATATATATATATATATATATATATATATATATTATATTTTCCCACTTTATTAATTCTTTTGTCATTTATATATTTTTCCTATTATTTAACTTCTATAATTCTCATTTTTCGATTATTTGCTTACGCTATATTCCTAACATATATGCATGGTAATTGAGTGATAATAGATGGATATCCTTGCCAAACATCTTGTGTTCAGATGACATGTAGTGACCTCTTTAATGTGGAAGGTCATGAGATCGAGCCTCCAGTGGAGGCGTTGTTGACTCAGTATGTAGATGGATATATCCTTGAATTTATATTACATGTATGTTATAAAATGCCAATTGACATACAGTTAGATTTACCAAATAATTTTCTAGAAATAGTAGAGCTAACAATTGATTGTTCGTGAATCGCTAATTTTCAAACAATTACTAAATATTATACAATCTAACATGAGTCTTATCATAGAATACAACATGATATATGCTGGAGTTAGCCAGTTATTATTAGGTAATTCCTTACAAGCCTACTTATTTTTAACAATAATAATAATCTCATATGTTTAAGGATTGAGATTAATATATTAACTAGGAATTGGATTAGTGTGTGTTTGTGGGGGAGTTAAATCAATCAATCATAAAGAGCAAGAGAAATACTTTACTCTGTATTTGATTCAATTAACAAAATTTGATTGAAATTATTTACAATATTTTTTGTAATATTTAATTCAGTATATAGTTACAAATTACATCAAAAGTACTACTAAATATAATAAAAAAAAATTGAATACAAAAGTATAAGAAAATGCTAAAGAAAATAAACGAAAAAGAGTTCTGTTGACTAATGAATACTAAATATGACGAGTAAAATGAAATATAGGGAGTAGGTTTTATGACACAGCTTCAACCAAGAAGATGTTAATAAAAATTAGACTCATGATCTTCAGATACAAAAATCATAATACACTCACTCGACTACCCATTTTAGAATAATTATGCATTTTTTTTACAATTTCATTAGGTATCATAATTTACGCCAAACTAATTCTAAGCCCTAGAGCAGGAGAGTCCATACCCAAGAGGTGCCAGAGGAGGTAATTCGCAAGTCGTCTCGTCATTCCCCAAATTCTCGCCCCTGTTTGTACACTTTGTGCACAAGAGTTTTCATCTCCTTGGTCAAGTGACCTCCCAAATTTTCAAATTCAAACCTCTCCATTACCACTTGGACGAGATTTTAAGATGATTGGTGAAATCAACTGAGCTAGCCTACAAGATAACTTTATATTTCTTAAGAGCATCCTCAATAGGCATAAATTTTGAGGAATTTTTGTAGGTGTGACTAGGAAAAGGAAGATATGAGGGAAGAGGAAAAAGAAAATAGAAAAGGGAAAATAAAATATGAAAAGCAAAATTAAAAAAAAAAAAAAGAATAATAATAAAAAAAGAATGAAATATGCAATTTAACCGCACGGGTCCGACGGGGCGCTTCAGTGTTGCTCACGCGATTGAGCAACACTGGTTCTTTGTTTTGGTTGGGCCCACTTTTGAAAACAAACTAAAGGGTCGTCTACTAACTGGAAATTTCTGAAAACTGGAAAATAGAAAACAGAAAACATGTTTACTAGTACAATTTTCTATTTTGAAAATTGAAAATAATTTCTGGAAAACTAGAACGCTCTTAAAAAGTGTTTTCTAAATGGAAAACAGAATCATCTATTATCTATTTAGTTACATGTTACTATAACCACATTACTATGATTGCATTCATTATCATCTCATTTTACTTATCACTATCTTCTATCTTTTATACTTATTTAAACATAAATTATTTGCTTACACTTAGACATTATTTACATTATCAAAATTAAGAATTAAACTCTATATAATGTTTTAGATTTTGATTGAACTCAATAGATTATTAGTTCGAATATTTTTATTTATGTTACATCGTAATACAATTTCAGTCCAGATATTGGATATTGAAATCTCACATATATTAGAATTCAAAGTAAAAGTTATATATTCATATACATGTCATTCAAATGAATATATCCAAAAAATATTTGAAATATTATCTCAAAAAATATTAATATTATCTAAACTAAAATTTAGGTGAACTTAGTAGGTTATTGGTTCGGATATATATTTTTTTAGTTATTATGTTATATATAGATATAAATTTTGTTCAATTATCAAATATAAAAATCTTACATATATTAGACTTAAAAGGAAAAAAAATATTATTCCATTTAAACCAAATATATATAAAAATATTTTCAATATAAGATCTAAAAATTACTCCAAATTAAACTTGTGTTAATTTTATAAACGCTAATTTACAAAAAATTAAATAAATTTAAAAAAATAAGTGTTAGTAAACAAGTTTTCTAAACAAAAAAAAAACACAAAAAATAAAAACTAAAAAATTATAAAACAAAAAAAACAGAGAACATTTTTATATTAGTAAACGGACCATAAACCTTTCTGCAATAGCCTTAAACATTTTCTCTCCTTTCTCTTCCATTTAAAGCAAAAATCTCCTCAAAAACTCCATCGAAATTTTTATTGTAAATGCCGAAATAGGAGTCAAGGATAATGGAGCCAACAATATAATATAAATATGGGGTTACAAAAATCATATAAAAATCTGAGTGATGAACAGTGGGAAGATGGGAACTGGGAAACAAAGTGAATCACAGAATACGAGAAAGAAAATACTAAATAAATATCATAATCTTGAAAAAGTTGTGGTTCAGCCAGCTAGCTGAGCTGACCAGCAGCGAGCCTATAAAGCCATCATATGATTGTTCCAGTCATCAAGCGGCTACAAACGGGAACCTATTCAACCCGTGCACTCTTTCTTCTCCAATCCCCTCTACCGTATAAAACGTTAAAGGATGATGATGATGAAGCAGCCCGCCATAAATGCTTACCTTCCCTCTCCCCTCCTCCCATCCATCTCTCTTCCTCAATCACCGCCGCTAAAACTCAAGAACCCATTTCTTCTCGCTTATCTTCTGCCAATGAGCTAATCACCCATTGCTTCTTCAATTCTACCTAGCTATTACCCCTTTTCAAGATCAATCCGAAACTGGGTTTTCCTTAGAATTCAGGGAAACTTGGTGGGTGTTCCTTTTCTCCAGAACCCACACTCTTTTTGTTTAGTTCTGTTTGTCATTCAAGAATTTTTCTTTTTCTGAAAAAAAAAAATTAACTTTTTCCCTCTTATTGTTTGTCCCGTTTTGGAAAACAGTTAATTTTTTTCCTCTTATTGTTTGTCTCGTTTTGGAAAAAAAAAATAAATGAGAACATTTTGGCAACTTCTATATATATATCTGCTAAGCTGTACTAAAATGGTTTGTTTGGTGTGTTGATAATGAAGACAGGAACTGAAGGGTGGTCTTGGTCTATTCTCATGGGGATTTGCTTGAGTGCTAGAATCAAAGCTGAAAGCCCTTCTTGTACAGGTGATCCAAGAACCCATTTTTCTTCTCATTTTAGCTTTTAAAGTTTCCTTGTTTGTTTTACTGAGTTTGGGATGAAGAATTTAGATTAATCCTATCTCTAATGGGGTGTGAATTGGATAAGGTATTTTGGAAAGTTTTTATGCTAGTGAAGGGGGGTTTGTACTTTGTAGCAATATTGAACAATTAATTTCTAATATCAGCAGAAATATATGTGATTGGTTTGATCAGGGCTAAGTTCAAGATTTGTTAGCACAGATAATGGGGCTAATCTGAAGAAATCTGGCAGCAAGAATGCTGTGCCACCGGCTCCACGGAGCGAGGGTGAGATCTTGAAGTCTACCACTTTGAAAAGCTTTAATTTTGCTGATCTCAAAGTGGCTACCAGGAATTTTCGTCCTGATAGCGTGCTGGGAGAAGGCGGGTTTGGCTCCGTCTTCAAAGGCTGGATTGATGAGAATTCATTCTCAGCAACCAAGCCCGGGACTGGCCTAGTGATTGCTGTCAAGAAGCTAAACCAGGAAGGTTTTCAGGGCCACAGGGAATGGCTGGTAGGGTTAGTTTATGGTGCTTTTTCGTTGATTTTTCCCCATATATTCTTGTTTATATTATATTCTGTTGTGTATAGGCAGAAGTGAACTATTTGGGCCAGTTTTCACACCCTCATCTTGTTAAACTGATTGGCTATTGCTTGGAGGATGAACATCGTCTTTTAGTGTATGAATTCATGCCACGGGGCAGCCTGGAAAACCATTTATTTAGGAGTGAGTTTTCTTTTCTTTAATTTACTCCATATATAAAACCAACTTCCATTCCTCTCTAGCTTTAAGGCAAATCATTTATAACCACCTTTAACTTGCAGGGGGCTCGTACTTCCAACCTCTGTCCTGGACTTTGCGTTTGAAGGTTGCTCTTGGAGCTGCCAAGGGGCTCGCTTTTCTTCACTGTGCTGAAACCAAAGTCATATATCGTGATTTCAAAACATCTAACATTTTACTCGATTCAGTACGAGATTTGTGAATTCTATTCTTCTTTATTTTATTTTAATGCAATATGTGTGTGCCATGATGTTTGCCTTATACACTAGGCTTTCTCTTATGACATTGCAGAACTACAATGCCAAGCTCTCTGACTTTGGCTTAGCAAAGGATGGACCAACCGGAGATAAAAGCCATGTCTCAACGAGGGTAATGGGCACTTATGGATATGCAGCTCCCGAATACTTAGCCACTGGTATGGATTAATATACTTTTCCTTTAATTTCAGACCTCGTTTTGTAATTCTCTGCATCTCACCTAGTATTAGTATTGTGTTTAGTGAACCAGTTTTAATGATCACAGACAACAAAGTACCAATGAGAGGTTTGGACGAACCCAAACCAAGAATACATTGGCCATGTTTGGTAAATGGCTGTTAGCTATTAGCTGTTAGCCGATTGTGTTAATTAGAAGGTATAATTAGTTGATAACATTAGCTGTTGTAGAAAAGTGTTTGGTAAATTAGCTGTTTGGTATAATTTGTTTTCTGAAAAAGCTAATTGAAAAAGTTGCTTGGAGTAGCTTTTTGAATTTTAGCATTTTGGAGTTGCAAAAAGCTAATTAACCAAACATTTATATTGATATTTTAACTAAATCAAACAATTAATAGTGATCAAATAAGCCAAAATTGACCTATAGGCCAATTGTTACCAAACAGGGCCATTATTTATGTTGCTTGTGCACCAAAAGTTTGTGTGCTAATATGAGTAAGTCGCTTTGGGTCTTTCCAATGTAGGTCATTTGACTACCAGGAGCGATGTGTATAGTTTTGGAGTTGTTCTTCTTGAAATGCTATCAGGTCGAAGAGCAATCGACAAGAATAGACCATCGGGAGAACACAACCTGGTAGAATGGGCTAAACCGTACTTGGCTATCAAACGTAAAGTCCACCGAGTTGTGGATAACCGTCTTGAAGGGCAGTATTCACTGGATGTCGCCCAGAAAGTAGCTTTTATTGCCTTGCGGTGCCTATCCACCGATGCTAGGATTAGGCCTACCATGGACGACGTGGTTAGAGAACTGGAGAAGCTTAACGAGACTCGGGATATGGAAAACACCACCGGCAAGCCCACTGGCAATGGTTCTAGACTTCGCAGACGAAGTACTGGTGATGCTGCCCGTTTAAACTCGCAAGTTTCATTTCCAAAACAATCTGCTTCTTCCCTCTTGCCAAACATGTCGCTGAAAACATCTGCTTGAGATCGATTTTCTGACTATACGATATGCACAATGTTGAAGATGAACCCTCCATTGATGAAAGAACTAACAGGTTAAGAATTACTTCTATCAGATTTAAGTCCTGTAAATAGAATAATAGACTTTACAGATCAGTTAGAGTGTAATGTATCTATCAGATATGGGATCTCTCTCTTTTTGCCTCAATTTCACACACTTGAAAAGAGCATTTGTGCACGGGTGGATGTTGAATGGGCAAGTTGAAAGACTTTTAGATGATTCATGAGACAAATCATGTGTGTGCTAGATTTGAAAAATGAAAAGGAATCATAACAATATCAGTATATGAGTATATCACATCAACAACTTGTATGGGATACTTCTTTTGAACCAAAAACATGTGTGGATACTTAAAGTTGTTCTTTTAATGTTTTCCCGTCAAATGCTTGGCATCTTTTCACCCAAAACCAACTCTGCATCACATCTTTCTTGTTTAATTTATTTGCATGAGTAATAATCAAATGGAACCACTTCTTTCCGTGAGATCTTTTGCAAATGCACACAAGTTACTATGCAAATGAAAATGGACTAGATTGTATGCAATTTGTCTAACATAAATGCACACAGTCTATCTTGTGTGTATTTACGAAGGGTCTCACAGGACTCACGGGAACAGGTAGATGCACTTGAACATTAGCCTTAGTGGTATAAAGCATCTTTTGTCTTGTAAGTGGGGGAAATGTTTTTTTTTTTTTTCTTTTTTTTTTTTGAAGAGAAATGATTAATGCATTAAATCACGAATAAGATGTGTTACAAGAAAAGGAGGTGGGACATCAAACTACTCTCCACAACCTGCAGTAGAACTTGCCTTTCTAGCTAACGTGTGAGCGGCACAGTTCGCAGATCGTTTAACAAAACAGAATCTAACATCATCTATCATTGATGCCAATTTTTTAACATCATCAACTAGCAGTCCGAAAGTAGAATCAAAAGAAGTTGCTTGAAGAGAAAAATAAACAATATGTGAGTCCATCTCCACATCCACACTACCCATACCTGTGTCTTTCAGCCAACTCAGTGCCTCTCTCAAGCATATTGTCTCAGCCTCATTGACCGTAAAAGTTCCTTCCAGGTTCACACTCTTCGCAGCTAAAAAAGAGCCTGTATGATCTCGTAACACCCACCCCAACCCCATAGAATTGGAGTCCGGTAGTACGGAAGCATCCGTGTTCAGCTTGAGGCGCCCTGCTTCGGGCCGTTTCCACCCTTCACTCCCTGCCGAAGGGTGGCCTGTTTGGTCATGTGTATTTACTTTCATCCAACTAGTCCAGAAACTGAGTGCACGGTGCACCACCATCTCCACATTAAAAGCAACACTTGTAAGTTGTAACACCCCTAAATTTCAAGATATTTAAAACTTATAAAATAAAGGCGAAATCATTTATTGAATCCCAAATAGAGTATAAAACTATCCATAAGAGTCGGGGTGCTATGCCACACTTAGGTTTGAGAACCTAGGTGCACAGGCTAAACTAACCAAGCATAAGAAGTCCTCAAATCAATATTCAATACAATCCCAAGGTACGCAGACCAATTACTGAGCTAAGACTAACTAAGCTAAGTCCAAGGCTCTGACTAGCGCGCTCCGAAGCTAAACCTCATCACCTGAAAAACATTCGGTATAACAACCGTCAGCGAATAATGTTGGTAACCCACTCCAACGCGTTAAGTACAATATAAGTAGATATAAGAAACTCATTTTGAAACTGGAATACATATGTACTTATGAGACTCTAGTTTAAATCCAAGATCAAGACTCAATGCATAATAACAGACTCAATATCATAGAATAATCATGAGAACTGATAGGCATCCTACACATGCAATGCAAGTCATAACAGACAGATAAGCATGCAAATAACTAAGGCATTCAATACAACTAATTAGCACATAGTCAACAAAGCACACAATTTATCCTCCAACCTTATACCAAGTTCCAACCTTGTAGCTCCCCTCCGTCCTTATATCAGTTCCAACCTATACCTCCAGGCCACCCTTATATCCCCACCTCTTATGCCTCCGGGCAACTACATGCCCCCACCGACGAACCCACCTTTCAACCACCAACATATCAAGATGGTGCCGCAGTGCCATTCAATGATCCGCACCTCTAGTGCCAATATCAAGGGGTTAGCGCATATAGCTCTAACATGACACCGCAACACTTATAACCTGACCCATGCCTAAAGCAAGCAAGTCGAAGGTGGGTGTGTGCCTTTAGCACAGTCACCGCTATGGCCTGTACCTTTAGTACAATGACCGGGCACAAGTGGTGCCAACCGCCAACAGTTTATTTTCCACCAATCACAATCTCATCAACATCATCATCATCATCAGTCACACTGGTCATTGCGCAGTGACCACAATACTCATCATCATCCAATCAATCAACACATAATCATAGAATAAGCAAGACACAACAACAATGACACGTATCACACATAAAATCATAGAACGATGCCTAAAACACCAAACGAGACTCATACACGACAAACGGGGTACAACGGGACACGGGGAAGCATCAAATGGGGAAAACACCACAAACCACGCCGGGATTCCAGCGGGTAGGTGGCAGGTGGAGGATCACCCGCCAGCCATCCGCCGGCGGCCGGTTACTATTCCAGCGGGTGGACCGCCCGCCGGCTGCCCGCTGGAACAGTATTCCAGGAAGCGGGTAGGTGGCGGGTGGTCAGTCCCCCCACCAACCCCCCACTGATACACAGGTAACTTTATGGTCCCTGGATCCCTCGTGGAACCCGAAACCATGTCTAAACACATTTAAACGCATAACGACAACACCACGTATTCAATTAACGGAATTAAACCAAGAATTACACCAAATACACCCTAACACGATTCCTAAACATGCCAAGACTCAACACAAATCACATAACGATCCAGGGACATCTGGAATCACAAGAACATCAAGAAATCTATATGCAAAGTCCTAAACACAAGTCCTAGGCTAGACTCAACACCCGATCATGCAAAATCCCACCCAAACATACCAAGAATAACATAATACGAAATCCACGTTATAACCCTAGGGCTCTAGACATAATCAAAATACAAGATCGTTCATATAATTAATCATAGTATCAAGAACATCAAGATTATCACATAAGCATCAAGATCAACACATAAACATCAAGATTATCACATAAACACAATACAAACCCTAGGCAAAACTCTATCAAGACTCAAGCACAGAATCATATATCAAAGGAGCCAATGAATAAGATATAACGAGGAAAATAGGTTTGGTTGAGACATGGGTTACCTCTTATCCTTAATCAATACCCTTGGCTACTAAGGTTCTTTCTCTAAGATCTTCTTTCCGTGGATTCTCCTACGTTTGATGGCAGGGCGATTCCTTTGTAGGTTTCTCTCTGGGAATATCTTGTGTGGTAGACTTAACTGTGGTAGGGTTTCTAAATACTTCCTAAGTCCCTATATATAGATTTAGGAGTCCCATCTAGGGTCTAAATAGTAAGGGTCCACTTATCCTATTTCTTATAGGATTAAGGATTTGGTTTAAGGATAGGGTCCATGATCCACGGTGGGCCACATCAATTAATTAAAGGGAATCCTAACCAAATTAAATCCTTTCAAATTATTATTAATGGAATCAATTAAATAATTAATTCGGGGTTAGAGGCCGTAACACGGGGTGTTACCACATTGTTCCAAACACTTTCATTACGGCTTTGCCACAAACCCCAACAGACCATAACAAACTTTGGTACTAGATTACCATGCAAATGAGACAATAAAGCAAAGAACCAATCAACAACATTACCATGTGGTACCCCCACGGTCGGCACACCCGCGTGAGTCCAGGCACAAGCTGCTACACCGCATTCCACAAACAAATGATAAGCACTCTCGAGCACCCTCCTGCACATATGACACATCAAAGCGCAGTGAATATTCTTTGCTTGTAGAGCATCATTAGTAGGCAAAAAAGAAGAAGCCAACTGCCAGCAAAAGTGCTTCACCTTTGGCGGTACTTGTAAATTCCATATCCGAGACCACGGCCGCACATCTAGCAACTCGCTCTTCAACCGTTTATAACTTGACTTAACAGTATACTCACCCCTCGCTTCTCAATACCAGTACCACGAATCTCTTGTCCTTCGTAAAGAGATTGGAATGTTCAGAATCAAGCTGGCATCTCGGGCATTAAAAATAGTCCGAACCCGCTCCACATCCTATCCTGTATTTTGAGCATCAAACAAAGAATGCACCGGTGAGTTAAAAATCCCTTCATCTACTGGTGATGTGATGAAAGGCTCATCCTCACATGCCAACCATGCATGCTTACCAATCACTGTGTCGTGGCCATTTCCAATACTCCGCCTACACCCGTCCCGGATCACTCGTTGAACCTCAAGCAAACCCCTCCAAATAAAGGATGAATTGCTCCCTGCAACCGCTTCATCATAGGTGCAATTAGGATAATACCGCGCTTTGTAAACCCGCGCCACCATTGAGTTCGGCCTCGTTACCAGCCTCCATGCCTGTTTCCCCAGTAGTGCCAAATTAGTTTCATGCAGGGAATGGAAACCCATTCCCCCAACTGTTTTTGGGGCTGTTAAACCTTGCCAAGATCTCCACCGTATACCCTTGCCACTTCCCACAGTTCCTGTCCACCAATACTCTTTCATCAAAGTCTCAATATCCCTACAGGTTCCTTGCGGCAACAGGAAAACCATCATCGCATAGCTCGGCAATGCCTGAATGACATTCTTAAGAAGCACCTCCCTCCCAGCCCTTGACAAGAACCTTGCATTCCAAGTTCTTACCTTGGCTAGAATCATGTCCTTTAGAAAACCCAGAATCTGTTTTTTCCTCCGACCCACTATTGATGGCAAACCAAGGTACTTCCCCACTGTATCCCAGTGGGGGGAAATGTTTTATTAGGCTAAAATAAGTTTAATTTCAACCTATTCAAACTTTTTAATAGAGTTAATGGCATTTGGGTCCTCTGATTATAGTGATTTTGTCACTTTTAGTCATAAACTTTCAAGTTAACTATCCATGTTCCTTCAACTTTCAAGTTAACCACCCTTGATTATTCAACCTTCAAATCTTAACCATCCATGATCTTTCAACTTTCAAATTTTGACTAGTCGTGGTCCTTTTGAAAGGACAACTTTGCCCTTACTTTACTTCTGAAAGGACCATAACTAGTTAAAATTTGAAAGTTGAAGAACCATAGGAGGTTTACTTGAAAGTTTTGGACTAAACGTAGCAAAATCACTCTACTCAGACGACCTAGATGACATTAACTCGTTTTTAATATTATATTTGTTTGGGTCTGGTCAATTTTTATAAAAAAAAAAATTGTATATAAACCTTAACAATGCGTCATGGTTGAAAAAATCGCTAAGCGCTTGGGGAGCGCCTAGGCGGCGATTAATCAGCGCCTAGGCGCCCATGTACTTTTTATTTTATTTTTTATTTTTAAAAAATTTGTTTAAATTTTTTAAGACTTGATTATTATAAACTATTTAATATTTTAATAGTTAATACTAAAGTATTAAATATTAACCTAAAAACATCTAGGTTTAAACAATTTAGGTTTATTATGCTCAAAACGATGTCGTTTTGAGTGAAATAACTCATTTAAAAGATAAGGCAACAATAGCTAATCGACCAACTAGGCGACCTAGTCAATGTCTAGGCAGCCTCGTCGGTGCCTGGGAAGCCTAGTTGGCTCCTAGGAGGTCTAGGAGGTCAGCGCCTAGGCTGCCTAGACAACGCTTAGGTGGCCTAGTCAATCGCCTAAAATACCGATTATGGTGATACGCTAAGCAACAGGCTAGCGCTTAGCGCCTAGGTGCCGATTAATATGTGGCCTAAGCAAAATTTTTGTAACACTGCATCGCATACATCACTGGGCAAGTAAGAAATGGATGAGTAAACATGCAAGTTAGTTAAATTTCTTGTAGCTTAGTTTTTAAATCTTTTATATTAGTTACGGAAGTGAAAAATACAATTTTAATTTCCCAATTATTACCGTTTTTTTTTTGAAACAAAAAATATCATATATTAATTTGAAGTCGATTCATTACAAAAGGACGCACTCATAAAATGAGGAATAGAATGAATAAACACATGTCTTTCAAGATCTGTATAACTAAGAGCTTTCTTTGCTAGCTGATGGGCCATCTCATTCTTTGTTCGTCTCACATATCGAAACTCCACCATCGGCATTTGATTAAGAAGCGTCCGAATATCCTACATGATGGAACCAAACGGTGATAAATTCACATCCCCCGAAACAGCATTCGTCACCACTTGGGAATCCGTCTCCAGAATAACTCTATTCCACCCCATTTCTTTAATCCAACTTAAAGCCTCCCGTGCTCCCATTGCTTCAGCTTCTTTAACCAAAAACAGCCCCTTCTGGACAAACATTACTACTCCCAGCAGCCTCCCTTCCCCATCCTGAGCACTCCAACCAAAACCCATTCGACAATTGTTCATGTCCATAGCCACATCAATATTCACCCGCACCCCTTCATGTGGTACCCACCTAGGAAGCTCCCCCGGAGACCCCTGCAAAGATCTTCTCATTATCAAATCGTCCTTCTCCCTTGCTTCCTTCCAGTTCCTAGCATAAATCAGAGCGGCCTGCACAATTGCCCTTGAATTAGAATTTTTCTGTTGCCAAACCAACGCATTACGCGCTTCCCATATTGCCCAAGTCACCATAACAACCTGCTCAAGCATTTTAACCGGTAAAACAGTCCACATTTCTTCAATCCAAATAGCAACAGAATCAGCATAACACATTATCCATTCAGCATTTAAATGATTCCAACAAGCATGAGCAAAATCACAGTTTGCAAATAAATGAATACTGCTCTCATTAGCCCTTCCACACATCACACAAATGGGATCACACTGAACTCGTTTGATCACTAAGGCATCTTTAGTCGGGAGACACATAGTACACAGGTTCCAAAAGAAACATTTTACTTTTGGTGGGATCTTCAACCTCCAAAGCCCCTTCCAAATCACCCCCTCTCCTTCCCCCATGTTCCCCACCGCAATCCTATAAGCACTACGGACCGAGTAAACCCCATTTTGCTCTCCCTGCCAGTAAAGTGAATCGCAAGCCCACTCATTTGCAAGAGGAATACTTTGAATAAGGTTCACATCCCGCTCACAAAAAATATCATCTAACACTTCCCGATCCCACTCCCTAGAATTTACACATATTAGCGAGTTCACCGTAGGGTTCCCTAAATACTCGATAGGCAAGGATTCAACATAAGGTTTTGTATCACTTGGTAGCCATGGATCACCCTATATTTTAATAGTCTCACCATTTCCCACCCTCCATCGGACACCCCCTCCCACCACAGCTTGCGCTTCCTGGATACTAGACCAAACAAAAGAGGGATTGGACCCTCTTTTTACCTCCAAAAAAGAACAATTTGGAAAGTATCTTGCCTTAAAGATTTTTGTCACCAAAGCCTCAGGTTTATTTAGAAAATTCCATCCCTGCTTATCTAGCATTGCAAGATTCATCTCTCGTACTCTACGAAACCCCATTCCCCCAAACTGTTTTGGCACACACAAATCTTTCCATTGGCTCCACCTTATTCCCCCTCGTTTCCTCCTCTCGCACCCCCACCAAAAGGAGTTCATAATCCTTTCTATTTCTTCACTCAGCCCCTTTGGAAGTAGGAAAACATTCATAGCATAGTTAGGGATACTCTGGAGGACAGTTTTCAGAAGAACTTCCCTCCCCCCTTGATAAAAAACGGTTTCCCCAATGCATAACCCGCGCCCTCAATCTCTCTCGCACAAACCCCAGAATTTCCCTCTTCTTCCTTCCTACATAACCCGGCAAGCCCAGGTATTTCCCATGCCCTAGCTGTTCCCGAATCCCCAAGGACTCGCAAACAGCCTCCTTATCCTCCTGGTGTACATTTCGGCCAAAGACAATCGATGTCTTCCCCACATTTACCTCCTGTCCACTTGCCCTTCCATAATCAGTTAAAACATCATGAAGGACCTCCGCCTCAAACCTATTTGCTTTAAACAAAAACAAGCAATCGTCTACAAAAAATAAATGAGATACACCCGGAGCACCCCTTGCTACCCTCAGCCCATGCAACATCCCCTCCTCCTCCCGAGCTCTCAACATGGCACTCAAACATTCCGCTACCAAAATGAAAAGGTACGGTGATAACGGGTCCCCCTGCCTCAAACCCCTCCCCGGTGTCACAGGCCCCCACTCCTTTCCCTCCACCAGAATAGAATAACGCACTGTAGTCACACACTCCCTTATCAAATCCCGAAAGCCCATTTTCAGAAGAACCTGACACAAGAAATCCCACTCAACCCTGTCATAGGCCTTACTCATATCAACTTTTAGTGCACCATTACCCCCCCCCCCCGCTCCCCAGGTTTGCGTTTCAAACAGTGGGCTGACTCAAAAGCAATCAAGACATTATCAACAATACACCTTCCCGGAATAAAAGCACTCTGTGCTGGGGATACAATAGAATCTAACAAACCTCGCAGCCTAGTGGCCAGAACTTTGGCAAGGATTCTATACACAACGTTACACAAGGCAATAGGGCGAAAATCAGACATTTGATCAGGGGATTTGCATTTAAGAATTAGAACAATGTGAGTATCATTTATATAATCAGGCAGCGAACCCGTGATCATAAAAAGATGGCACAAAGAAACTACCTCAGGGCCGATGGTAGACCAGTGAGTCTGGAAGAAACCCGAGGAGAGACCATCAGGGCCTGGATGCATTGCAAAGAGGGCACCCTTCACTTCCTCCGCAGTAACAGTTCTTAAAAGCATGTCATTCTGATTGTCATCAAACCGCCTAGTCAAGCAAGTTAGAACCGGTCCCATATCCCCTTGGGCAGATGTAAACAGATTCGAGAAGTAATTCACCATGATCCCCCCCATTTTGTGTGGTTCGTCGAAAAACACCCCTGCCTCGTTTCGAAGCCCTCGAATTCTATTCCGCCTCCTCATCCCATTTACAGAATTGTGAAAAAATCTTGTATTGTTATCCCCCCCCCCCCCCCCTATACCAAAGCTCTTTCGCCCTCTGTTGCAGACTATCACTCTGATCCCGAAGAATATCAAAATAGCGTTTTTGACATTCCCCAAATTTTCTCACGCTCGCTTCATCACGCCTATCCCTCAACCTCCCCATTTCCCCTTGACAATACCGAATGGCCTCCCTCTCCCCGGCTTTCTGTTTCTTTCCCCAATTCCACACTTCTCTGCTGCACTCCCTCAATCTCTCCCCCATAGGCAGCCCTTGAGAGCGTAGCCACTCCCTCTCTACTACCCCGCTACAATCAGGATTCCTTTCCCAACAGTTTTCGTACCTAGGCTTTCTTGTATAAGAAAACTGATTTCCAACATCTACCGTTAAGAATATCGGTAAATGGTCACTCGTACTTCCGTCCAGAGACCTGGCACTCACTCGTAGGAACATATCTCGCCACCCATCAGAAACCAAGACACGGTCGAGCTTTTCCCTCACCCATCTGTCCGTCCCCCTTCCCCTCTCCCAAGTAAATTGACATCCCCCAAAACCAAAGTCGAATAAACCACTTTCGTTCACTGCCTCCCCAAAACCCCTTAGAAGCCATCTTGGATGAGGAACCCTACCTTCCTTCTCCCAATCCCCAATTATGTCATTGAAATCCCCAAAGAGAGCCCACGGGAGATTATTGATCGAAGATAAATACCTGAGGAGATTCCACGACTCCCTTCGGCGACTCCATTCCGGATTTCCATAGTATCCCGTGAGTCTCCATCGTGTAAACCCCTCCTTGCCCGTAACTATCGAGTCGATGTAATGATTAGAGTATCCCCGAACTTCGACATCAATACCCGAGTTCCACAAAAGGGCCAGGCCCCCACGTCCTTCATCAGCATCTACTACGAAACAATTGTCAAACCTTAATTTAACCCTCACTTGCTCCAAACGCCTTGCATCAGCCTTAGTTTCACAAAGAAAAATAACATTGGGCCGTCTTTGATAGACCAAGCCCATTAGAAACTGAATTGCCAATGGGTTTCCAAGCCCACGGCAGTTCCAACTTAAGAGATTCATTGGGCCGGGTGGGCCTGGTGTCCAGGACCCACCTCACAAGAAAAGGAGTCTTGCTGCTCAATAGTCATCGGGCTTGACCAAGAAACATTTGTATCGTCCGTTTCAATATCAGTTCTTCTTCTCTTTGACTCCAAAATAATCACCCCCTCATTTTCCTCACCACCATTTATTACCCCCATTACTCCAGCACTCCCCTTATCACCCCCACTCCCCTCATTTCCCGCCTTCCCCACCTCCCTTCTTAAACTATGTAACGGATGCCCCATTAAGTTCCCCTCATTATTTCCATCAACCTCTTGAGCCGTTTCATGACCCCCCTTCTGACCTTCCTAGGAAGGAAACAAGCACAAATATCAAAAGGCACTCACAAGGAGAAAGGGAAAACACTCAGAAACGAGAGAGAAAAAAACTGTATAAGTCCAATTATTACCGTTTAGCTAGTGATGTTAATTAACCCTTGGCAATTGCCGACAATAAACTTAGTGGCAAATTACGTTGTGAACCTGGTCCACCTTGCAAGGTGGACCTGGATTTAAAATTACATAATTTATATATTAAATTTTCACAATTTACATATACTGAATGATCATAATTTTTATATACTAAATATTCAATATTTACACATTGAGTATTTACATTTTTATATATTAAATGTTCACAATTTACATATTGAATGTTTATAATTTTATATACTAAATGTTCATAATTTACATATTTTATGTTCATAATTCAAATTGTGAATATACAATATGAAAATTGTGACCATTTAATATATAAATTGTGAATTTTGACCTAAGTCTACTTTGTAAGGTGGACCCAAGTCTATGGCATTAGTATTGAAAGTTTGAAACAATGTAGCCGAATATGTGCAACTTTAGTGCATTTGCTAACTTTTTCCGTGACCCGCTATTAGTTGTGGGCCTATGGCTTGATTTCTAAGTTGGCATGTGACTCCTTGTGCTTAAGGGTGGAAATCGCAAACGATGCTGTGGACTCGTGTCCACAATGCATTGTGAACACGAGTCCAAAACAACGTCGTTTTCATGGAAAACGCGGCATTTCAGTTAAAAAAAAAATTGATTTTGTCTAGGCATTAACGGCGTTATTCGTTTGTGGTATTATGAATGTACAGTTATGAAATTATGAATGTACAGTTATGGAATTATGAATGTAAGTTATAGAATTATGAACACAGAGTTATGACATTATGAACTTACAATTATGAACATATAGTGATAAAATTATGAACATAGAGCTTCAAAAATTATGAATGTACAGTTATGGAATTATGAATGTACAATTAGGGAATTATGAATGTACAGTTATAGAATTATGAATGTGCAGTTATGGAATTATGAATGCACAGTTATGGAATTATGAACACAGAGCTCTGACATTATGAACTTACAATATGAACATATAGTGATAAAATTATGAACATAGAGCTCTAAAATTGTGAACATAGAGTTTCAAAAATTATGAATTTACAGTTATTGAATTATAAATGTACAGTTACGGAATTATGAATGTACAGTTATGGAAGTATGAATGTACAATTATGGAATTATGAACATAGAGTTCTGACATTATGAACATATAGTGATAAAATTATGAACATATACTCCTATAACGAAGCGGTCTGAAATTAAATAAATAAATAAAATAAAATAAAAAAAGTGAAAGATAACGGTGCCACTAACGGCACCGTTACCGTGTCCAGCATGCATGCTGGACACGAGTCCATAACATAACGATTGGGTGAAAATAGGCTAGGCCGAGTCGGGTTTTAGAAAATTAGGCTTGGGTCTGTTAGAAAAATCTAAAGCCTTTGGCCTGGGCATGTATGTAGGCTTTTTTTTAGCCTCAAGTCTGAGTTTGCAGTTGACATAGCCTGATCTGAAGCCTTTTTAAAAGCATTTTTTTTTTTTTGAAAGGAGCCTGTATAGCATTTATTGGAAATAAGCTGAAATAGAGTCTGGCGGACCAGAGTCCGAATACATAGTAGCAAACTGATTAAAAGCGGTAGATGCTAAAGTATGAGCTAAGTAATTATCTGATCTAGGAATAAAACGGAGCAAACAGTAATCAAAGGAAATCATACGGTTTCTGCAAGTATCAATAGCATAGCCAAGATACGAGCGAGGCGAACCCCTGGTAAGTGATAAATATTGTTGAAGTATTAAACAGTCCGTTAAGAGGTCTACCGATCGTTCTCCTCGATCCCATAGCCAGGACAAAACTTCTTTGCATGCAAACGCTTCTGCCATAAGAGGGGAGAAACAGTCTATCATGGGTGCCTGTAGAGCTGAGATATACATTCCTTGTCCGTCGAGGAGGATTGCCCCTACGGCTGCTTTGTTCGTCTGATGGCAATAGGCCGCATCAAAATAACATTGAATCCGCATGCCACCATGGCCTTCGGGCAGTGATGAGGTCATATGGTTCAATCTCAGCATGGCAGAAGGCGCACGGCTTAGAGGCACCGCTATAGTGGTTTCTGCATTGTCGGCAGTAGCCAATTGGGCGTGGGTGGCATCCATCGTGGCAGTCCCGGACTGGTGCATTCGGTTGGGGTGTGCAAGCTGCCACGCCTGGACCGCCGTGGTTACAATAGCAATTATCTTCTGAGGTCTGGGTAAGTATGCATCCCATACAGCTCCATTTCTTGCTCGCCATATATAAAATAGTAGTGCCACTGCATAAATAATTTCATTATCATCTAGAACATTCAATATTTCATTAAACCAATCATGAAAAATATTTGTGACACTATTGGGGATTGGAAGGTGAGATTGAGCCCAAATGTTCATTGTATAATCACATCTCACCAACGATTGCATAGTATCCTCATGCATGATCCCACACATAGCACAAGTTGGATCAATTTCCACTCTCTTTATAATCAGGTTCTTCGTAGTGGGTAATATATCATTCAAGGCTCTCCATAGAAATGTCTTCCATTTTGGGGGTACTTTGAGTTTCCATAACTTGGGCCATTTATCAAAAACCCTGTTGACTGAACATAATTTCCAACTATTCGTCTGTAACCACTTTTGACCGAGTATTCACCCCTTGGGTCTCCATACCAATACCACATATCCTCATAATCCGGTGACACATGTATCTTTAATATTTGTGTCACATCAGTTGGAATAAAAATATTTGTTAGGATATCATGGTCCCATGTTCTCGTCCTGATCCATTAAACCCATAACTGTTGCTTGTGCCAACTGTGGTGGTTTTCCAGTAATTATTTTTGCATTGTGCTCATCGTGAAGCCATAGGTGATCCCATATCAGGGTTGACTTTCCATCCCCAATTCTGCACCTAACCCCTCCACAAATTAATTCCTGTGCAGCCATGATACTACGCCAACAGAAACTTGGGTTATTCCCTAAATGTGCACCAAAAAAAGATCCTTTAGGATAATACCTGGCTTTATATACTCTTGACACCAATGATTCAGGCTTCGTAAGAAACCGCCAGGCCTGCTTCCCCAACATAGCTAGATTAAAGGCACGTAACTCTTTAAAGCCCAATCCCCCATACTTTTTAGGAATACACAATTTATCCCACACTTTCCAGTGGATGCCCTGGTCATCTTTAGATCTCCACCAATAACGGTTCATGGTTCTCTCAATAGTTGTGCAAACATTCATAGGAAATAAAAAGACACTCATTGAAAAGGTGGGCATAGATTGTGCCACACTTTTCAACAAAACCTCCTTACCTGCCTGCGATAGTAACTTCTTGTTCCATGACCCATTCTTTGCCTAAACTTATCCTCAATATATGAGAATGCTGCTTTCCGATTCCTGCCCACAAATGATGGAAGCCCTAGATACTTCCCAAAATTTGGAGCCTGCACCACCCCCAAAATATTGGCTACCTCTTCCCTGTCATCATCTCGTGTATTCTTACTATAGCATATACTTGATTTATGGTAATTCACCGCCTGCCCAGACATTTCTTCATACACTGATAAACAATGCTTTATCACCTCAGCCTCCTGGACATTTGCTTTAAATAAGAGTAAACTATCATCTGCAAAGAATAGATGGGAAATAGAGGGGGCCCCTCTAGCTACTCTACAGCCATGTATTTCTCCCCTCAACTGCGCCTGCTGTAAAAATAATGAAAGCCCCTCAGCACAAATAATAAAGAGATAGGGAGACAGTGGGTCACCTTGCCTCAAACCTCGAGTTGGATTGATTTGCTCACTTCGTGCACCATTTACAAATACACTATACGACACTGAGGTTACACATAACATTATCAACTCCACCCATCTACCATCAAATCCCAGAGCTAGCAGCATATTACGCAAAAAGGGCCACTCCATCCAGTCATAGGCTTTTGCCATATCCAGTTTCAAAGCCCCCATCCTGCGATTCCACACTGTTTCCTGTTCAAAAAGTGACCTACTTCGGCAGCAATCAAAATATTATCCGTTATTAGTCTGTCAGATATAAAATCGCTCTTGGTGTCAGATATAATATCCCCCATTAACGGCTTCATTCTGGCTGTTATGACTTTAGTCATAATTCTGTAGATCACATTACTTAAAGCTATTGGTCTAAAGTTTGATACCAATTCTGGGTTCTTCTTCTTGGGGATCAAAATTATGTTCGTATCATTCAAACTAGTGGGAAAAGAACGAGCATTAGGACAATTCACAATATAAGTTGACACATCACCCCCCACTACATCCCAGAAGTGCTGATAGAAAACCCGGATTCATTCCATCCGGCCCTGGCGCTTTATCAGGAAACATAAAAGACAGTGCAGTTTTTACCTCAGTAAGATCAAAGGGGTGTAAGAGTGCCTCATTCTGTACCCGTGTTACACGTGGGCGTATACTTTCAAAGAAACCCTCATTAACATCAGGAGAACTAGAAGTAAATATATAACGGTAGTAGTTCAAGATCACATTCCTCATGGTTTCTCCCTCAACCCAATCCCCACTCCCACTCATAATTTTAACAATAGTATTCTTTTTCTTGCGATGAGAGGCATACCTGTGGTAAAATTTCATGTTTGCATCCGCGTCCTTGAGCCAATGCTGCTTGGCCCTCTGCCTCCAGTACACATCTTCCTGAGTTTCAATACGAGTCAGGCACTCCTCTAACAGTTGAAATTCAGCCAATGAAGCCGGGTCAGTACACCCCCTCAAACGTAACTGTTCCTTCCGTAGGTTCTTTATTCGCTCACCAAATTTATGGAACCGATCTCCACCCTAGCGCGCTAATCGATTCCCACAAAAAAGAAATACATTCCTGCAAGCCTCTATCTCTTCCTTCATCCCATGACTTTTCCGCCACACCTCTGCACCCCTCATCATGCAGCCATGCCATCTCAAAACGAAACCCTCTTCTCAGACCACCCCTCCTTTCCCGAGGATTCAGAATCCCAAGGAAAACAGCAGAATGATCCGACTTTCGGGTCAGTATATTCTGCACACTGGCATCAGGTACTTTCTCCCGCCAACTCTGGGTAACCAAAAGCTTGTCTAATCTTTCCTCAATCCAGTTCGGTGTGCCTTTCCCCTTTTCCCAAGTAAACGAATATCAAGTCATTGGCATCTGCGCTAAACCACAATCCTCAATAGTCTCCCCAAAGCCATGAAGTAGACTGTCCAGATGGGGATTTCCTCCTCGCTTTTCATATTGAAACAATAGATCATTAAAGTCTCCAATCATTACCCACGGTAGATCTGACTTGTTAGCTAACGAACGAATAAGGTCCCAAGAGTCTCTCCGTTGGCCTTGCTGCGAGAAGCCATAGAAACCCGTCATCCTCCACTTATCAAATCCCGGCATACTTACTTCAACATCTACATGATTTTTGGAGTAACTTATCAAGCTTGCTTTATTATTTGCTCTCCACAACAGAGCTAAACCTCCACTCAATCCAGAACTATCAATACAAAAGAGACCATCGAACCCAAGTTTAATCCGAAGTCGTTCTGCGTGATCTCGGTTAACCTTGGTTTCTATATTTAATAAATAGGCTTTTAAAAAGGCTTCAAAGTAAGGTAATTTATATCATGCACCACGGCGCGCGTTGCATTGTGCGCCCAGATGCAAAATGACGTCATTTCTTTTTTTTTTTTTTTCTTTTTGAAATTTCGTTACCCAGTGTTTGGCAGTTAATTTTCCTTTTAAAAAAAATCTCATGTTCAAAAATGTACATAATGTTATACTAGAATACACATAATTGTATACATGAATGTACATAATTATATAACAAAATACACATTCTTTTTTAAAAGATAATACACATAATCTAACATAATACATAATAAACATAAACTTTTAACATAATACACATCAACTCTTAACATAATATACAAAAATTTCCTGATTCGGAGGTACATGACTGTATAAAAAAATGTACATAATTATATAAAAAAATGTACATAATAAAAAATATACATAATTGTATAAACAAATATACATAATCATGTCAACTTCCTATCGCGTCTCCCAAAACGACGTCATTTTGGGAGGCGCGAGGCGCACAGTGCACTGTGCGCCGTGGTACAGGGTATAACGATTGTCAAAATAGGTCCTAAATAGGCTTTTAGCCTATGTAAGGTCTACATTTTAAAGCCTTTTAATATATACATGTTAAAAATAATCATATTATTAAATTACAATCAACCCGGTTAGGTAATTATATATACTTGGGGTTATATTGTAAATATAAAAATATATTAGGTATAAAATAGAAATATATATATATATATATATATATATATATATATATATATATATATATATATATATAAGGTCTGCAGGCCTGAAGGCCGAGCCTAGTATATATAGGCCTGGCCTGTTTAGTTTAATAGGCTTTGAAATTAACCTAAGTCTGGTCTTTTTGCTAAACAGGATAGGCCCGCAAATTATGCTGTGGACTCGTGTCCACCATGCATTGTCGACACGAGTCCAAAACGACGTCATTTTAAGGGAAAACGCGGCCTTCCAGTTAAAAAAAAAATAACAATTTGATTTTGTCCCGTTAACGACGCTATTCGTTTGTGGCATTATGAATGTACAGTTATGCAATTATGAATGTACAGTTATGGAATTATGAATGTAAGTTATGGAATTATGAACGCAAAACTCTGACAATATGAACTTACAGTTATGAACATATAGTGATGAAATTATGAATATTGATAAACATTATTTTTGTTGTTATTTTTAATAAGTTTTTATAGTTAAGTTGTAAATAATTGATTAATTCTTATCTATTTTTATTTATTATTTCTACAATTAGTTTTTAATAATATTATTTAATTTTATGTTGTTTTAATTATTAAATTGGTTATATTATTTGAATTATGTCAGTTTAATAATTCTTTGATCTTAATTTAATAATAATATTATTAATTTTAGTAGTACATGTTGAGTAGGAGATTAGTTATATTATTATTATTATTATTATTATTATTATTATTATTATTATTATGATGATGATGTTAGTTTAGTGGTAAAATAAGTTAGTCAATCCCCAAATAATAGCCGTCAACAGCACTTGGCGACAGATGCGGAGAGAAAAGAAGGACGGAAGAGAACGATCGCAATGCAATGCAATTCCGACTTCTCGTTAAATTCAAGTTTATTCCCTTCTAATTATTTCCAAATTTATTAAATTGCATCGTACAATTTCCTGTGGGTTCGACCCTTGCTCTGCACGCTATTACTACAGTGACTCGTGCACTTGCGAGGACATTATAATCAAAATTGTCCATCAAATATAGAGCTCTAAAATTGTGAACATAGAGTTTCGAAAATTATGAATTTACAGTTATTGAATTATGAATGTACAGTTACGGAATTATGAATGTACAGTTATGGAATTATGAATGTACAGTTATCCAATTATGAACACAGAGCTCTGACATTATGAACTTACAATTATGAACATATAGTGATAAAATTATGAACATATACTCCTATAACAAAGTGGTCTGAAATTTAAAAAAAAAAAAAAAAAAAAAAAAAAAAAAAAAAAAAAGTGAAAGAGAACGGTGCCACTAACGGCACCGTTACCGTATCCAGCATGCATGCTGGACACGGGTCCATAGCATAACGATTGAGATAGGTCTAATTAGGCCTTAATTAGGCCAGGACATAGGCCCCTATAAGGGACCTGGCCTATTCCCACCCCTACTTGTGCTCATAAATTGGACCATGTTAGAAGTGGCTATCAGACTTCCAATAGGAGAATAAGTCCAAGTGGTCACACATCAGTTGTTATACCATGAGCCAAGGTTCATTTTGCAAGATAGACTTTAGTCTTAAATTATGTATTTTTAGTATTGAAATTGTGAACTTCTAAAAAATACAAATTGTGTTTCTAAGTTTTGAAAATTTGTGAATACAATACAAAATTATAACAAATTATGAAATTTTAAAAGGTAAATTGTGAACATTTAATATGTAAATTGTGTATCTTTGAATAGCATGTCCACCAAATAATTTGCCGTCACCCATATTGCCTATTGGGGATATATACTATGCTTACATCATCTTGGGTTCTTAAAGATGCTTTTTATGTTTTCTAGTTTCAGTTCCAACCTCATATATATTTTGTTAACAAACTTATCAAATCTGCAAATTACTGACTCACTTTTACTCTGAATGTTGGGTTATACAGAGAACCAGTTGCTGCTTATTATTGATTTGGTTGAGAGCAAGTTAGAGGACTTTAATTACCTCCTTAACCAAACAAACCCTGGGTCGGTAAAAATTTACAAGTTACCATTATAATATTTTTAAAAGAGTTAATTTTCAAAATATCCTCCGAATATGGTCTTTTTTCAAATTGATCATTTGACTCTTAATTTCTCCAAAATAGTTTTCCGACTTTTGAATTTTAAGTTAAAATGGTCTTCCGTTAGTTTTGGTGTTAAGTTGGTGTTAAAATGAAGGGTAAAACTGTAAATTTAGATTTTGCATTCCAATTTAAAGCAATCTGTGATTCTTTTCAGTAGTCTGTGTGCATATTTTTTTCAAATTAGGTTTTTGCTCTCCTAAATCTGCAATCAAAATGTGTATAATCAACTAGAAGGCCAGAAATCTTTACCTTGAAAAGTTTATGGATGAAATTGAAGATAAACTTTTTTAGCCTTCTAGTTGATTATCCATAAACATGCGCTTGGGAGCCATCACTCAAAAACTTGGAGTGCAAAACTCAAAAAGGTATGTCATGAATGGGCATCTTGACAGTTGATCAGATCCAAATGGTAATCGTTTGCTCACTACGCACTTGAGAGGTTGTGTTGGTGAGACTTGTATTTTTAGTCTCTTATGACAAATTTTACGTATGTAACTAATTGAACTGTCCATGCAAGTTAAGAGTGCCGTCCATGCGAGCTAATTGCACCATTAGAAGGGTTGGGGATAAGGATAAGTAAAAGAGTGTTCAAGCCATTCTCAAACAATCCTAAAATTACTATTTTCAAAAGGGATAGATATTTTGAGAAGACTTTGATAGCTAGACTCAGTTGGATGGATTTGGTTTGCGCGTGGGAGCTATCACTCTGTCTCATATGTGTTCAATTCTCACACGTACAAAAGCGACAATTCGGCAGGTCGTATTCTTGGTCCCCACCCAATTCCTCGTTTCCTGTCAATTCTTCGTTAATCTATATAATCTTCAATATTAAAGTTTTTTTTTTAAATATATATATATATATATATATATATATATATATATATATATATATATATATAGGGAAGAGATCAGATGCATTTGTGGCTTCCCGTGTGGATGTGCGGTGGATTAATGTGCGTGAGGTTTATACTTAATGTGCGTCAGCTTTGTACTCAATGTGCATGAGATTTGTACTTAATGTGCGTCATGTTAATATGTGTGAGTTTTGTACTTAATGTGCCTGAGTATTGTGTTTAATGTGCGTGAGTATTTCAGAATTACGAGCTCAGAAGGAAGCAGAACAGAAACTCACGCACATTAATGCCCAAGCTTCTTGTTACTTCTTCCTTCAATTTGGCCATGGATTCTGGATTATCAGCTACCTTCAATGCAGTTGAATGTTTATATAAATGACGCACGCACAGTAAAATTTGCACAGCAGCTAAGTGTTGATTTCTGTTGTATTATTTCCGTAATTCTTAACCACCATAGCTCACCTCCGCATCATCATCATCAGGGAGGGGCAAATGACTACTGGGGATGGGGAAGAAACTGACATCAATATTTTCTACTGCATTTTACACATTCACGCACATTAAGTACAAAACTCAGGCACATTAAGCACAACACTCATGCACATTGAGTACAAATCTCACGCACATTAATCCACCGCACATCCGCACGGAAAGCATTCAACCGCACGGGAACCTTTCACTATATATATATATATATATATATATATATATATATATGTATGTATGTATGTATAATTTCAACTCCACAATAACAATTAATCAAGTTTTTAAGATGTTAACCTTAAAATACAAAATATATATATATATATATATATATATATATATATATATATATATATATCTACTTTCACCAAACTATATATATTATATTTGTGCACGTGCGATTTTTTAATATAAATATCAAGAATGGGGAGGGGTTCTCCTAATTCCTAACAATAATTGAATAAAGTTCACATTTTTTATTTTTGAATTTTATCTATCTTTTTATCAAGTTTGAGTAAAATTACATTCCTTGCTTACACACTGAATCTATGACATTATTTGACAATTAACGTTTAATGAATAACGAATTCTACGTATTAGTGAATTTTATTATCATAGTGTTATGGTTAGTGGTTAATATGTAAAAAGACTTATAAGGACACACACACAGATATATATATATATATATAAAGATTCCCATGCGGTTGGCTACCTGAGGTGCGGTTGTGGGGTGAGATGAGAGCCATTGATCTTGTAAAGATTAGCGTCCAGGATTAACAAGAATTAAAAAAAAAATGCAGTGACAATTTGGTCTTTTTGCATCTAGGTCAAATTTAAGGTGCGTGATTTTTCTTCTTAAGGTGCATGGTTTTCGTTCTTAAAGTACGTAGTTTTTGTGTTGTGTGCTCAAGGTGCACGCGTCAGTTGTTGAAACTTAAGTGTGTCGGTCTAAAGCTTTAGGTGCGTGGTTTTCCTTCTTAAGGTGCGTGGTTTGTGTGCTTAAGGTGTGTCAATTGTTGAAACTTCTGGTGCGTCACGCTAAAGCTTTAGGTGCGTTGTTTTCCTTCTTAAGGTGCATCGGTCTAAAGATTTAGGTGCGTGGTTTTTCCTTCTTAAGGTGCTTTGTTTTCTTTCTTTAGGTGCGTTATTTTCTTTCTTAATGGGCGCCATTTTTTATAGTTTGCTTCTTTAATTGAGGACGCACCTCTTTTTTTTTTTTTTTTTTTGCAGTTCCAAAACACAACCAGTATTCTTTATAAGATTTTCTCTACCAAAGCAATTTTTATATTAATCCAGCTAAAGGTGCGTAGATTCGAAGCTTAATATGCATCACCTTAGAATATTTTTTAAAGAGCATTGATCACCGCACTTCTGCATGGAAAGTATCTCCGCACCCGATCTCATCCCTATATATATATATATATATAGAGAGTTGCACTCGGGTGCGAACGGCTCGCCCAGGCGCGAAAGAGGAGTGGATTCTGTTCGTCCACGTGTCCAGATCTAATGGATGAGAAACACTGATTTTTTAAAAAAAAATGCGGTGACATTTTCGTAAATAATTGAACATCGAAGTGCAAGTAAAATGTATTACAAGTGCATGTAAAATGTATTATAGGTGCAAGTAAAAATTTACACTGAGCATCAATACTTAGTTGCACTTATAGTTCTAAGTAGTTGCACCTATAGTTCTAAGTAGTTGCACACATAGGTATAAGTAATTGCATCTAGGTGTATGAATGTTTGCGAGTGGTTTTCAGGAGTATTACTACCCGCTGAACTCAGATCAATGAATGTTAACAAGACAAAATTACATGCACTTATAGGTGAAAGTAGGTGCACATATAGTTATAAGTAGTTGCACCTATAGTTATAAATAGTTGCACAGATAGTTATAAGCACACCCAGGTGCATGAATGGTTGCGGAAAGTGAATGCTAACAAGGCAAAATTACATGCACTTATAGGTGAAAATAGGTGCACTTATAAGAGATTTTACTTGCATTTCGATGTTCAATTATTTACGAAAATGCCACCGCGTTTTTTTTAAGTTATTAGATCTGGACACATGTCACGCGCTGATTCGTTCGCATTTCCTTCCTGGGCACTTATTCGCACCTGAGTGCGTCCCTATATATATATATATATATATATATATATATATATATATATATATATATATATATATATATATATATATATATATATATATAGACTTGCACTCGGGTGCGAACGGCTCGCCCAGACGCGAAATAGGAATGGATTCTGTTCGTCCACGTGTCCAGATCTAATGGATGAGAAACACTGATTTTAAAAAAAAACGCGGTGGCATTTTGGTAAATAATTGAACATCGAAGTGCAAGTAAAATGTATTACAAGTGCATGTAAAATGTATTATAGGTGCAAGTAAAAATTTACACTGAGCATCAATACTTAGTTGCACTTATAGTTCTAAGTAGTTGCACCTATAGTTCTAAGTAGTTGCACACATAGGTATAAGTAATTGCATCTAGGTGTATGAATGTTTGCGAGTGGTTTTCAGGAGTATTAGTACCCGCTGAACTCAGATCAATGAATGTTAACAAGGCAAGATTACATGCACTTATAGGTGAAAGTAGGTGCATCTATAGTTATAAGTAGTTGCACCTATAGTTATAAATAGTTGCATATATAGTTATAAGCACACCGAGGTGCATGAATGGTTGCGGAAAGTGAATGCTAACAAGGCAAAATTACATGCACTTATAGGTGAAAATAGGTGCACTTATAAGAGATTTTACTTGCACTTCGATGTTCAATTATTTACGAAAATGCCACCGCGTTTTTTTAAGTTATTAGATCTGGACACGTGTCACGCGCTGATTCGTTCGCATTTCCTTCCTGGGCACTTATTCGCACCTGAGTGCGTCCCTATATATATATATATATATATATATATATATATATATATATATATATATATATATATAACCAAATAAAATTTAAGTAGTAGTTTATTACCAAATAAAATCTATATTATTTTATGATTTTAAATTATTTGTTTTATCTTTAATCATATAAAAATGGAAAGAAGATAGTTTGCAGACAATTAAATTTCCGCAACAAGAAAGTAAGTTTATTAATTAAAAAATACGTGATAAAGTGAAATTTTCTATATATAAAAAAAAAGATTATAAATAAAATAAAATTAAAAATTACTATATACAAAATTAAAACAAAGAGGAGAAAATTAATAAATCATTATCTTTTTTTTTTTAATTACTAGAATTTCAGAATTTTGTACTACAAAAATTAGAAATTCGAAATTGTACTGTCATGCCTATTTAATGATAATAACAGGCACATAATTCTTCTGCCATATGGGGAGAAAGAATTTAACATTAAAAAAAAAAAAACCATAGGGGCATTCTTGGAATAAAAATACATATTTACAAAGAATAATCTAAATCTAAAAACATAATAAGTGTGAATGAAAGTTTATACCCCTGATTTATTTTCGTTTTTTTCGTTAAGTTTTTTTGTACATTATGCTATAAAGGTTGTACATTAAAATATTTTGGACAAACATACCCCTACCATTATAACTTCCGTTATCTTTTCCACTATTGTTACCATGCACATGCATCCACCATATGTTTTCTTATCTTCTTCATTAATAATAATATATACACATTAAATATTTGAGTTATATGTTAATTATTTTTTTTTTTTTTTTTTTATTTCAATAGGAAGGGGGGAACCCAGAAAACAAAAGAGATTACAGTTGTGAAGTATTTACAAGAAACGCTAAGAAGGAATTCCTTCTTTGTCATCCTCAAGGTATCCTAGTAGTTCTTCCGGTGGGGAGTCCAAAACATGCATACCTGGGGGAAAGTTTCTGGAGTAATACGCTAATCGATCCGCAGTAAAATTCTGTTCTCTGGTAATTGTCTCTACATGCCAGCTTTCGAACCTACAGAGCTCTCGTCTGCAGGCGGCCAAGATGTTATGTGCCGCAATGCGAGGGGGCCTCTTTATTCCTTGTCACCATATCCCAGTTGATCAAGTGACACCTTCTCTCTCCTTCTCTACTTCCCCATAGAAAGTTCCTTATAAGTTTCTCCATGGAGTCAATTAAACCAGCTGGTAGGAGGGTTGTCTGCATCACGTAATATGGAATAGTTGAAAGGACGAATTGTGCAAGGATTTGCTGTCCCGCAAGCAGAAGAGTTTTTGATCTCCACCCCGACAGTCTCGTTTGCATTCTTTCTAATAATCCTGCAAAGGATTCCTTGTTAACCCTTCCATGAAGCGATGGCAATCCAAGGTATCTGCCAAGGTCTGCGACCTTAGCCATACTAACAGCTTCTTCTATGCTATGTTGTACGTCCAAAGCTGTATTCTTTGAGAAATAAATGGAAGACTTTTGGCAGCTTACTTTCTGTCCAGAAAGAGAGCAAAACCAGTCTAGGCAACCTTTCATCTCAAATGCTTATACAACATATGCTTCACCAAAAAGCACTAGATCATCTGCAAAAAAGAGATGAGACATTAGGGGTGCATTTCTAGCAATTCTGATTCCCTTCCATCTACTTGCCATTTTAGAATCTTCGATAATGTGACTTAATCTTTCAATACACAAGACAAATAAAAGAGGGGATAAAGGGTCTCCCAGTGTAATTCCCCTTCCAGGTTTGAACCACTGCGTCTGCTGGCCGTTCCAAAGAATTGACAGTCTTGAGGAAGATATGCATTCATATATGTTCCTCCTCCACACATGGTTGAAGCTAATATCATTCAAAGTGTCATCAATGAAGCTCCATGAAAGCCTGTCATATGCTTTCTCTAAATCTATCTTCATGATTAGCCAGCCAAGATTACCTTTCCTGATTCTCATAGAATGTAGAACTTCCTGGTAAGCTAATATGTTTTCTGTGATCGACTTTCCCGGGACAAAACTTGTTTGGTGTTGGCCAATCAATTTTGAGGAGATATTCTTCAGCCTGGACGCCATTGATTTCGTGATTAGTTTGTAGTGAACATTGCAGAGACCAATGGGTCTGAATTGTTTCACCGTGTCCGGACTCTCCACCTTCGGGATTAGTGAGATTAAGGTATCATTAGTTCCTTCCAGTAAGATATCGTCTTCGAAGAAATTTCTTACCAATCCGAGCAGACTACCCCCAAAAATACTCCAAGCTTTCTGATAGAAGCCTGCTATAAAACCGTTAGGACCCGGGGCCTTGCAGGGAGACATATCAAAAAGCGCCTGCTTAACTTCATCCAATTCAAATTGACCATTGATAGCCTGCCATGCGCTTTCCGATATTCTGGGGAAGCACCCATGTAAGGGGGTATGTGGAGATCTGTTGTGGTCTTCAGAAAATAGACTAATAAAATAATTTCTCACATGAGCAGCGACCTCACTTTCCTGTGAGATCTAGTTGCCGTTCTCGTCTTTCAAAGATGATGCTTTCCTTTTTTTTACTACCAGCCATGGTTGCAGCGTGGTAGAAGTGCGTGTTACGGTCTCCAGACGTGATCCACTCCTCTCTAGAACGTTGAAACCAAACCAGTTCCTTCTGCTGTAGAGCTTCCTCTAATTCTGCCCTCAACTTCTTGTCCAATCTCAACAGATCGGAACAGGTATTGGAAGCTAAGCTTCGCTGGACTCCTCCCAGTCTTGCAAGAAGGTGCTTCTTCCTTTGGAATATGTTCCCAAAAGTATTCTGGTTCCATGATATCAACGCCTCGGTCATGGCCCGATTGTTGCATACTAAGTCACGGTTCTCCTTCCAGACACCATGGACTAAAGGTAGAAAGGTGGAATGTGTTGCCCAAGCAAAGTTGAATCTGAACAGCTTGTTTGGAACTTCCATTTGGCTCACCGATGTCCGAATGAGAAGGGGAGAATGGTCGGAACTTACCATTGGGAGGTGCTCCACCGAAGAGTTCAGAAATCTTAGCTTCCATTCTAAATTGCCAAAGGCCCGATCGAGGCGAGCGCCTTTAAAAGTGGATGTGCCGAGGCCCCTCATCCAAGTAAACTTAGCTCCTTCGTAGCCTAGATCCATCAAGCTTTCTCTAAAGATCCATTCGTTGAAATCTACACATCTGGACCGAGAGAAATGATCCGCGTTACTAACTTCCTGCTGGCACGTGACATAGTTGAAATCTCCGGTAACGAGCCAAGGAATCTGGCTACCATTATGAGAAATACCTGAGAATAGTTGTCTGCGAAGATAATGAACTAGGCTGCCATAAACTAGTGATAACATCCATGGCTCCGATTGATTATCACTGACCTGCAAGGAAATAAACTGTGGATTAGTGCAGGTTATATTTATAGATAAGAAATCTTTCCAGAAGACCCATATGCCACCCGAGAAGCCCACTGCTTCCACTCTAAGCCATTCATCAAAACCAAATTTATGGCAGATGGAATTGGCCTGAGTGCTAGAAACTTTTGTTTCCAGAAGGCAAACGGTAAGCGGTTTATAAAGATTGCAATACTGATTAAGAGTGCGCCAAAATGATTTGGAGGCTGCACCCTGGCAGTTCCAAACTAAACAGATCATTTAAAAAAAAAAGGAGTAAAGGGAAAATGCGTTAAAGACGCATATTGCTAGACACCAACTCCCCACGAGGGGCAACGAAATGCTCATCATATGCTAAGGCCTCATTCGGCATTACAGTTCTGCCATCCGTGGTATATACAAGATCCGGAGGATTTTCCTTAAATCCATTCGTGGAGTCCGCTATGTTCGGTACTATATCTGGTGGATTTTCTTTGTAGCCATTCATAGCCTCTGCCAAATTAAATATAGTATCAGGTGGGTTCTCCTTAAAACCATCCATGGTGTCTGCTATTATTGGTGGTACAGGGTGAGAGAAAGCATGATGAACTGTGGAGACTATGAAGCCCCTTCCACGATTAGAGCCTCGGATGACAGTATGTTCTTCCTCAGCTGCTGTGCGATTCGGAATACCTCCCCGTCCTCCTCGACCTCTTGCTCTTGTTCTAAAGCCTCCGCAAGGCAGTGCCACATTGTGGTTTTGAGGGATGTCGTGCTCCGTAGCCATCAGTTCAGGCTCTCTTGAGTTATGCTCTGGCTGTCTTTGGGGGTTATGGTAATTAGTTCTGATTCTAGGTAGGGCCGTGGCTGGATGTTGAGTTTCCAATCCCGTGTCCTGTTCATTCACTTCTTGCATATTTTCATCCAAACCATCAAGGGTGGAAAATCGCGACTGATCCTAGATTCCTTCGAATGTCGGGACATTGATGGTTGCTGTTTGATCTCCTGCTCCGGTTGCAAAAGTTCCTGGTTGAACATTGGTTCTGGCTCGACGTCTTCTTTCTTTCCGAGTGACGAGCATCCAAGCTCCAAATCTTTCCGGTGGCTTTTGCTTCTCCACCGGTGGAGTTGCCATATCTGCGGTTACAGCGTTCTGCCCAGAGTTGACTCCTCCTTCGTCACCTTCCTTGCCGCAGTTCTCTTGGTGATGGTCGTAGACACCACATTTGAAGCAGATCAGATTAATCCCTTCGTACTTAATAGGCCAATCCATGAAATGTAGGACAAATTTGGATAATAACGATTTTGTGATATCGATTTCCACACATACTCTCGCGAATTTTCCTATGGATGCCAAACTAGTTGTAGTATCAATCTTTACAGGCCGACCTATAGTTTTCCCTATCTTCTTCAAGAACTCCTCGTCGAAGTACTCTATTGGAAGCTCTGGGAACCGAACCCAAACCAGCAGCTTCTTGGTCTTGTTCTTGGATGGGATGAAATTGGGCTCCCATTCTTGAACCACCAGATAGTGTCCCAAGATTATCCAGGGTCCCCCGAATTTAGCCGCGTCGTAATCTGCTAGTAATTGGAACTTCGCTATATAGTAATCTTGAGCAAGGGCGATTAAATCGAAGGTGGACTCCGGCTTCCACATGTGCTGGAGTCTCTGCAGAAGATAAGAATAGCCGACTGTCCTTCCCAAAACCTTGATAATTAGGGATCGACGCCATGGACGTCTCAACCTTTCTTTTTCCTCTTTAGTGACTTGTATTACCGGAAACCACGAGTTTGTACTTGCTTCATCCATTGCATCATCATCGGAGACCAAATCTTTGTCCGGGAGGCGTCCCTCTTCTCTGCGTGTCCAGGCTTGGTTCGGAGTCGCGTCTGGAGTTCTCCATTGTTGAGAATCTGGGGTGGAGGCCCCTGCTACAATAGGCGTTTCTTGAGAGTAATCCGCTGCATGCAACGGAAGAGGTGATTCGATCGCTTCGCGACCTCGCTTCGCTTTCTTGGTGCTTCTTTCCAACAAGTCCTGTTCCTCCGGAGACCGATGGGTCGCCGCCGGTGAGGCCACGGCTGAGAGCGATTCAGCTTTCGTCTCCATTTTTACACTCAGTTTGCCCTAGTTGAGTTATATGTTAATTATTTCATAAATATAAATATCAAATTTATAAAAATGATTTACATTATAATTATTATTATTTAGAATAATTTAAATATCTAAAATCTAAATAAATTTAAAATTTTAATATAATATATTAATATTGGGCACCTATTTTTTGCGCATCGCGCATAAAAAATACTAATAATACAATACATGCATATCCTTTTTTCTTAATTAAAATAACAAATGTACGATGGTAAAGTCAAATTTGCCAAAGAAAAAGATTTTAAAAAAATTAAAACAAAGAAGGGGGGAAATTAATAAATCATTATTATTATTATTTTTTTTGAAAGCTATAACAAGATAAATCACGATCTTTTAAGTTTTAAATTACCAGAAAAATACGAAAATTTCAGTATTTGTACTACAATATACAGTAGTACAGTACAGAATTGTACTCTGGTTATACCTATTTAATGATAACAACAACCTTTGGAATTCTCAATCTCTTACGCCATACCGGCCACTCTTTAATCCACGCGCCCTCACCAAAACCCTCGTTTTCTTCCTCAAAAATTCAGGCGAATTCCATTGATACGGGAGGGATGGACCACATGCACGGTATGGGGATGCCGGCGTCATCGCCCGCCGCCGCCGCCGCCGCCGCCGCGAACGGCACTTTTCACCGCCGCCACATGATGATGCACATGACGTTCTTCTGGGGGAAGAACACGGAGGTCCTCTTCTCCGGCTGGCCGGGACACGACCACCTCGGCATGTATATTGTCTCGCTGGTTGTCGTTTTCGCTCTCGCGGTTCTGGTGGAGTGGTTGTCGAATTGCAACTACATCAAGGACGGCGCGAACCGTGCGGCGGCGGGGCTCCTCCAGACCGCCATGTACGGCGTGAGAATCGGGCTCGCGTATATGCTGATGCTGGCCGTGATGTCATTCAACGGCGGCGTATTTCTGGTGGCCGTCGCCGGACACACGCTCGGGTTTTTGGTCTTCGGGAGTCGGGTCTTCAACAAGCCGCCGTCGACGGCGAACGGGAAGACCACAGATCTCCCACCTATGAGCTGCAATTGCTGATAGCTAGGAAAATTTAGGAAAAGAAAATTTTTCTTACTTTTAATTTTAGGCCTTTTTTTTTTTTTTTTTTTTTTTTTTTTTTTTTTTTTTAAATAAACGTTATTAAGTGTATGACTGTATGGTACCAATATTTTTGCTGCATAACAAATTAACAATTATAATATTTATATCAAGGAATGGTTCACCTTCAAAGTGATGCATGCATTCAATATATTAGTTTTAGGATGTGTTTGGTTGGTGGTTTTTGCCCATAGGAATGAGTATGAAAGTGATTGTTGTTGTTTGGTTAATAGGTTTCTAGAACACTACTATGAGTTTCGAATACCCCATCAATTGAAAAACCCATACCCAAATACAATAAGGGTTTCATTCCCTTATTCATTCTTAACCACTACTATTAGTAACCATTCCCTTATTCATTCTTAACCACTACTATTAGTAACCATTCTTATTCCACCCTACTACCAAACATGTTAAATACTTTCACCAAAACCCATTACCATTACCAAGTATTTGATACCCATTCCGATTCTGATTCCTATGTGCGAACCAAACACACCCTTAATCACCATTATTGATACAATGATACCATATACTCATGATTTTTACTCTATGCTCCCAAATTCTACTCTTTACTCAATGATGTAACAATTAAGAACGGTTCGAAGAAATCATATTTTGAAGATTGTATATCCAATCAAGCATTTGGAATTGCGTTCGATAGGATTTGAACCTATATATACCGTAGGTTAAGACATCTACCCTATCCATATGCCATATCCCAACGGTAACGATATCTTTTTTTTCAGTGCAACTTTTCTTCTTCATTTTCACATTTCGCTCAAGCTTTGTTCAACACTCATAAATTATGAATGTGTAGGCATATATTTATGAATGTGCAGTTATGAAATTATGAATATTTTTTTATGAGATTATGAATTTTCTGTTATGAGATTATGAATTTTCTGTTATGACATAACTACATACTGTAAATTCATAATCTTAAATGTAAAAATCTGAACATAAAATGCAAAACGCCATTAACAGCACAATAACTATTTTTTTTTTCATTAAAAACAATGCCGTTTGGGCCCGTGTTCACCATTCATGGTGAACACATTTTCAGGGCATAATTTGCGATCCACTAGGCGGACTTGGGTCCACACTGCAAGATGGATATGGGTCCAAAATACATAATTTACATAATGAAAGTTCAAAATTTGATGTGAACATTTTGTATGTAAATTAATTTGAATTGTGAATATTTTAATTTGAATCGTGAACATTTAGTATGAAAATTGTAAATAGGTAAATTGTGAAAATTTAATATGTAAATTGTGTATTTTTGAATTCAAGTCTACAAAATAATTTGCCCTTAAAATTTGAAAGTAAAAAATGAGAGTCTATATAGTATTTTTCTATACTCATACCGTCATACGTACAGTAACAATATTTATTTTTAGAAAGGCCTAAAATAGTAAATAATAAATAAACTAAAAGTAAAAAAATTTCTTTTTCCGAATATTCGTATTAGCTAGGAGCCACAGTGCATAGGCGGAAGATCTGTGGTCGTCCCCGCTGCCGCACGGTTCCACTCTTCTCTACCACATCCTGTATGGTCTGGGGAAGGCGATTATACCTTTCTGTCACATGGAATTACAGTGCGTTAAAAGTTAAAAAATAAAAATAAAAAATACATAAATTAATTGATTAAGTTAAAAGCCTTTTGAAAAATTAGTAGTTAAAAAGTTTATGTGTTAAAAGAGAGAAAATGACATGATTCATGAAATATTTGAATTGATGATATTCAAGAAGGTAAGAAGTATTTTTCTTATATTAATAACTAGTAATTAAAAGTAGGATTTTAAGTGTCCAACTCTGAACTTTGTAACTGTATTTTGTTGCATGCGTAACAATTATAATATTTTTCAAGAGTAAATATCACTTTTGGTCCCTTGACTATTATCACTGAAGCACTTTTGGTCTTTGACTATTGTTTTTTTTTTCAAATTAGGTGTATGACTTTCTAACTAGTATCACTTTTGGTACTCCGGTCTAATTTTTCGGCCACATATTACCGGAATTCCAACTGAAAATATAATATGTTATAATTAGAAGGGTATTTTGATCTTTTCTGATGTAAGAATATTAGAATAGACAAAGAGAGGAGAGGGAAGGTTCAGGCTTCTCATTCATCATACCGAATTCTTATACAAAGGTATCATCATATACAAGGTAATAATGAATACATATATATAAAAGGTAGTAACCATATCAATTACAACTGCTACCATATATATAATAATGTCCATAATAATCATATTTATAACACCCCCCTTGGACATTATTTGACATGATCCTGTCTTGTAAGAACTTGCTAGAAAAACCCTGTGAGAAAAACCTAGACAAAAGAAGTATATATATATATATATATATATATATATATATATATATATATATATATATATATATATATATATATATATTCATGCCTCGTTAAAAACTTCACTAGGAAAACCTCTTAGGAAAAACCTAGTTGAAGAAAAGAGTATATGATATTTGTAAGAACATATATTGTACTGATTACCTCATTAAAAACCTTAACTTAAGAAAACCCTGTGGGAAAAACATAGTTAAGAGAAAAAGAGTACAATCATAAGCCTTCGAGGCATAATCGGCGTAATCTTCAGGATTTTGGGATTTGTCTACTTAAGCAATTATTTTGCAACATTTTCCCATTTATGTTACTATATCATACTCATGCCTCGTTAAAAATCTCACTAGAAAATTCAGTGGGAAAAATTAGTTGAGGAAAAGAGTGCATGATGTATGTTTATCCTTGTTTTAGATTAGCTGCCTCATTAAAAACCTTAGATTTAAGGAAAAATCCCGTAGGGAAAAACTTAACTAAGGAAAAGAGTACAACTATTAGTCTTCAAGACCCAATCTTCAGGATTGATTCATGCAAAATGATACTCCCCTCAAGATAACAATCTTTAAGTTTCATACATTAAATTTCAAAAAAAAAAAATGTATAGGGAAATTTTGTAAATACACATGTACAACTGACAATGGAATAAATATACTCTATAATAATCTCGTGACTCTTTTGAAGAGTCACGTGGTATAATATTGATATCATATTATCTAGTCAAAAGGATTTCATTATATATCCTTTTATGATTTGTGCAACACAATCTTTATTGACCCTTTATGGGACAATCTGGGTAAATATAGTACATCCAGTTTTGGGACTTGGCATTAAAGGGATACAAAAATAATAGCAAGTACCCAAGTAGCCCATTGTATATTGGTTTGTCTAAGTATCCAATCAAAATCATATATTGGCTAACTGATGTATACAAATTTCTTCAAAGAAAAACTCTATCTTCAAGTCAAGATAATACTTAGCTTTCCCAAGCTTTTGTTTCAAAATCTCCGTCTTTAGATATGGGCTGACATCATCAAACCCTTTATATATTTCATTGATGTTTTCCACCATCAATATTTACTTAGATAATAAATAATAAATAAGTTCATTATCAACCCTTTATCGAGCACACAATGGTACATATTATTCCTTCAATGAGGATATTAACTCCATTCGCAACCCTTTAAAGAGTAAATATAATGACACTTAAATTCTCATTTCGGGAATTATAAATCCATAAGGGATTTCTCAAAATAAATATTAACTATTTTAGGTCCTATAAAGACCTTAATATTTTAATGTGCGATTTTCACTTTTTCTCATTTTGAGAACTTAAAATCCTTCGGGGACTTTTGAATTTAATATTAGTTGCATATCTAATTTATTATTCTGCCAATGATGTAGCGGAACTTAATGCCATTTATCGTGAAAAAATATGTTTGATTAAAATCAATCAAGGGTATCTGCGTGAACCCATAAGACTACAAACTCGCTTTATATCATATCACCTCATTATTCTTATTTCTCTTTCGTGCACACACTCACTTGTAACCTTCGGGGTTAACTCTCAACGGTGTATTGTTATCAAGAGAATTATTAATAATTAGCGAGTCGAGCTATGCCTTAATTGCTCCTTTATACGTTAAATAGTCATGATGGCACTTCCGGTGCATAACTCTAGATCCAGATTATCATATAATGGAGCAATTTGTACAGGCTATTGTGTTGTCAACAACTATAATACTTTCATAAATCTCTCCCACATTTATAATTGTTTATGGCAATATTTAAGTCAACCAGATTCTAGACATTTCCCAGAACTTATTCAGATCACATCTGGTTGTCCCGCATCCCTAGTATTATGTTTGTTTGGTGCACCTATAAATTGACTAGGGTTTTTCGTCATCTGGACGAACGTCTCCAAGACATAATTATTCAAGGTATATCAAGAGTGACAATGTTTATTTACTAGATCTAGTATAATGATTCTTATATCTTACACCGATAGATCTCCTACACTTCTGGCATCAAGGAGTATCGATAGATATATTTGGTTCAAATTGGGGATGGTATATGGACTAGAGGTGTAAACGAGCCGAGCTCATGCTCGTGCTCGTTAATGATAGCACTGCTCGAGCTCGAGCTCGGCAATTGTCGAGCTGCTCGATTGTTCGAGCTCGAGCTCGAATTCGAGCCTAAACTCGAGCTCAAGTTCAGGCTCGAATCCCAGCTCGAGTTTAGGCTCGAATTTGTGCTCAATTTTGATCTCGAATTTGACCTGTTTGATTTAAAATTTAAACTACTTTGTTTTATAACTTTTATCCATACATAATTATTAAAGTATTTTAATTTCCCTCCCCTAATTATTATTTTTATATACTAAATATAATATAATTATATTATATATTATATATTATATAATATATTATAAGGCTTGCGAGCGGCTCGTCGAGCCACAAGCCTACAATACCTAAGCTCGGCTCGTGCTCGTTTAATCCACGAGCTGCTCGAGCTCGAGCCGAGCTCGATTTTGACCGAGTTCGAGCCGAGCGTTGACCGAATCGCTCACGAGCGGCTCGGCTCATTTACACCCTTAATATGGACCTAGTCACTCTTTTATGATCAGTATGATCAACAGATGTATTTGGCAGATTATTTGCTAATATCGAAAATATATCATCTTCTGAACTTTCAATTCAGTCTAACTAGTACATGGATTAAATAATGAAGATATTTTTATTTTATGGAATTTCTTGACATTCTATAAAATTTGAACTCTTATCTCCCCCTAATGCCGAGAAACAATCTTCATTAAAGTATGCAGTCAACGTACCTAAGGATATGTATATTAGTCTCCTATCATGTGCTCTTGACATTAATTAATCAAGAGACTAAGGCTTCTTTGGTAACCTTTTTAGAGGTACGCTGTGGTAATATATTGAAATAGACTGCGCACTATAAATAATAACGCAGTTAGGGAAATGTTTATATTGAAACCATGTACTAGGTATAACAATCCTTGATGAATTGATTTGTGATATGCAGTGAGTTAGATTTGGATTTCAAACAAAAGTATATCCCTAAAACAGATAATTCAATAATTTCTCCTTCACACATGCTCTATAAAATACTCATGTGGATAAGAAATTGTAATATCTAACTCATTATGTTTGCCCTCAGTGACCCAATTGGCCATGCCATAATTAAAAATTGGGTCTCTAAAATGTAAAGATTATCGCAACACAATAAGTTCTCAAATGTATATGAAATTTACCACAAGTGGCATATAAAATCATATAGGCAAGCATACACATTGAACAAAATGAGTGAAACATTCGACAATCTTAGGGAGATTAAACGCCAAAAGAAGTATAGATGTTGAAAAATTATCAAATATCAACAATTTGTTTGCTTCAGGCAAACCAACATGATGTGACTCACTTTTGGCAGTTAAGCACATAGCATTTTTGCATAGTAGCATAGCATTAAAAATAGAAGTTGCAGACTTCTCACGAGTCATGAGTCATTGGTCACTCAAAGAACTACTACTAGAGTACAATGTGACTATCATAAATGACATGCAAGATAACGAGTGACAGATAAATTAACGTTCTTAGTTTGCCTTCTAGGCAAAACTATATTAAAAAAAATTAGGTACTATCCTTTTGTGTAAATATTCAAATTTGGTATTTATTTCAATGTCAAAGACTCGTGTGAAACAATGCTATAATAAATTAGCGCAACCAATAAACTTGAATTTGGACAAATAACAATTGACTTTTAAATAAGTACCAAGTCAATTTTTACATTTGGGGAATTTGTCCTGGTGCTATCATATAATTGGTGCAATAAATTCGCCTTCTGGGCAGCTATATCCAATATTATTTATGTTAGATATCACAATATTTACACTCATATAATCTAGTCAATATCACAAGATCAAACTAATTTAAGGTTTAGCAACGACAGGTGCAACCTAACAATGAAAACCTATATTGAGAATTCATGCTTTTGTCTCACTTATAAGTGGTGTGATAAATCTCAATAGCTATGACCTATAGCAAATAATTAATTGCGAACAAGAGAAATAACAAATTCTCTTGTATGAGCCTAATCAAGATATTATATGCTCAAATTTTCAAATAAGGAGAAGCATATTCAGTATATATGTGATATATGCATGTAGCACTTATAACTGTATATCCATAAAAACTAAACTCATATGGGTCATGCAAATACAATATCAATATGGAGTAGCATGATATGATATATTCCATTAATCCATGAAATAAGAAGGATTATGAAAAATGTACCGTTCATCGAAGGTAATGAGAACATGATCGCTGCCTATATACCATGTTTCCGCCTTCATTGTTTTCACAGCAGCAACAAATTCCCTACTAGCAATGTGCCTTTGATATGCACAACTAGTACCTCAAATGAACTAGTAATTATCTTATTTGATGCTAAAATCTACTGCATCAACAATTCTTCTGTTCAATAGAATACTCCTTAGCATTAGCCACATTTGTATTTGAAGCTCGTGATGGTCCTGATGCTACAGCCTTTAGGGTAACTTAGTAAAGCACCCTCTCCACCAACATTACATTAGCAAATAGCCCACAGATATAACAAAATCACAAAGGTGCATAAATAGATAATCGCACATTCACACACGTGATTTTGAATTAAAGTAGCAACCTCTACTCTTATGACTGACAATGGCATATGTTATTAGATAATAAACAAATTAAAGTCAACAAATTAGAATATGGTGGCTGACCCTTTTCGTCCACCATGTAAACGGGTGGGTGCTCTCTCAAAAAAAACAATTCAACAACACATTTAATAATATCAAAACAACATGAAATGTTAAAGAGGTGCTGCAAGTTACCAAAAGTTCATCAAAAAAAAATCCAAATTAATCTTAAATAAATAAGATTCAAATTCAAATTTGGATTTTGAGCACAAGATGCCGGCCAACGTGTAGGCAGATGTATGATTCTATATCTGTAGCCTAGTATATATAAGATCAAATATTCATCTTCACAATCAAATTTCACATGCATATAATATATGATTCCCTACAGATATACACAATAGCTTTGAATATATGGAAAATGATCATTCCAATGCATGCAAGAGGCCGGGAAACAAATAAATTCATATTTAAATGCATTGTACCATGCTCTTGACACTACAGATGTCCCATTATTCTAGTGAAAAAACATGGCAATTTCTAGTCCAATAGGCAAAAGGATGCAGAAAACTAGAAACATGAAAAGAGGTATATGTAATTGAGAGTAATGGCAACGCATGCATTTATATTCCATGAAGGTAAGAACACTAGTGCAGCTAATATTTTTCTTACAGTGCCTCTAAAGCCAAACCATCCTACAAGCAAACAAGTTGCAAAATCAAGTTTCACTCAAGAACACAAGAGCCATTGCCATTTGCAGGAGAAGAAACCTATTCACTCTAGTTTAACAGTATGAGAATGTTTAAAAAATTTTCGTGCAAAATTTGATCATTCCTTATACCTCAGAATTCATGTAAATAAATTTTAACACATAGATCAACCACAGATATCATCATCAAAGTAGTTCACACGTAAACATACGCAAATAATAAGTAATAATTTAAAAAAATACCGTTCACACCAACGATATTGTTCCTCAAACTCTTCCCAGAACCACATTCTACGTTGCATTGAGTTACTATCCTCTCCATATTTGTAAACAAGGCACCACCATTTTTCTGCAATATCATTCATCAGATCAATATCCTCCCATCATCATCCATTTGGAGCTCAATGGTACAAGCCAGGGATCCAACTTCAATCGTCGCGGACGTTGGCAGTCCCCTCTTTGTCCGCTCCTCAATCTGGCCACCGTCGATTGAACTAGGGCGGAGAGGTCGAGGGTGAAGCCGACCGGAGATCTACGCTTGAGGCCTGCGTACCACCGCCGTTCACGCCGTCTATATATGGAGAAAGCACCGAAAAAGGGATGCATCGCCGAGGGGATCAGAAGCACAGAGAGAAATGAGAAGACAAAGCGTAGGCAAATCGTCCGTCTCTCGCATCAGCCGATCGCAGAAACCGCTCGGTGGGGCCGACCATTTCTACCTCTGCTGTCACTGTGTCAGGAGGTCGGCGATGGAGGTGAAGATGATCCGCCGATTAAAAAGACACTGGATGAGCGGGAAAAACCCTTACGTTCTACGCCGGCGCGATGAACTCGCGGGTGTGGCAGGGTCTAGTGGCGTCGTGTGGAAACGACTCCGAGATTTCCGTCCTCCGCAGCCACCTGAAAACGCCATACTAGGAGGCGCTCCTCAGGAGTCGAGATCAACACCGCCCGAATCGGCGACGCCATCTACTACGGCTGCGTGGCGGTGATCCTCGCTGACTTCTACGACCTCCCGTTCGCTGATGTATTGAACTGGGAGAGCTTCTCGGATGACGAGCACTTCCACCATACGCCAAAGCAGATCGGGAAACGTTTAGGTTTACCAAGATGTAGAGCAAAGCGCTTATAACATGTTGTAAGAATATTAGAATAGACAAAGAGAGGAGAGGGAAGGTTCAGGCTTTTCATTCATCATACCGAATTCTTATACAAAGGTATCATTATATACAAGGTAATAATGAATACATATAAAAGGTAGTAACCATATCAATTACAACTGCTACCATATATATAATAATGTCCACAATAATCATATTTATAAGATTTTCAAATTTATTTTATTTTCCTTTAAAAAAAAAATTTCCTCCCCTTTCTTCCTCAGCTCTCCGGACCAAAGATGGAAATGAAATAATTTTAAAAAGACCAAAATACCTTCTAATTATAACTTATTATTTTTCCGGTTGGAATTTCGACAAGGTTGCAAAACTCGGCCGCCTAGCCGCCCGCCTAGGCGCTAGGCGGCCCCGAGCCTTGGAGTTTTGGCCAAAACTCGGCCGGCCGCCTAGGCGGCCTGGGCGGCCAAACTCGGCCAACTCGGCCGAGTCGGTCAACTCGGCCGAGTCGACCGATTTTGTCCGATTTTGACTGATTTTGTTCGATTTTGACCGATGTCGTCTTTCATTAATTATTGATTTTAATATTATTATGACATTATGACTTATAAATTATCATTATTTCATTTATTTAGATGTGTTATTTGAGTGAACGTTGAAAACAACCTCATTAAAATTGTCGAACTACAAGTCTGTTACTATTTTTTTTATTTTTTTTGGTGCCCGCCTAGCGCCGCCTAGAATCCGCCTAGGCGCCGCCTAGACCGCTTAGGCGCTAGGCGCTGCCCGGCTGCCCGACTAGCGCCTAGCGCCTACTGCAACCATGAATTTCGATAATGTGGCCTTGGGTTTAATGATGGTTATGTCCTTGAGTTTATGTCCTTGTTTTTATTGCTGTGTTGATTGTACATTATGTTATGAATATTGTACATTATTTGTTTTATGACAGAATTTCCTAAACATATTCTGTTACTGTCAAATGCTACTGCATATTCTGTTAAATATTATTAATTATTTATTATTAAGGTTGGCAATTGCATAAATGAGTAAGACCTAAGTCCGCGTTTCTTAAACTTCTATTTTCATCTACCTTATCGCGAACTAAGACTCAGACAGTCAGATATACGTTTCTTCTTCATCTTCCTTCATTGCTGAGAATCAGGTATTGTACGTTTTCGCTTTCACGGAATGGATAGAAATCTCAGTAGTTTCAAATTATTCAGGTTTCATCTTCCTTATCGTACAATAACAATACGTTTCCGCTTTCTCCGTCTCAATTTGATATCGCAGAGATTGGGATGTGATGGAATAATTACGGAGCGAAGCAATATAGAGCGGATCACACCCGGCACCGAGTGGACTACACACGCGGCCGGACAGACCATGGAGAGGTCTACCTATCACGGGGTCCCCGGTTACTATGCACACGAAGTGACGAACCACCCCGGGGTCGGCCAACATGGGCTCAGCACCCCGGGGTCGGCCAACATGGGCTCGGCATCTCGGGGTCGGCCAACATGGGCTCGGCACCCCGGGGTCGGCCTACGTAGGCCGACCACCACGGGGTCAGCCGGCACACCCGAGGTCGGCCTACGCAGGGTCAACCAACCCCGGGGTCGGCCTGGCGTGAGGTCGGCTCGCCGTCGAGCCGACCTCCACGGGCTCGGCCTAGCCCATGGCCGGCACCTTGGTCGAGCTCCGCGCTCGGCCAAGGACCAGGTCCTCGCGTGGAGCGAGTCCCGCGGCTCCTCCCGCGTGACACGGGCCCGGTCCGGCGGGGGGTATAAAAACACTCCCCCCCTGGTGTCCTATTCAAGTATCTCCTACCTTCAGACAATACTTGTAACGTTATCACACGTCCCCAACCTCTGTAATAGTACCATACGCTCAAATAATACAATATTTATCATTTTATTATTCGTTCGTCATATTCAATCTTATATACGGGTTGTATAATCCGGACCCCCGGGTTCATATAATCCATCATTGGTGCCCTTGTTGAGAGCGGTTTGATAAACATTATTTTTTTTTGTTATTTTTAATAATCTTTTTATAGTTAATTTGTAATATTAATTAATTTTATATTTATTTTTATTTATTATTGTTATTATTAGTAGCTTTGATAGTTATTCAATTTTAGGTTGTTTTAATTATTAAATTTGTCTATTATTTGAATTCTGTCAGTTTAATAATTCATTGATTCTAATTTAATTATAATATTATTAATTTTAGTAGTACATGTTCAGTAGGAGTTTAATAAAGGTAGATTAGTTATATATGATATCTAATAAGATTATTATTATTATTATTATTATTATTATTATTATTATTATTATTATTATTATTATTATTATTATTATTATTTAGGAACAAAGGACTCGCAGACTTTTTCTCTATCAAAGCTACGATCCTATTGAATAGCTGAAGTTTCGGACTAGACCGCATCGGAAGACGCAGCAACGTTCGGTACAGCTCCGATTGGACTGAGGATTATAAATAGAGGGTAGAAGGCATAAAGTCCATGATAATCAATCGTCCCGGACCAATTCCGGTGGAGGTGAACAAAGACTCTTCGATTGGCGGTAGAGATTCCAGGCGGCGACTTGTCCGGCACAAGCAGTTCTTGGCGGTGCGCAGCAATAGCATTTTTTGGTTCAATCAGCTTAGTTTTTCATTAATCTTTTCAATTTGCTTAGTAAATTGCACTGTCGATTTTGATGATTGCTAGTAGAGCTTTTTGGTTTGGCAACAAAGACTCTGAATTTGTTTAGATAATTGTTTGGCAGTAACAATTGCACACGCCATTTCCTCATCCAACAAAGACTCTGAATTTGTTTAGATAATTGTTTGGCAGTAACAATTGCACACGCCATTTCCTCATCCATTCATTCCTTTTATTTACTCTATCAAGATTAAATGTTCTGATTTTTTAGCTCTATTACATTGTAGTATCTGTTCATATACTTTCTCAACCTACTGAAACACAAAGAGCTAATAACGCCTCAACTGAGGCTCGAACTCACAACCTTCCAAATGGAAGTCTAACCCGGGTACCATTAGACCACATAGTCCTGGTAAATGTTCTGATTTAATTGCTGTTAATTTCATGTTTTTAGACCTTTTTAATTTGATTTTTTAGTTAATATTCTGGTTCATGGTAATTTACTTGTTCACCTTCTTAAGTTTTGATTCGATTATTCATTCGTTTAGCTTTCAGAATTTTAATTATTTGATTCCTAATTAATTAGCATTGAACCTTTAAATTGTGTAATTAATTATTTTAATTTCAAGTTATTAAATTGCCGATCTGGTTAATGTTTCTCGAATTTATTCGATGTCTTGCTATTTCATTATGAGGTTATAAAAATATTTTTTCCATTCGTTATTTTCTTCTTGGTAATTTAATTAATCCATTCTGATTATCAATTATGTTTCCTTGACTTCAGATTAATATTAAGTGTTCTCATTCAATTTAATTTCACTGCAATTCAAACTTTATTTTCTCTTTCCACTCTCTTAAGTAATTAAATTGCATTGTAACAATTCTTTGTGGGATCGACCCTTGCTATTTGCACATTATCACTACACCTGATTCGTGCACTTGCGAGGACTATATTAAAATTGTCCATTCGCAACGATGACAGGATCCGGGTCGAACACCCACAACTCGCAGGGTTCACGCAACACACGCGACCTCTCCCTTGCCAACTACCCCAACGGGACCGTGGCAAGTCGGCAGATTATGCCCGTGGTGGCGGGAGGGGACCTCAGAGATCAGATCAACGGGAGTCGGCGGGGGACAGTGGAGGACCTCCGGGGGTTGCTCACCAACAATCGCCCGCTCAATGGGACGGCGCCACCCGTACCATCACCGATCCTGACTCCCCAAGAGGAGGCCGCCGCACTCGAGCAGGCGGCGGGCGTGCTCAACCGTGTTGCGGCAGGGCTGCGACAGGGTGCCCCGACACCTCCACCTCTGACCCCCCAGGGGGGCATGGTGGTCCCAGCACTCATGCGCCCCGAGCACCCGGGACGCTGGCAGAGGGAGAAGTTAACTCGCCACAACCATCTGAGAGGCGAGGCGAAGCGGAGGCCAGCAGGGGCCGGCACGAGCAACGGGAAGAGAGGAGGACTCGGTCAACCCGGGCCACATCTACGCTCGGGCAGTTGGGTCCTCGAGTGCCGGCACGAGACCGCCTAGGGCTGAGGCCGGCCGTGAACGCTAGACAAGCGGAGTTGTCGTGATCGCGGAGGTCCCGGAGCCGTGAACCTCGTGTTCCCCACCAGTGGAGCGCTCGGGGGAGACCAGAGGCCAGCCTCCAAGCTCCTAGCGCGACGAGATGGATCAACTGCGCAGGCAGATGCACGAGTTGCAGCGCAAGATCGAGGCGCGCGACGAGTCACCGGAGCCTCGGGACGCCTTGGTCACACCTTTCGCGCCGAGCCCCTGCCTCGGGACTTCTGATTCCCGGCCATCAAACCCTACACGGGGGCGACGGACCCACGGGATCATCTCAACAGGTACATGGCGGTCATGATGATGATAGCTGTCAATGACGCCATCATGTGTCGCGGCTTCTGCACAACTCTGGATGGCCAGGCCCAAGACTGGTTCGGGTCCTTGCCGGGGGAGTCCATCCCCACTTTCGCCGTCCTAGCTAAGAAGTTTATGTCACACTTCGCTGGCAGCATATAACGAAGGAAGCAGTTCGCCGACCTGTGCTACCTGAAGTAACACAAGTCGGAGACCTTGACGGAGTATCTGAGTAAGTGGAAGAAGGAGGCCATGGGGGTGACCAATTTCGACTAGACCTGGAAATTTGTGTATACGGGTTCGTTAACGGGTCGACACGAGAGGCGGGTCGACATCTGAGAGGCGAGGCGAAGCGGAGGCCAGCAGGGGCCGGCACGAGCAACGGGAAGAGAGGAGGACTCGGTCGACCCGGGCCACATCCGCACTCGGGCGGTTGGGCCCTCGAGTGCCGGCACGAGACCGCCTAGGGCTGAGGCCGGCCGCGAACACTAGACAAGCGGAGTCGTCGTGATCACGGAGGTCCCGGAGCCATGAACCTCGTGTTCCTGGGCCCCAGGAGCTGACCCCACCAGTGGAGCACTCGGGGGAGACCAGAGGCCAGCCTCCAAGCTCCTAGCACGACGAGATGGATCAACTGCGTAGGCAGATGCACGAGTTGCAGCGCAAGATCGAGGCGCGCGACGAGTCACCGGAGCCTCGGGGCGCCTTGGTCACACCTTTCGCGCCGAGCCCCTGCGTTGGGACTTCCAATTCCTGGCCATCAAACCCTACACGGGGGCGACGGACCCACGGGATCATCTCAACAGGTACATGGCGGTCATGATGATGACAGGTGTCAATGACGCCATCATGTGTCGCAGCTTCTGCACAACTCTGGATGGCCAGGCTCAAGATTGGTTCGGGTCCTTACCGGGGGAGTCCATCCCCACTTTCGCCGTCCTAGCTAAGAAGTTTATGTCACACTTCGCTGGCAGCATACAACGAAGGAAGCAGTTCGCCGACCAGTGCTACCTGAAGCAACACAAGTCGGAGACCTTGACGGAGTATCTGAGTAAGTTGAAGAAGGAGGCCATGGGGGTGACCAATTTCGACTAGACCTGGCAATTCGTGTACACGGGTTTATTAACGGGTCGACACGATAATGACACGAACACGATAATGACACAAACACGACACGATAAGGTTAACGGGTTCAAATTTGTAACACGTACACGAACACGATTTGTTAACGGGTTAAACGGGTTGACACGATAGATACATTTTGTTTATAGGTTTCGGGTCGTATCGACACGGTATAACACGAAACACGTTTAAACCCACTAAACCTATTAATATATTAAAAAAACTAAAATTTAAAGTTAAGTTATATATAAAAGAAATAAAACCTACAATTCAATCCATCAAACAAACTTCAAAAATATTCAATTTATAACATTCATAAATTAATAAAAATCCAAAAATCATTATTAAGGAAGTCCATGCTAGTTTTAGAATAAAATTGAACACAATAAAAATTCAAACTTCATATTGTTGAACATCAATAATTGGTGTAGGATTTTAACCTAATATAGTAAATTCATCCTTAGTCATGTACTCATGTTCATGATATCTTTTGTAATCTCATTCATGACAATGGTTCTTAGCGGGTTCTAAACAGGTTTGTGTAAACGGGTTCGTGTAAACGGGTTAACACGATAATATTAACGGGTTAAATGGGTTCTTAATAGGTTTAACAGGTTGACCCGTTAAGATACGAAACATAACGGGTCCTTAATAGATCAACCCGTTAACGACCCGGGACATGTTAAGGCTAAACACTAACCCGTTATTTTCGTGTCCGGTTTCATGTCGTGTTAACGGGTCGTGTCCATAATTGCCAGGTCTAATTTCGACGAAAGGTCCGCCATCCTGTTCTTCACCAACAACCTCAGGTCCGGTCTTTTCCACAGCGACCTCGTCTGGAACGAGCCCAAGACGTACACGGAGCTAATGGACCGCGCCGCGCGGTATGTCAATGCCAAGGCGGCAGAGAAGAGGAAGAAAGAGGAGGAGGAGGGCCGGGGCCGGAGCGACAAGGCGCCTCAACCTCAAGAGGACCGTCGCCCATCACGGTCACGCCGTGATCGGGGTCCCCGTCTAGCCCCACTACGACACCTGACCCCATTGACACAGCCCGTGACCGTTATTCTGGACCATGTGGAGGACATGGGCATCGTGTCGTTCCCCGAGGAATGCTTAAAGATCTCCCCCAAGGACGACCCGAAGAAATACTGTCGTTTCCATCGGCAGCGCGGGAACGACACGGACGAGTGTATGGTCCTCAAGAGACAGATCGAGGAGCTCATCTAGCGGGGGTACCTAGGCCAATACGTGAAGAGGATATGGCAGGACCCCGCCAAAGGCCCTGAAAACACCCGGAAGAAGAAGGGCGGTGTCGGACCATCCGCCTCTGCCCCGCGCAAGAGGGAACTCGGCCAACTCACGGAGGACGAGGAGACCGAGCCAGACAACCCGCCAAAGAAGAAAGTCATCCACGCCATCTTCGGCGGCCCGGAAGGTGGAGACATGCCCACCGAGAGGAAGAGGTGGGCACAAAGCCTATACGTGGGGGAGGTCATCCGGGTACCCCATGAGCCGAACCCGCGGTGGAGACGGAAGAGGTCATTCTGGACCTCAGCCGACCCGACAGGATGGTGAAGGTGGGTACAGGCCTCCGGTCGACCTCCGGGGTCAGATCATGGAGGTCATCCGCAGCTACAAGGATGTGTTCGCCTGGGGTCCCGAGGACATGCCGGGCCTCAGTCTGGAGGTCATCACGCACAAGCTGGCGGTGGACGCCAAAGCCAAGCCGGTCCAGCAGCGGAAGCGCTACCTCGCCGCGGACAGACGAGAATTTGTGAAGAAGGAGGTCGACACCCTCCTCGAGATAGGGCACATAAGGGAGGTCCTATACCCGGCATGGCTCGCGAATGTAGTCCTCGCACTTAAACCACCTACGTGGAGGATGTGTGTGGACTACACGGACCTCAACAAGGCATGCCCCATGGACCCCTTCCCGCTACCCAACATAGACCAGCTGGTGGACCATACGGCGGGATGCGCGCTCATGAGCTTCCTAGACGCCTTCCGAGGGTACCACCAAATCTTCATGCACGAGGACGACGAAGAGAAGACGGCGTTCACTACCCCCGAAGGGGTCTTTTGCTACCGGGTCATGGCCTTCGGGCTCAAGAACTCGAGAGCCACGTACACAAGAATGTTGGCCAAGGTGTTCAAGAACGTCCTCGGCCGGAACCTCCAAGCTTACGTCGACGACATGATTGTTAAGAGCTCCAAGGCCGACCTCCACATAGCCGACCAGAACCGAGGTACCCCGAAGTCAAAATGGGGATGCGGACTTGCTCTCCAAGCTCGACCTCGGCACCCCAGAGCTTGTCTCTAAGATAACACAGATTGAGGACCTCCAGAGGTCCAGCCTAGAGGCCTACCCAGTCCTCCCCATACAAACTCAGCCCCCATGCTGGTTAGACCACCTGGTGAAGTACAAGAGAACCGGCACCCTGCCAGCAGACGAGGCGGCGGCCAAGGCAGTCAAGAGGAGGTCACCAACATACATACTCCTTGGCGACACCCTTTACAAAAGGTCCTACAACGGCGCCCTCCTCCGGTGTTTATACCCAGACGAAGCTAAGTCCGTCAAGGAAGAGATACATGAGGGCACTTGCGCGGCATACCAAGGAGCCTTCGCCATGGCGAGGAGGGCCCTATTGCAAGGGTACTTTTGGCCGAATATGGCCAAGGAGTGCGCAGAGTACGCCCGGGGGTGCCCGACTTGCCATCACTTTCACGCAAAGCCGGTTCGCCCAGCAACCAGCTATATGCCTATCAGCACGGTGATCCCATTCTCAAGGTGGGGAATCGACATAGTCGGGGCCCTACCCATGGGGCCGCGAAGATGAAGTACATAATAGTCTCCATAGACTAATTTACAAAGTGGGTCGAAGCCGAGCCCCTCGCCACCATCACGAGCACCCGGTGCACGGAGTTCGTACGGAGGAACATTTTGTACCGCTTTGAGGTCTCCATGCAAATCATCTCCGACAACGGGCGTCAATTTGAGAGCAAAGAATTTAAGGCGTTCTGCAACCAATGGTACATAAAACACACCCGCGTGGCGCTGGCATACCCACAGGCAAACGGACAGGTGGAAAACGCCAACAGAACTATAGTGGACGGCATAAAAAAGAACCTGGACGCAGCCAGAGGAACATGGGTGGAGGAGCTGGACACCGTCCTATGGGCATACCGCACCACCCCAAGAAGGGCCACCGAGGAGACACCGTTTGCGCTAGCATACAGGTTCGAAGCACGGGCCCCACCGAAGCCGCGATACCATCCTATCGGGTCACGGTGTACGACCCCGACCTCAATGAGAAACACCACGACGCCGACCTCCACCTCATCGACGACAAAAGGGAGGACGCCATAGTTCGTGCGGAGAATTACCAGCGTCAAACAAAGGCATACCACGACAACAGAGTCCGACGCCGCTACTTCCAGGTCGGCGATTACGTCCTCCGAAGGAGGGTGGCAAGACGATCCCAGGACGGAGGCAAATTTGCCAAGAAGTGGGAAGGACCATATGTGGTCGAAGCCATAATACGCCCGGACAGCTACAAGTTGAGGACCCCGTCGGGCAAGACGGTGGACAGGGTGTGGAACTCGGAGCACTTGTTAAAAGTTTACCAGTAGAAGCACAATTGTACGGCCTGCACCCCCCCAATAACGGCCCGGCTCCCCATAATAATGTCTTGTTTTCGTTCGTAATGGAATAATGAATTTCGTTGAGAAATTATCCTACCCCGAGTTGTGGAAGAACACAGGCACACGTGAGGTCGGGCACCGCGGGGTCGGCCGACAGACCTGAGGACGGCCATCTCAGGGTCAGCCCCCGGGAAGGCGGCTATATGCGCGGCGACCGCGACGGCCAGCTTAGACGTAGCACACACCCTAGGGGCGGTACGAGGTCCGGCCTCGCTTACCGCCAAACGGAAGGGTTTGGGGCACGAGTCGAAGGACTCCAACCCCAGAATCGCTAAAACGTCCTAGGGGCGGTACGAGGTTTGGTCTCGCCTACCGCCAAACGGGCGTAACGCAATATTAACACCCTAGGGGCAGTACGAGGTCCGACCTTGCCTACCGCCGAACGGAAGGGTTCGGGGCACGAGTCGAAGGACTCCAACCCCAGAATCGCTAAAACGTCCTAGGGGCGGTACGAGGTCCGGCCTCGCCTACCGCCGAACGGGCGTTACGCAATCTTAACACCCTAGGGGCGGTACGAGGTCCGACCTCGCCTATCGCCGAACGGAAGGATTCGGGACGCGAGTCAAAGGACTCCAACCCTAGAATCGCTAAGACGTTCTACGGGCGGTACGAGGTCCGACCTCGCCTATCGCAGAACGAGCGTAACGCAATCTAAATACCCTAGGGGTGGTACGGGGTCCGGCCTCGCCTATCACCGAACGGAAGGATTCGGGATGCGAGTCAAAAGGCTCCAACCCGATAATAGCTAAGACGTTCTAGGGGCGGTACGAGGTCCGACCTCGCCTATCGCCGAACGGGCATAACGCAATCTAGATACCCTAGCGACGGTACGAGGTCCGACATCGTGTACCAACCACGACGGAAGAGCTTAACGACCCAAGTATGGTGGCTTGGGGTCGAAGGGCTACCCTAAGGTGAGCCTGAGGTCCGACCTCATTTGCCGCTCGGCAGGGTCTCGGCCGACTTCCCAAGGAGGTCTTGGCGGACTTTTTCGATGAGGTCTTGGTCGACCTCTTGAGGAGGTCTCGACCGACCTCTCAGGGAGGTCGCGACAAACCTCTCGAGGAGGTCTCCGCCGACCTCTCGGGGAGGTCTCGATCGACCTCTCGCGGAGGTCTCGACCGACCTCTCGGGGAGGTCTCTGCCGACCTCTCGAGGAGGTCTCCGCCGACCTCTCGAGGAGGTCTCCGCTGACCTCTCGAGGAGGTCTCCGTCGACCTCTCGAGGAGGTCTCCGCCGACCTCTCGACCGACCTCTCGAGTGGGTCACAGCCGACCTCTTGAAGAGTTCTCGGCCGACCTCGCCTATCGCCATACGGATGAGCCACGTCTCCCCAACGTCCGGCTGAAGGAAAGCCTCAACGCCAACGGGGTCAATGTGAATCCGCTCCAAAGGGACATCATCACAAGCACCGTGTGGAAGGTCTGAAATCAAGTCCGGATTGGATGGAATGTCCGTGGCCGAGCCCCGAGGGGAAGTCAGATGAACATCTCCATTGGCCACCTCCATCGGGTTGGCTGGTGACTTCGGGTTTTCGAGTTCAGCCGGGAGACCCCACGCCACGTGGTCGAGGGTCTCGTCTCTCTTGCAAAGAACGAACTAAACCCTACGCTGCATCACATACTCTCCCACATTGTACATCTGCAGCCCCTGCACAGCCACGAGCCCTTTCCCAATGAGGTCGAGTAGAAGGTCCCCAAAGGTCTCCAACGCATGCTCGGCGAGGTGGGCCTTCACATCCTTGATGAACACCTCGGAGCCCTTGTAGCTTGACAGGGCTGCCTTTAAAGCCCACCTCAGAGTCCCTGTAACTCGACACGGCTGCCTTCAAAGTCTCCTCATGCACCGGGCGCTCCCGCGCATGGCTGGCAAGCAACTCGGCATACTTGCCCTCCAACGCCGCAGGCCTGCTCCCAATGGCCTTGTGCGCCGCCTCCAACTCTTTGCGACCCCTCATCCCGGCCCCCAGCTGCGCCTGAAGGGTCCTCAACACGCTCTCCATGGACGCCGCTCGGGCAACTGCTTGCACAACAGCAAGCATAGACGAAGGATAAAGCGTTAAAACACGAGGGGGTCCGTAATTATCAACCGGCTTTGGTACTCTCTTGGGCTGACGACTTCTCGCAGCCCCGAGAGTGGGGGACTGATGATGGAATAATTACGGAGCGAAGCAATATGGAGCGGACCACACCCGGCACCGAGTGGACTATGCACGCTGCCGGACAGACCATGGAGAGGTCTACCTATCACGGGGTCCCCGGCTACTATGCACATGGAGTGACGAACCACCCCGGGGTCGGCCAACATGGGCTCGGCATCTCGGGGTCAGCCAACATGGGCTCGGAACCCCAGGGTCGGCCTACGTAGGCTGACCACCACGGGGTCGGCCGGCGCGCCCGGGGTCGGCTGGCACACCCGGGGTCGGCCTACGCGGGGTCGGCCTGGCGTGAGGTCGGCTAGCCGTCGAGCCGACCTCCACTGGCTCGGCCGAGCCCATGGCTGGCACCTTGGCCGAGCACTGCGCTCGACCAAGGACCGGGTCCTCGCGTGGAGCGAGTCCCGCAGCTCCTCCCGCGTGACCCGGGCCCGGTCTGGCCGGGGGGTATAAAAATACCCCCCGGTGTCTTATTCAAGTATCTCTTACCTTCACACAATACTTGTAATGTTATCACACGTCCCGAACCTCTGTAATAGTACTATACGCTCAATTAATACAATATTTATCATTTTATTATTCGTTCGTCATATTCAATCTTATATAAGGGTTGTATAATCCGGACCCCCAGGTTCATATAATCCATCAGGATGATTGAAGCAATTCAACGGATTCAATGGGCTTTCTAATGTTTTCATCAAAGGTAAATTTATGTTTACTAATTTTATTCAACACTTCTTTTCGTTGTTCACCCAGTATGCCTTTTTTACTCCATCTATCCTCTGCTATTTAAAGACTCCATTGTACAACAGTGAAGGCACCACGGAACAATAGCTGCATTTTATTTTTTTTCTTTTCTAAAAATTTACTGTGTTTCTCCCAGCATAAGTTTCTTTAGAGGTTTGTTTTTCTCAACAACTTTAATTAATTATTTATGTTGTTAATTTGATTTTTTCCCTTGTGTATAACTATGTGATTCAGTAGAAAGACATATTGGTAAATACATATTGTTAGAAGTAGTAGGTCTCATTGTTAAATGTGGTTTCATTGATAAATGTCGTACTTTCCCTTGTGTATGACTTGTGTTTGCTTTCATGTCGTTCTTTCACTAGGATACCAGTTAAAATGCACATTGGATCATTAGTCTGTCAGTTAACATACCCCCCAAAAGTTCGAGTTGTCTTAAACATTTGGAATAGGCTTGTCTTCTTGTTGCTTATCCCTAAAAGGCCAGAGTGCATTTGCTCTATTATCTCCAAGTTCTGGACACTGATATCAAATAACAAGTACAACATTCATACGAGATATTTTCCCAACACATGCCACTAGGATCTATAATCTATTCCAATGATGTATATGATGTATAATAACTGAAAAGGCAGGCACAATGGTAGGAATTTGTAGATTAATAATCTAGAGTAATAAATAAACCAAATTGCTATTAACAAGGCTGCCTGGTAGAATCAATATTCATGTGGTCAAATAATCCGTTAAAGGTAACCTGGAAGAATAGCAGAGTAAATTGCTTAATTTCACCTTAACAGAAGCAGAAATTTTGGTTTCAGTTTGAAGTGTAGACTTAATTTGATGTTATATTCCATAATTATGCATACAAAACAAAAGCTTGATGTATTCCAATGGAATTTTTTATTATGGTATGTAGCTGTAAGAATTTTGCTTTCATTTCATTTGAACTGCAGACTTAATTTGGTTACTATTTTTATTTTTATTTTTTATTTTGCTTTATGTTTCTTTCTGATTTCTGAATTGTGAGGAATGAAATAAACCAACAGCTCTAGCCTAATGCCATTAATAATAGAAAGATTTCAACTTTGATTATGTACTGTTCTTGTATACCACAATCAGGCAACAATTATCATATTTTGATGACTATGGATTCATTCATATTGCTTGCAGACTACCTAGGATCAACATTTAGATCCTTTCATATTGTGAACAACAAAGTATAAAAGCCAATTAATCATTCAACTTGACATGCATGAAGGGATTGCCATTTTAGTTGTAGCTTAGTTACCCGTTGTCAATAATACAATGTAGAGTTTGTGACATTTTCCTTTCCCTATTTCATCTTGCAATTCAATTTTATAGTGGGTTACTATTTCTTGCTTTTTTAAGGATAAAACTTTTATGTTTCTTTTTGATTTCTGAATTACTAAGAATCTTGTATAGTTTTTATGCTTATGTAGTTATTATTATATCACTTCCTCTGGTATCTTGCTCCCTTATGATGCACATGCTTTCATGAATATCTTGTATTGCTAATATATATATATATATATATATATATATATATATATATATATATATATATTAACAGATATCCTCAAGGAATGATTGGGTTTATTATTATTATTATTTTTTTTTTCAGAAATGGAATCTCACATTTTAATCCCTCAAATCACAACTGAGATAAAACAATGGAGTTGTAAAGTTTGTGTTATTGAAAAGTTGAACACAAGATAGTCAAAGACCAAACCCAGAACCTTGTACAAACCTATAACATTTCAAGATGAAGCGGTTACTCCTTTTATCATTCATGAATTTTAAACATAATTCTATTGTGCATATTTTAAGCTTATGAATATTTGTTATATTTTGTGCTTAATTATTGACATCTTTTGAAAATATAATTATAGGGCAAAAAAGTTCAAGGAATGACTCATTAGAATGATATTGAACTGCTTGATGAAAGGCTCAAGTTATACTCCACATATATTATCTCTAATGCATTAGTCTCTCGTGCTAATGAATTTTTCAATGTCCCAGATGAGAAATATAGGTTTGTTTGGTCAATTAATAGAAAAAATCTTATACAAGATGTTAATGATGATCAACAATTGGATTTGCAACCTTCTTCTGACATAGATACAAAACCATTTGGACAATTGTATGCCTACAAATCTAAAAGACAAGCAATCAGTGAGTTTAGATTCTTCCATGTGTTTTTTATTTGTAATCAATTATTTATATTTAGAACATATTGTGTCAATCTAATTCTAATATTATTTGTAGATATCATTGGAGTTGTGATTTCTAAACTTCCAAGAGAATTTATTGTCACCAACTGGATAGGACAACAAAAAGCTAATGATTTTGTAATGGTTGATGAAGAGTATGTTTATTGAATTTATTTAAGTTTGAAAGTTTTGTCTATAATAGTTTGGAAGGAAGCATGATTAATTTACACCTTTATGTTTTGTTTTTAGATTATTTGCATGCATTGTGTATCAACAAATAAAATATTATTGTCAGCTAAGCTTGTCATGATCTATTTATAAATAACTTATTAATCTCTTTATAAATTCTTTAATAATCTCCCATGCTTAAACCTATAATTTTCACAATGTGGGGAAATTTTACGGTTTATCAAGGGATTGAAAGTGACAAAGAACTCTAATAAGGAGATTCTCCAGTTGTTCTTGGAAGAAGGATTACTGTCACCCCATATCAAGGTTTGAATGCGATCTTAATATTGTGGAGACTGCATTCTGGATGTTCCATTTTGTGTTATACAGAGTAAAAAAAAATCTGTAGTAGTCAAGCCTTTTATGCTCATTTCTTTAACTAAAAATAAATTGCCTTAATAAAACCATGCAAGCCATAAATTCAATCCTTCTAACTCAAATGTTGTCGGTAGGATGAAAGGAGGAACTTGTCATTTTCCTTATCAAGTGTGTTTAACATGTTAAATAGGAATTTCCTTACCTACAAGATCTGATTCTGGTGTAGAAGTGAATCCGTTTGGTAAACGTGCTGAGGCTCTTAAAGAATGGTAACCTAAATTCATCTTTTGTCTTTCAATTATATCCTATTTGTTGCACATACTAAATGGTTCTATGCTGTCGATAGGGCGACGGCTAATTCATTGGTTATTGAAAGATTGATTGTTGAAAAGGCACATAACAATGCTGTTAGTGAATTGGCAAGTCCTCTAGATCAACAAATATCACCAATTACAAATTTAAAAAAAGTCGTTTGAGCAGGTTTCTCACTAATGTTACACCCTTTTATTGTTTACATTTTCTTTTTAACTTCTTTTACTCATTTTTATTTTTATTTTGTTATTTTATGCATATGTTCAAAATTAAGCCAAAAGCAGTCTGGGTTAAATCAAAGATCACACTTATAGACAATGGAAATCCTACCTACTACATTGATTGTAACTATTGTGACAAGAAAATTAATTGTAATGAAGGTATTAAATTTTGATGCATGTTTTGTGGGCATGCCAATGCAATTTCTATCAAGAGGTAAATCTTAACTCTTCAACATACTTGTACACATACTTACAGCACGTTTGGTTCACAGAATGAGTTTTAAGGTAATAGGAATGCTATTCCATAAGGAATGGAATAGGCAAGGAATAGAATATAAATTTTATTCTATTGTTTGGTTCGCGGAAGGAATAGACTTTAGGATTACATTACAATGTTTGTTTGATTTAAGGAATAGAAATGAAATATATTTTAAAAGACATAAATGCCCTTATAAAAATATGTAATGGTGGCGATGGTGGTGGTGGCAGTGGCGTTGGTGGCGGCGGCGGCGGCGATGGTGGTGGTGGTGGTGGTGGCGACGGTGGTGGTGGTGGTAGCAACGACGATGGTGGCGATGGTGGTGGTGGCGGTAGCGGTGGCGATGGTGGTGGCGGTGGCGGTGGCGGTGATGGTGGCGGCGGCGACGATGATTGTGGCGGTGGTGGGCGGTGGCAGTGGTGCTGCTGGGGTGGTGGCGGCGGCGGCAGCGACGACGATGGCGATGGTAGCGGTGGCGATGGTGGTGGCAACGATGGTGATGGTGGTGGCGGTGCTAGGGTGGTGGTGCTGGTGGTGGTAGCGGAGGTGGCGACGACGACACCGGTGGCGATGGTGGTGATGGTGGCGGTGGTGAAATAGGAAATAAATTTAATTTGGGGGTAAAATAGGAAATAGAAACTTTAGGTTATTCCCGAGAACTCAGGAATAGCCTAATACCAGGGGCCCCCCAGGAATCTCTATTCCCCTTGCAAGGGGAATAGGTCATTCCCGGGAACAATGTTCCTAGGAATACAAGGAGTTACCAAACAGAAGAATAGGCCTATTACTGGGAATGCTATGCCATTCTAGACCTATTCCGTGAACCAAACAGTCCATTATAGTATTATTATTTCATAGTAATCACGAGGCATTTTTTTACAGATATAGATTAATTGTTGAGCTATTTGATGGGACAGATAGAATTGAAGCAACAATGTTTAATCGTCATGTGGATAAGTTATTTTCTTTAACCGAAACAGAGAATGGCAATGATGGCTTTGATTTTCGAAAGCTCCAAAAAAAACTTGATACACCCACTTTTGCCGTTGAGCTTAGATGTCAACCCCAATACCGGGGAGGAATGACAACAACTTACACAGTTGCATCTATTTGTGAAGATATATCAACTTCATCAATTACCGGTACTAAAATGAAACTTGCCTTTGGAGAATCTAGCTATCTAGTTGAAGACTCAACAAATTTACTGTCCTCAAATGTTGACAATCACTGTGTGAGAGAAAAACGTCCTAGACTTGAGTTATATTGTGATTTTCACTTATATGAAGTCTTTATGTTACTTTTGTGCTATTTCAATAATTCATGACTCAAGTGTCTATATAGACACAAATAAAAGTTATTGATTTTGAATTTTATGTTATATCAAGTAATAACAATAATTTTTATAATTGTTAGTTATGTTGTTGCTTGTAATCAATAATAATTTCATTACTTTAAATACATTATAAGGTGTAGGAATAACCCTAAATTCTCATTTTCATAAACATGAGAATTTATAATAAAAAAGTGATATCAATTAAATTAAAAAAGTTCAAAGTTAATAAACTTTCATAATAAAAGTAAAATATTAAAAATAAGTTAATAAACTTTCATAGTAAAAGTAAAAATATTTTTAATAATTTAAAGTCCCATAGTATATATTTCCGTTTTTTGAAATGAAGTCCTATAGTATATAACTTCACATTCATTAAAGGAAAAATATAAGGCAAAAATAATTGGACAGTAGAAAAATATTCCATCATTATTTTAGTTGTGACAACTAAAGTTAATGATGGTATTGATATTATTTTCTTTTCAACAAAAATAATGATTTTAAATATGTTTGATAGGGTGAAAACACAATAAACCAATTCTATAAATAAAATGATATTTTTATTTTATAAAATATGCTAAGTTAATTTGATAAATTAGACTGTGAACTTGTTATTCTATATATATATATATATATATATATATATATATATATATATATATATATATATATATATAGAGAGAGAGAGAGAGAGAGAGAGAGAGAGATTCATATGTGAAGCTTAATTAAAATGTTAATTTCAGGATTGATGAGCCGTGTATTTTAATTTAATTAATAGTATTACCATTCATTTCCATTTCTGTTTTGCATTGTTTTGTATAATTATTTTTATAAATGGCAATTTATTTATGAAAAAATGAAATAATCCATTAAAGATGGAAGAAATTTTGTTTAAAATAGGAAATAAAATTCATTGAAAAGGTGAGAATAACAGATAGAGTGAGAGGGAGAGACAGTGAAGAACAAGGTGAGAATGGTCTATTGTGTAGAACAACAGCCACCAACAAGGTGAGAAAAAAGAGAAAATGACACTCGCGAACAGGAAAATACACGTAGACAAGTATCGAACGCGGAACGGTCGAGAAAAGCAGAGAGTGTGAGAAAGAGATTGAGAACGAGCGAGGACACCTACGTAGATCATAGTTAGTATGTGTACAATCTTATATTTGCCCCATTTAACACAATTTTTCTACATGAATCGTGTGGATGAAGTTGCAAAAAACTCAACTTGCTTTATATTCAATTCCCTAAATATTTTGTGTGGAACAATGAAAGAAAAATGTGGACACAGAGAAAGAAGAAAGAAGTCATAGGCAGACTTGTGACAGTCAATCCAACTGAAGGAGAGCGTTACTATTTACGGCTATTATTGATGAATGTTAGGACACCCAAATCATTTGAGCACTTAAAAAATGTCAATGGCTATCAGGCAGTTACATTTCGTGAGGCAGCTAAAAAATTGGGTCTGTTATCTGGGGATCATATTGTCGAAAAGTGTCTAGATGAAGCAGTATTATACCAGATGTCATCAAGTTTTAGGAGACTATTTGCAACCCTTCTAATTTTTTGTGATATCACGAATCCTTGCAACTTGTGGAAAAAATTTAAGTCATACATGTGTGAAGATCTACTCCAGACAAAACTACATACTGATGATGAAGTCCAACTGATGGTGCTTCAATTAATCGCAAATACAATAGAAGAAATGGGGAAGAAGATTGATGACAAAAACTTGGTCGATAACAAGTTATCTCTATCAACCCAAGAAAAGGAGGATAGAGAAATTGCAGCTGAATATGACATACAAGTAAGTGAATATGACTTGCTTTGTGTGGAAAATTGAATGTTGAGCAACGCAAAGCATTTGATACTATTATGACAAGTATCATTTCGAACTCGAGTGGAGTTTATTTTATAGATGGCCCTTGTGGTACGGGTAAAACATTTCTATATAAATGCTTATTAGGTACTATCAGGTCTAAAAAATGGATAGCACTTGCAACTGCAAGTTCAGGAATTGCAGCATCTATTTTGCCTGGTGGTCGTACTGCTCATTCGACATTCAAAATACCAATTGATGGAGATGATAAGTATGTCTGCAATATTGGAAAACGAACTGCAGAAGTTATTTTATTAAAAAAATGTAGATTGATTCTTTGGGATGAAGCCTGTAACACCCTGAAATTTTAAACTTTTTAAAAATTATATAATAAAGGTGAATTCTCATTAAATCCCAAAATCAAACATAAGAGTGCGGGGTGCTATGCCACATCTGAGCTGGAGAACTTAGATGCACAGGCTAACTAACTAAAATCCTCAATACAAATGTCAATACATAATCATGGCACGCAGGCCGAAGGGAAACTAACTAATCTATGCTTCGGATCTCTAGCGCGCTCCGGGTTTATTCATTGGTGCCTGAAAGCCAAATATATCTGTTCAGCGAATGATGCTGTTAACCCACTCCAACGCGTTGAAATACATTATAGATAGATATATATAGATATATGAAAACCATTTTGAAGCAAGAAGATATATACTTAAGAGACTCTAGCTTTAAAAACCAGGAGTAGACTCAGCAAATAGAGGCAAACACAATAATCAATGATACCAGTTAAGTAGAGACAACCATCATAAAGAATATGCATCTAAGGTCACGGATCACTTTCAAATGAATCATATCATCATCCAATCATCATTCGTGTCACACAAGCACACTTTGGTTGCGCCACGGGACCAATCACATGCCCCGAACATGAGGGTTAGTGCATATAGCACTAACACGACCCCGCAGTACCCTACCTCATACCACAGCATGAAGGGAGTTGATCGCAACCAACCCTATAGACCACTGACGAACTCAGCGGCGGATCACAGTCCTACACACCGCTGACGCGCTCAGTCGGTGGATTGTGATCCACTTTACAAGGGGGGACTTACGATCCTACACACCGTTGACGGGCACAGTCAGTGGGTCGTAGCGAACCAAGCCCTACACACCGCTGGGAGACTCAGTCGGTGGGCGATGATCCTCGGAGACTACGACACTATACACCGCTGGCCCATTACTCGGTGGATCGCAGCCAGCCGTAGCCCTACACACCGCCTAATTACTCAGGTCGGTGGACTACAGCCTTCCTCGGGCTTATTGGCCTTACACACCGCCTGGCGCGTCCAGGTCGGTGGGTCATAGCACACGAGGCACATGTGGACCGCAGCCCAAGAAGTGAATCACTGACCGCAGCCAGGAGAATGAACCGCAGCTCATAAGTAACCAAACAGTGGACCGCAACCCTATATAATATTTATACACCTGACCGATCGCAACTGGCCTGGTTAACAGTTGGGATGGTTCTCAACCCATCCAACTGCCCGTATAGCCAATTTGATTGCAACCAAATTGGGAAATCATGCATCACATAACACATAATAGCACATTGGGAAGGGGGAGACACATAATTAAGCTTACGTGTGATCATTCACATACTAAGAATAATCCTAAGGGGTTCATACGGCTTCCACCTAGGCCAACGGGTTACCGATTCAACTAGCATGCAATTCCTAGACTCTTTTATCCTACGAACGGTACCCGAAACATCAAACTCGACTCAAGCACGACAAACGGGGTCCGTTGGGACACCACGGGGAATGGGGAACATCAAACGGGGAAGCCAAAGACCTGGGGTGGGTGACAAACCAGCGGGTAGCCGGTGGGTGGAGGGCCACCCGCCGGCGACAACTTCCGGGCAGCGGGTGCCCGGCGGGCAGATGACTGCCCGCCGGCTTGTAACACCCCGTGTTACGAATCCTAAAACCAATTGATTAATTAATTAATTAATAGCCCAGGAGAAAGAATAAATTATAATGATTAATTAGGGAAAAAGGCCACCGTAGCCCATGGGCCCAAATATATAAACCCAACCCCTAAACCCAATAGGATTAAACTCTAAATAAACCCTTGGATCTATAAATAGAGAAATTAGGGAGCACCTAGAACCCCCAGACGCCTAGACGCCCCACCACCCCAGGAGAGCTCCAAGAATTCCCTTAGAAGAAATCAAGAAAGCAAGAAAGCTTAAAGAAAGATCCTTCATAGCCAAGGAATTAATTAAGGCTAAGAGGTAACCCATGTCTCAACAAAACCTATTTTCATAGCTATGATTTCCCCCTTAGGGTTTCCCCATATTATTGTGTATTAATGACTTGTGATAATTATTGTTGATGATTGATGTGATGATCCCATGGGGGATCTTGATAATCTTGATATTGAGAGATTCTTGATAATTATGATATTCTTGATGATTATATGGAGTTCCTGATGATTATGTGTTGTTCTTGATAATTGGGTGATGATCTTGATGATTATGTGTTATTCTTACCGAATCTTGCAATTAGAAGACGAACCGTATTCTTGTTGATATAAAAGTGATTAGAACCCTAGGTTGTATCGTATGATCTTATTCTTGGATTATCGGGTGGGGAAATCGCATGTTTGGGTGTTGATTATACTTAGAAAAGCATGATAGGTTATGTGCCGTTCGTTCCTCGTATTTGATTCGTTAATTGTCTACGGGTTGTCGTTAATTGTGTTGTAAAGTGTCTAAGCATGGTTTCGGGTTCCATAACGGTTCCCGGGGCGTAAAGTGTGTGAAAAGAGTCAGTGGGGGGTAGGGGACCCGCCACCTACCCATAGCCGTAAACCACCGCCTGGCAGCGGGCGGCCGGCGGGCGGGCAGCTGCCCGCCGGCGACCCGCTGCTCGGAACAGTAGAACCCGGCGGGCAGCCGGCGGGTGGCCCACCACCCACCGGCTACCCGTTGGAAAGTCGTCCCACCCGGGACCCCGGCTTCCCCGTTTGATGTTCCCCGTTCCCCGTGGTGTCCCAACGGACTCCGTTTATCGTGCCTATGTCTAGTTTGATGTTTCGGGTACCGTTCGTAGGTTTATGAGTCTATTATATTGCATGCTAGTTGAATTGGTATCCCGTTGACCTAGGTGGAAGAAGTATGAACCCCTTAGGACTATTCTTAGTAAGTGATGGATCACGCATAGGTTTTGTTATACGTTTTCTCCCCCTTCCTAATGTGTAATGTGGGTTGCATGTGCTTGCTATGTGTTATGTGTGTGTTACCCCAATTCGGTTGCGATCGGATTGGTTATCCTGAGCTGCGGTTCAGAAGCTGGCTGCGGTCAGATTGATACTCTTGGGCTGCGGTCCACCGTTTGGTTGCGATCAAACGTTTCTATACGAGCTGCGGTTCGTCCTTTTTCCTGGCTGCGGTCAGATGACATTCTCTTGGACTGCGGTCCACTGTTTGGTTGCGATCAAACACTATGATGAGCTGCGGTTCATCGGTCGGTTACGATAGACCCCTCCGTGTTGCGATACGGGGCAGGGTGCTACGGGGCCGTGTCAGAGCTATATGCGCTGACCCTCATGCATGGGCATGCGATTGGTCCTGTGGCGCCAACAAAGTGTGTTATGTGTTGTGATATGGATGAGTTGTGATTATGAGTGTCTTGGGGGATGTGACTGTGGGACTTATATTGGGGATTGTTCATGTTGGGTTATAATTATTGTTTATGCTTTGCCTTATCTGCCTTATCTATTGTGAACTGCATATGCTCGTTATAACTGTTGCTTGTGTTTGGCCTTATCTGTCGAGTCATTCCCGGTTTTAAAGCTAGAGTTCGTAGGATATATCTTCATGCTCATAATGGTTTTCGTATATCTATATATATCTCTATATGTATTGTATTTCAACGCGTTGGAGTGGGTTACCAGCATCTCTCGCTGAACAGATATATTTGGCTTTCAGGCACAGAAGAATAAGTCACTGGAGCGCGCTAGAACTTGGAATGTAGAAGTAGATAGTTCCCTTTTTGGCCTGTGTGCCATGCTTATGCGTTTACATTATTGAGGATATTAGTAGTTAGCCTGTGCACCTGAGTTCTCTAGCTCAGGTGTGGCATAGCACCCCATACTCTTGTATTATGTTTTGGGATTTAATGAGATTTCATCTTTATTCTATAAGTTTTAAATGTCTTGAAAATCTGGGGTGTTACAGTTGGTATCAGAGCCTAAGTTTGACCCTAGGATAAAACCCTTAAGACCGGACTTTAGGACATTAAGCTTGAACTCTAGGTATTTAGGAACATAGGACTCAGGAATCTTAGGACGCGCGGTAAGACTGAGAAACCTACACATCACCTCCCCTCACTTCACCCCCTCTAATATTAAGAACTCTTCTCCGCTTATTACATCAAGGTGAAAGCACAAAATAATATCAACCTTTAACCACCAGCATGGCACCCAAGAAGAAACCGACAGGAACACCGAGACACCCTACCCAGGAACTCCTGACTCAGAATCTACAACGCCTGACCCAAATTGCCCAGGCACTAAGCACTGTCATTCCTCAACCCCTACCAACGAACGAGAACTTGGAAATCCACCACCAAGTCTCGGCACTCCAACCGCCCACCTTCTCGGGAGACGAAGACCCCACGACCCTCGAGGAATGGATCGAGACCTTCGACAGGGTATTCAGGGCAACCCAATGCCCCGAACACCGCCAAGTCGGGATAGCCTCCTTCTACTTCAGACACGAGGCCGACACCTGGTGGGCCCGTGAGGGACCTACGTACGAACACGACCCCGGATTCGACTGGGAAGGAATGAAAACACGGTTACGAGAACGGTTCTACCCCGATCATCTGAAAGCCGTCACACGCGAGGAATTCCTCCATCTAAGGCAAGGGGCGGCCCCAGTCTCAGAATACTACCAACGATTCTGCCAACTGGCTCGCCTCACCCCCGAGCTAGTATCCACCGAAGGAATCAAGGTCAGGAAATTCCTAGCAGGCCTTAACCCCGAACACCAGAGGGCCTTGGCCGCCCAAGAACCAAAGACCCTCGGAGAAGCCTACGCCAAGGCGTGTCAACTACAACAGGTAACGAACCCGCCCCAAGGGACACGACTGGGGTATAAAAGGAAGCCCGAAAGAAGTCGCCCAATTCCCGCCAAAGAGTCTAAAAACCCCAAAACCACCCCACTGAGCCGGGCCATCACGCTGACTGCCCGGGGAAAGATCCTCACCCTAAGCAAGGCCAGGGTCGGAGATAGCAACATAGTCTCCGGAACCTTCCTAGTGAACGCCACCCCAGCCACCATACTATTTGACTCGGGGGCTACCAACTCATTTATAGCAACCGAATTCGCCACCCAGCTCAACCTTAACACCAGCACCAAAGTCCGGCTCCAAGTCAAGGTGGCCTCAGGCGAGATCATAAAATGTGATCGCATGCACGAACATGTGATAATCACCATCCAAGGGGTGGAATTTCCCAGCAATCTAATCCAGTTCCAACTGGATGGGATGCAAGTGATCTTGGGCATGGACTGGCTAGGGAAATTCCAAGCGCAAATCTTGTGCGGAGAGCAAAAAGTGGTCCTACGAGGACTAGACGGTAAGAGGGTGTCATACCGCAGTATCCGCCAGGATCCGGGGATCAAGCTTGTAAACATGATGAAAATTAAGAAGTATCTGGGCCAAGGAAACGAGGCCTTCTTATGCTCAGTCGAAGACCTCAACGCCAAAATACTCGAACCACGGGACATCCCAGTGGTAAACGAGTTCACCGACGTTTTTCCGGACGAAGTTCCCGGGGCACCCCCGGCCAGAGAGGTCGAGTTCACCATAGACCTCACACCGAACGCCGCCCCGATCTCTAAACCACCCTACCGACTGGCACCAAAGGAAATGAAAGAACTGAAAGCGCAACTCCAGGAACTACTAGATAAGGGTTATATCCGGCCCAGCACCTCCCCATGGGGGGCACCGGTATTGTTCGTTAAGAAAAAGGATGGGAGCATGCGCCTATGCATCGACTACAGGGAACTCAACCAGGTTACAATAAAGAATAGGTACCCCCTTCCCCGGATAGATGACTTGTTCGACCAACTTAAAGGGGCAGGAGTATTCTCGAAGATCGACCTAAGATCCGGATATCATCAAATCCAAGTGGCCAAACCGGACATCCAGAAAACGGCCTTCCGAACACGTTACGGCCACTACGAGTTTACCGTGATGCCCTTCGGCCTCACTAACGCACCCGCCATATTCATGGACCTCATGAATCGAGTATTCCGACCTTACATGGATGACTTCGTCATTGTGTTCATTGACGACATCCTAGTCTACTCCCGAGATAAAGAAGAGCATGGGAGGCACCTTCGCACATCACTACAAACCCTCCGAGAAAACCAACTCTACGCTAAATTCTCTAAGTGCGAATTCTGGCAAGACAGCGTAGCCTTCTTGGGTCACGTAATAACCAAAGAGGGGATCAGGGTGGACCCCGCTAAGATTCGCGCCGTTAAGGAATGGACCACGCCAAGCTCACTCTCGGAGGTCCGAAGCTTCCTTGGCCTGGCTGGTTACTACAGGAGGTTTGTACCCGACTTCACCAAGATAGCCCAACCCCTCATTAAGCTCATGAAAAAGGAAACCCCCTTCCGATGGGACAACAACTGCATCTCGGCCTTCCAAGAATTAAAGGACAAGCTAACCACGGCGCCCGTGCTAGCTATCCCCTCCGGGACGGAAGAATTCGAGGTCTACAGCGATGCATCCAAGAAAGGGTTGGGATGCGTGCTGATGCAAAAAGGGAAGGTAATAGCATACGCATCCAGGCAACTCAAGAACCACGAAGAAAACTACCCCACCCATGACCTCGAACTAGCCGCTATCGTTTTCGCACTAAAGATCTGGAGACACTACCTGTATGGTGTGCAATGCAAAATCTACACCAACCATAAGAGCTTAAAGTATATCTTCACCCAAAAGGACCTAAACATGAGACAACGAAGGTGGCTAGAACTCATAAAAGACTACGACCTAGACATCCAATACCACGAGGGAAAAGCCAACGTCGTTGCAGACGCTCTAAGCCGAAAGACGACCCATTCCCTCAACACCACGTGGGTCCTACCGGACCAACTATACAGGGACTTCCAAAAACTACACTTAGAAATAATAGAGCAGGGACAAACCCGCCCTAATGCCTACCTACTCAACACGCAAGCCATACCCGCCCTCTTCGAGGAGATCAAAGCAGGGCAACATCAGGACCCGGAACTAGATAAGATTCGCCACGACCTAACCCAAGGGAAGGAAGGCCCCTTCGAGGCACACCCGGACGGTAGCCTCCGTTACAAGGGAAGGTGGTGTGTACCCTCAACACACCCCCACTTGAAACAACGGATCTTGGAGGAAGGACACAACTCCCCGTACTCAGTCCACCCGGGAGGTGACAAGCTATACCAAGACGTAAGGAGGACGTTTTGGTGGCCAAACATGAAGAAGGAAATCGCAGATTTCGTGGCCAGGTGCCTGAATTGCCAAAGAGTAAAGGCCGAACGATGCAGGCCCAAGGGACTCGTACAACCCCTCGAAATACCCCAAGGAAAATGGGATTCCATATCCATGGACTTCGTCGGAGGGCTACCCCCGACAAGAACCGGCAAGGACAAAATCTAGGTCATAATGGATCGGCTGACCAAAACGGCACGATTCATTGCCATGAAGGAAACCTGGACAATGACGCAACTAGCCCAAGCCTACATAAACCGAGTGGTGAAATACCACGGAGTCTCCCGAAACATTGTGTCCGATAGAGATTCCAGATTCCTCTCACAATTCTGGAAATCACTACAATCAGCATTGGGAACGCACCTAAAGCTAAGCACAGCTTTTCACCCCACCACAGACGGCCAAACCGAGAGAACCATCCAAACCCTCGAGGACATGCTGAGAGCCTGCACACTAGACTTCCGAGGGACGTGGGAAGAACACCTAGACCTCATCGAGTTCTCATACAACAACAGCTACCACGCGAGCATTCGAATGGCACCCTACGAAGCACTGTATGGTCAGAGATGTAGAACCCCATTATGTTGGGAAGATATGGTCAACCCGGTAACACTGGGCCTCCAATACCTACAAGACACCATAGCTAAGGTCAAACACATCCAGGAAAGGATGAAGGCCGCCCAAGACCGCCAGAAGTCTTACGCCGACCTAAAGAGGAAGCAAGCCGAATTCAACCTCGGAGACAAGGTCTGGCTAAGGATCTTGCCCACACGAGGAGTAATGAGGTTCGGAAGAAAAGGAAAACTCAGCCCCCGATTCATCGGCCCTTACGAAATCGTGGAGAGAATCGGAGAATTGGCCTACCGCCTCGCCTTACCCGTCGAGCTAGAACGAGTCCACAACGTGTTCCACGTATCTCAGCTAAAGAAATACATACACGATCCAAGCCACGTACTCCAACACGAGACCGTAGACCTCGACGAGTCACTAGTGTACGAAGAGAAACCCGTAAGAATCCTGGACACCAAAACAAGAAATACCCGGAACCGAGTCATAGAAATGGTGAAGGTCCTCTGGACCAACCACGGGACCAAGGAAGCAACATGGGAACTTAAAGACACGATGAAGGAACAGTATCCCAAGCTGTTCACTCCAGGTAACTAAGAGAAAACTTTTCTTTTCTCACCCGGGGCCAAGCTTCGGGGACGAAGCTTCCTGTTAAGGGGGGGAGAGTGTAACACCCCGTGTTACGAATCCTAAAACCAATTGATTAATTAATTAATTAATAGCCCAGGAGAAAGAATAAATTATAATGATTAATTAGGGAAAAAGGCCACCGTAGCCCATGGGCCCAAATATATAAACCCAACCCCTAAACCCAATAGGATTAAACTCTAAATAAACCCTTGGATCTATAAATAGAGAACTTAGGGAGCACCTAGAACCCCCAGACGCCTAGACGCCCCACCACCCCAGGAGAGCTCCAAGAATTCCCTTAGAAGAAATCAAGAAAGCAAGAAAGCTTAAAGAAAGATCCTTCATAGCCAAGGAATTAATTAAGGCTAAGAGGTAACCCATATCTCAACAAAACCTATTTTCATAGCTATGATTTCCCCCTTAGGGTTTCCCCATATTATTGTGTATTAATGACTTGTGATAATTATTGTTGATGATTGATGTGATGATCCCATGGGGGATCTTGATAATCTTGATATTGAGAGATTCTTGATAATTATGATATTCTTGATGATTATATGGAGTTCCTGATGATTATGTGTTGTTCTTGATAATTGGGTGATGATCTTGATGATTATGTGTTATTCTTACCGAATCTTGCAATTAGAAGACGAACCGTATTCTTGTTGATATAAAAGTGATTAGAACCCTAGGTTGTATCGTATGATCTTATTCTTGGATTATCGGGTGGGGAAATCGCATGTTTGGGTGTTGATTATACTTAGAAAAGCATGATAGGTTATGTGCCGTTCGTTCCTCGTATTTGATTCGTTAATTGTCTACGGGTTGTCGTTAATTGTGTTGTAAAGTGTCTAAGCATGGTTTCGGGTTCCATAACGGTTCCCGGGGCGTAAAGTGTGTGAAAAGAGTCAGTGGGGGGTAGGGGACCCGCCACCTACCCATAGCCGTAAACCACCGCCTAGCAGCGGGCGGCCGGCGGGCGGGCAGCTGCCCGCCGGCGACCCGCTGCCCGGAACAGTAGAACCCGGCGGGCAGCCGGCGGGTGGCCCACCACCCACCGGCTACCCGTTGGAAAGTCGTCCCACCCGGGACCCCGGCTTCCCCGTTTGATGTTCCCCGTTCCCCGTGGTGTCCCAACGGACTCCGTTTATCGTGCCTATGTCTAGTTTGATGTTTCGGGTACCGTTCGTAGGTTTATGAGTCTATTATATTGCATGCTAGTTGAATTGGTATCCCGTTGACCTAGGTGGAAGAAGTATGAACCCCTTAGGACTATTCTTAGTAAGTGATGGATCACGCATAGGTTTTGTTATACGTTTTCTCCCCCTTCCTAATGTGTAATGTGGGTTGCATGTGCTTGCTATGTGTTATGTGTGTGTTACCCCAATTCGGTTGCGATCGGATTGGTTATCCTGAGCTGCGGTTCAGAAGCTGGCTGCGGTCAGATTGATACTCTTGGGCTGCGGTCCACCGTTTGGTTGCGATTAAACGTTTCTATACGAGCTGCGGTTCGTCCTTTTTCCTGGCTGCGGTCAGATGACATTCTCTTGGACTGCGGTCCACTGTTTGGTTGCGATCAAACACTATGATGAGCTGCGGTTCATCGGTCGGTTGCGATCGACCCCTCCGTGTTGCGATACGGGGCAGGGTGCTACGGGGCCGTGTCAGAGCTATATACGCTGACCCTCATGCATGGGCATGCGATTGGTCCTGTGGCGCCAACAAAGTGTGTTATGTGTTGTGATATGGATGAGTTGTGATTATGAGTGTCTTGGGGGATGTGACTATGGGACTTATATTGGGGATTGTTCATGTTGGGTTATGATTATTGTTTATGCTTTGCCTTATCTGCCTTATCTATTGTGAACTGCATATGCTCGTTATAACGGTTGCTTGTGTCTGGCCTTATCTGTCGAGTCATTCCCGGTTTTAAAGCTAGAGTTCGTAGGATATATCTTCATGCTCATAATGGTTTTCGTATATCTATATATATCTCTATATGTATTGTATTTCAACGCGTTGGAGTGGGTTACCAGCATCTCTCGCTGAACAGATATATTTGGCTTTCAGGCACAGAAGAATAAGTCACTGGAGCGCGCTAGAACTTGGAACGTAGAAGTAGATAGTTCCCTTTTTGGCCTGCGTGCCATGCTTATGCGTTTACATTATTGAGGATATTAGTAGTTAGCCTGTGCACCTGAGTTCTCTAGCTCAGGTGTGGCATAGCACCCCATACTCTTGTATTATGTTTTGGGATTTAATGAGATTTCACCTTTATTCTATAAGTTTTAAATGTCTTGAAAATCTGGGGTGTTACACGGCTGCCCGCTGCCTTGCGGTCTCACTTTGAGCAGCGGGTAGGTGGCGGGTACCCCTACCCCCACTGACTCTTTTATCAAATACGCGTCCCGGGATCCTTCGTGGAACCCGAAACCATGCTTAGACACTTTTAAACGCAATTAACGAAACCACATAGGCATTTAATGGATCGAATGCAAGAATCATATTGAACACATCCTAACATGACTTCTAGACACGAACAACACTCGAACATGCAAATTCCCACCCAAATATAAATCAAGAACATCACAATATCAATTCCTCAATCCAACCTAGGGCTCTAATCCCACCCAAATCATCAAAATCATATTTTATTTTCATTATCAAGAACCATCAAGATTTGTCAAGAATCATCACATTAAATATCAAGAACCTCTCTTTTTCATCAAGATCATCAAGATCCCTCATAAAATCATCACATCAATCAATCAAGATTATATCACAAATATCATAAAGAAATTCATCAAGACACAAGTACATAGAGGGAGCCAAAGAAGGAGATCATAGCAAGGAAAATAGGTTTTGTTTAGACATGGGTTACCTCTTAGCCTTAATTAATTTCCTTGGCTATGAAGGGTCTTTCTTTAAGATTTCTTCTTTCTTGATTTCTCCTATGGGAATTCTTGGGGAATTCTTGTGTGGTGAAAGTTATTGTGGTGTGAGTTCTAGGTGCCTCTTATGTCCCTATATATATATATCTAAGAGTCCCAATTAGGGTCTAAGTGGTATGGCTTTGCTAATTCGATTTCCTATAGGACTAAGGGATTGTCTTTAGGGATAAGGGCCCATGGACTATGGTGGACCCCTTTTTAATTAATGGATTTTAACTCCCTTTTTGGGCTGAGTAATTAATTAATTAATTTGGGTTTAGGGGTCGTAACACGGGGTGTTACAAAGCCTCTATGGCTAATCGCCGGGCTATTGAAAGCGTTGATACAACGCTTAGAGATATTATAGACACAGACCAAATTTTTGGACGAAAAGTGGTTGTTTTTGGAGGTGATTTTCGACAGACATTGCCAGTTATTAGATATGGGAAGAAAGAAGATTTCTTTGAAGCGAGTTTGGTTAAATCACCATCAATCTGGCCAAACATCCAACGATTAAAATTGGTCCAAAATGTTCGTGCAAATGAGGATCCAGCATTTTGTGAGTACTTGATGAAGATTGGCAATGGAACTGAACAATTCATTGGTCAAAACAAGATTAAGATTCCATCCTCATTCATTATTCCATGTTCGGATGAGGATATATCTCTTGATGCTTTATTTCAATCTGTATATCCTGACTTAACATGTTTTGGGAATGATCCTTATTCGTTAATGAACACAGCCATCTTAACAACTAAGAATGAGTTTGCAGATGAAATTAATTCTATCTTAATAGATAGATTCCCAGGAAAAAGTAAGTGCTATGTTAGCTTTATGAACCAATTGATTCGAAACAGATGCATTGTAAAGATTATTTACACACTTTATCCCCAGCTGGCCTGCCTCCTCACAAGTTACTTCTGAAGAAAAATTGTCCTATAATTTTATTGAGAAATCTGAATCCATCTGAAGGATTATGTAACGGGACGAGATTAGTTTGTGATTCATTTGAAGATCATCTCATCAGTTGTTTGATTGCAGTTGGTGAATACAAAGGAAAACATGTCTTCATTCCAAGAATCCCTTCCCTGTTGAGCCATCAAAGGATGAAAATTGTCTGATACCCTTTAAAAGAACCAAATTTCCAATTAAAGTGTGTTTTGCCGTGACAATTAACAAAGCTCAAGGACAAACATTAGATTTTGTTGGAATCTACTTGAAAGAGCCAATTTTTAGTCATGGACAGTTGAATGTGGCTATGTCTCGGGCAAAAAAAGTAGATTCGGTCAAGATGATTATATTTAGTGATGATGGTCCCAACAAACTAACTAATATTACAAATAATATTGTTTATCAAGAAATCTTGGACTACATTTCTCAAACAACTGTTACACCAGACAAAAACTAACACCATGTCCAACGTTTATTGATGTTAGTTTTTTTTTACCCTCTTATTTCAAATTTAAATAAAAAAACATTTTCATATACTAATTATTTGCAATTGACAACTATTTATCTCACATGTGCCACATGATTTCTGGATATCAATCTGTGAAAGCTGTTGAATTGAGACAATTCAATTCAAGTGATATGTGTATCTATATTTGAAAAATCATCTATGGTTCATTAAATTAGTGTGACATGTAATTCAAAATGAGAGAAGGTAATTTCTAAATTCAATTTACTCTTTTCTCTTGTTTTCAAATTTACTCTAAATTCAAATTACAAATATGTGGTGTGATATTTTGTTTAGTAAAGAATTACAATATAAATCTTCTTTAACATGGTCAATCAAAAGCGTTGGACCCAAGCACTTAAAAAAAAAAAAAACTTTGGATACATACTTCATAGTTTTTGAAACTGTATCAATTTGAGTAGGGATGAGAAAATGTGTATTGGCATATTTGGAGTACTTAAGATAACTACAATTATAAATTGTAATGACAAAAGATTACAGATTATGGTATTGTATAATGCGTTAAGATACCTAACTATAGCCCACACACAATAACATAACCCGACTTGTTTTTAAGCCAACAACACATAATTGAACATCACATGGTCTAAGCTAGCATTATTCCATTCATCTTAATTCTCTACTTCAACATCTTTGCCCACATCTGTTGTTTATGTCTAATAACCTTTCTTTAGAAGAAAAAGACATTTAAACAAATTTTATTCATTTCTTTACAATTGTCTTTACATCAATGTTCTTTCTTCATAAAATACAATGCCTAATAGTTACAACATTTGACACTTTCATTTTAAAAACTTATAAGACCAGTAAGTAACATACTTTTATGTGAGATTGGAAACACTGAAAAATACATGTTAACTAAATAAAAAAAGTAAAAAATACTTGTAAAATAACATCCAATACCCTAAAATTTACAAATGTATATATTCATCATAATAAATTTGTATTTCTTGTGAAAAAAAATCAAAAACAAAAAAAATTTACATCAATATTTATAAAAATTCATCAAATCGAAAAAAAAAAAACAAATGCAATTTATCCATTTCAAAATGATTTACTAATAAAGTTAAAACAATGGGCACAAGTTCTCGCGCAAAGCGCATACAAAAAACTAGTCATTATATACAAGGTAATAATGAAAACATATAAAAGGTAGTAACCATATCAATTAGAAATGCTACCATATATATAATAATGTCCACAATAATCATATTTATAACATTTTCAAATTTATTTTATTTTCCTTTTTAAAAAAAAATTCCTCCCCTTTCTTCCTCAGCTCTTCGGACCAAAGAGGGAAATGAAATAATTTTAAAAGGACCAAAATACCCTTGTAATTATAACATATTATTTTTCCGGTTGGAATTTCGGTAATATGTGGCCGAAAAATTAGGCCGAGGGACCAAAAGTGATACTAGTTAGAAAGTCATGCACCTAATCCGAAAAAAACAAATAATCAAGGACCAAAAGTGCTTCAACTATGATAGTCAACTGACCAAAAGTGATATATATTTACTCTATTTTTCAAGGAATTATTCACTTTTTATATTAATTTTAATGCTAACAAATGTTTAGTTGTCAAAAAAAAACACTCAAAATTGTCATCAAACTGATCAAGAAAGTGCAGTCAGGCCATTGAACCAAAAAAAGAGTGTAATTAGCTCCCTCGAAGTTAGGATTAGGTATTTATCAGTACGCCAAAAACTATAACTATTAGCGAATGCATAACCTTATTTCATTATACCGCCACAGATTTTCAAGACCCAAAGTGCTGGACTTGCCCCTTTGCAGACTTGGCCCTTATCGACCTCCGCCCAACACTCAACTATTAAAAACTCTCCAATTATACCAAGTAATCGATGGATCACCTCCTCAATGAGTAATTTTGACAAGATGACATCCATGTGGGTTTATTTACCTTTTTGTATTATAATTAATCTAATTTCCCTTTTAAATAAGATCAATATAAAAGTGATAGTTCCTATTTTGCATATCTATATTGGAAAGTGATAATGACCTAATTTTGTCTCTAATAGCATTAAATAATTTGTAGACATGTGGAAATTGTAAAATTAGTTATCCAGTACTGGAAATTATGAAATTTCAGACTACCTGAAAGTGATTTTAAATCAAATTGAAAGCAAAAAGTAGTAAGAAATAGTTATAAAGGTTTTTTCTGACATCAAAAGTGGTCTGAACAAGACTTTTGACTTGATTTAAGATCATTTTCATATGGTTGGAAATTCTATAATTTTCAGCAGTGTATCCATCGTAAAGAAATTGTGTAAAAGGTGATGGGTTGAAGTACATAAATGGGGAGGTTTACAACGTATATGTAGGTATTGACCTAGATCTCATATCATATCCCCCATTTGGTAAAGTTCATTAAAATTGATCAATATGTAAAGATAGAAACCCTCTATTATGAAACACTACCTCATGAATATTTTCAAAAACTTGAAACGGATATGTAATGATGCAAGTGTGAGATATTCCCTAATAATATATAATATATATTATATATTATATATTGGAGCCGTAATTAAGTGATGCAAGTTGACTAGACTTATTGAGTAGTTTGGCATTCATTATACTATGGACCGCGGTCAAAATGGCGCTGTTTCTTTAAGTAAAGAAACGGCGCGTCATTACAGTGAACGGAGTGTGCATTTTTTTTTGTATTAATTACCAACTGAAACTACAGTGTATCTAAACTGACACTGCTTCACGTATTATTTTTATATTATCAAGTGAAACTGCAATTGAAATGAAATGAAACTGTAGTTGTGTTGAAATGAAACTGCAGCGTATACAAAATTAAACAGAATAACAATTTCACATATTTGAGTGTATATTACCCAGCGAAACTGTAGTTATATCAAAATGATACTGTAGTTGTGTTAAAATGAAACTGCAGTATATATAAAATGAAACTGAATAACATTTCACATATTTGAGTCTATATTGTGCAATGAAGCTGTAGTTATATGGAAATGATCATGTAGTTGTGTTTTAATGAAACTATAATGTATATAAAATAAAGTTAAATAACATTTTCACATATTTGAGTGTATAAATATCGAATGAAAATGTAGTTATATCGAAATGAAAGTGTAGTTGTGTTGAACTGAAACTGCAGTGTATACAAAATGAAACTGAATAATAGAGTTACTTTTTGCGAAACGGGTACCGTTTCTTTTCATTAAACAAAACAGCGTCGTTTTCAAGCTCGGTGCAGAATCGATTACGCACCGCGGTGCACGATATAATTTGTCGTAGTTTGGTTAGACTAAATAACTAGAATTGTTGTTAGTCAATCAGATTCTGTGCCTAATATAAACTTGGATTGATGTGATACAGGTTATTCATTATATAGTACATTCAGTTACGGTGGATTGATGGGATACATGTTATTCATTATGTAGCACATTCAGTTACGGTACTCATTCTTCTCAGTAAACACCTATGCACCCTTTGTGGTTCTAAGTCTAGTATGAGGCAAAGTATGGCTAACGGTAGGGATGGCAATGGGTCGGGAAGGCCTACATCCATCACCCGACCCACCTTATATTTTCTCCACCCACCCCCACCCCACCGGGTGCGGGTGCCCACCACATCTCATATTATTATTTTTTCAAAAAATAATATTTAAATTACTTACACATAATAAAATTCATTAGTGATACTTGATGAAAAAATAGCTTAAAATGGCATAAAATAACATATTAAGTGGCTATTTTGTGGTACAATTATCAGTGGGGTCCACTTCCGATTTGGGTCGGGTCAAAGTGGATTCGGATTCTTCGTAGTGAAACGAAGAGATTGATATATTGTACGCTCAAAACGGATAATGGGTGAATGAGATATTGATTCTCAAATTAGACCCATTTGAGTTGGAAAAAGAAGGGACAAAGTAAAGCTTTTGTCCCACATTGATTTTGGAAGTGGATTCTTCATCTTCTTTCTTCTTTCGGTTTGAATTATGCTTTTAAGCAACAAATCCTATCTCCTTTCTCGTTGATTGGAATTATAATCTGGAGGATTATAAATTCCATTTCTTTTGGTTGATATATATATATATATATATATATATATATATATATATATCAACCAAAAGAAATGGAATTTATATATATATATATATATATATATATATATATATATATATATATATATAATTTTACGATATTAAATTAATTTGGTTCGTTATTCCCAACAATAATAAAACATAAAATAACTGAAATATTTAAATATTGATGGAATAATTACGGAGCGGATCCGGGGCGACGTAATATGTAGCGAATCTGACCCAGAACCCGACTTGACTACGCATACGCCCGGGCAGACCACGAAGGGGTCGGCCCAAGGTTAGCTTCCGCGAGGTCGGCTACCTCGTGCTCTTCACTTGGCCGAGCTCCGGGCTCGGCCAAGGGGCGGGGTCCTCGTGTTGAGAAGGTCTTGCGGTGGTTGCGATCCAAGTAGATCCCACCGCGTCCTCCGAGGTTGTTGGGGTAATATTGGGTATAAAAACCCCCATTTGTGTCTTAATTAGACATCTCATGTCCAAAACTTACATTTGTCTTGTTATTACATTATCATTGTCTTTGTAATAGCATTTCACATGCAATTAATACAGTATTAGTCCCCGTGACTATATTTGTATCATTATTTCAACCCCCTATTATTCAGGTTTATTGATTCGGACCCCGGGTTAATTAATTCCATCATTGGTGGTCTTGTTGAGAGCGGCTGTAAAAGTTTAAGCGTGCTCTCCTTTCTATTACTCACCCCCAGCTATGACGAGATCAGGGTCAAACACCCGCAATTCCCACGATTCACGCAACACTCGCAACCTTTACCACGCCAACCACCCCAATGGGACAACGGTGAGTCAGTAGACCCTACCCGTGGGGTCGGGAGAAGACCTTAGGGATCAACTTAATGGGAACCGACAAGGTTCGGCGGAGGACCTCAGGGGTCGGCTCCAAAACCACCCCCAGGGCGGGTAGGCGTTGTAACACCCCGTGTTACGGCCTTAATCATGGATTAATTATTTAATTAATCCCGCTATTAATAATTAAATATGATTAATTATGTTTGGTTCCCCTTTAATTGATTAATAGGGTCCACCATGAACCGTGGACCCTTGCCTAAATTAGAGGCTTAAGCCTATTCGGAATAAAGATAGTAAACCTTTTACTATTCAGATCCTAATTAGGAATCCTAGACCTAGTTATCTATTAGGAATAAAAGAAGTAGGCCTTTTACTATTCAGATTGTGATTAGGATCCGCTTTAATTAATATGGACCCTTATCCCTAGAGCAAGTCCCTGAGTCCTATAAGGAATAGAATTAGTAAACCCATACCATTCAGGTCCTAATTAGGAGTCTTAAATATATAAATAGGGAACTTAGGAGACACCCAGAACCCCCCACACGCCTAGACGCCCCATCACCCCAGGAGAGCTCCAAGAATTCCCTTAGAAGAAATCAAGAAAGCAAGAAAGCTTAAAGAAAGATCCTTCATAGCCAAGGAATTAATTAAGGCTAAGAGGTAACCCATGTCTCAACAAAACCTATTTTCATAGCTATGATTTCCCCTTAGGGTTTCCCCCATATTATTGTGAATGGCGAAATTATGGTGATTATTATTGATATTGATTTGATGATTCCATGGGGAATCTTGATAATCTTGATAATTGGGAGTTTCTTGATAATGATGATATTCTTGATGATTAATTCGGGATCCTTGATGATTATGTGTTTTTCTTGATGATTATGATGTTCTTGATGATTAATTGGCATCCTTGATGTTTATGTGTTATTCTTACCGAATCTTGCAATTAGAAGGTGAATCGTATTCTTGTTGATATAAAAGTAATTAGAACCCTAGGTTGTATCGTATGTTATTATTCTTGGGTTATCGGGCGGGGAAATCGCATGTTTGGGTGTTGATTACGTTTAGAAAAGCACGATAGGTTAGGTGCCGTTCGTTTCTCGTATTTGATCCGTTAATTGTCTACGTGTTGTCGTTAATTGCGTTGTAAAGTGTCTAAGCATGGTTTCGGGTTCCACAACGGTTCCCGGGGCGAAAAGTGATGAAAAGAGTCAGTGGGGGGTAGGTGGGGGTAGGGGACCCGCCACCTACCCGTGGCAACTTCGGGTAGTTCCGGCAGCGGGCAGCCGGCGGGCGGGCAGCTGCCCGCCGGGCACCCGCTGCCCGACCCGCTGGAATTCTCCCCCCCTCGGGACCCCGGCTTCCCCGTTTGATGTTTCCCCGATCCCTGTGGTGTCCCAACGGACCCGTTTGTCGTGCCTATGTCTAGTTTGATATTTTGGGTACCGTTCGTAGGTTTATGAGCCTATTATATTGCATGCTAGTTGAATTGGTATCCCGTTGACCTAGGTGGAAGAAGTATGAACCCCTTAGGACTATTCTTAGTACGTGATGGATCACGCATAAGGTTGTTATACGCTTTATCCCCCTTCCCAATGTGTAATGTGGGTTGCATGTGCTTGCTATGTGTTATGTGTGCGTGTTGCCCCAATTCGGTTGCGATCGATTGATTATCCTGAGCTGCGGTTCAGAAGCCGGCTACAGTCAGATGGGAATTCCTGGCTGCAGTCGGATGATGGTATCCTTGGCTGCGGTCCAGAAGCTGGTTGTAGTCAGATGGGAATTCCTGGCTGCAATCAGGTGACATCTTTCCTGAGCTGCGGTTCAGAGGCTGGCTGTAGTCAGATGGGAATTCCTGGCTACAGTCAGATGACACACTCTCTTGGGCTGCGGTCCACTGTTTGGTTGCGATCAAACATTATGATGAGCTGCGGTTCATCGGTCGGTTGCGATCGACCTCCCTGTGTTGCGATACGGGGCATGGTGCTGTGGGGCCGTGTCAGAGCTATATGCGCTGACCCGCATGTATGGGCATGCGAGTGGTCCTGTGGCGCCAACAACGTGCGTTATGTGTTGTGATACGGACGAATTGTGACTATGAGTGCCTTGAGATGTGACTATGGGTTTCATATTGGGGATTGTTTGTGATGGGTTGTGATTGTTGTTTATGCTTTGCCTTATCTGCCTTATCTATTGTGAACTGCATATGCTCGTTATAATTATTGCTTGTGTCTGACCTTATCTGTCGAGTCACTCTCGGTTTTAAAAGCTAGAGTTCGTAGGATATATCTTCATGCTCACAATGGTTTTCGTATATCTATATATATCTCTATATGTATTGTATATCTCGCTGAACAGATATATTTGGCTTTCAGGCACCGAAGACTAGAGCACTGGAGCGCGCTAGAACTGGAGCGTAGAGTAGATAGTCTTCCCTTTCGGCCTGCGTGCCATGTTTATGTATTGACATTATTAAGGATTTCAGTAGTAGCCTGTGCACCTAAGTCCTCCGGCTTAGGTGTGGCATAACACCCCGTACACTTACATTATGTTTTGGGATTTAATGAGATATTACCTTTATTATATAAGCTTTAAATGTCTTAAAAATCTGGGGTGTTACAGTTGGTATCAGAGCCTAAGTCTGACCCTAAGATAAGACTCTTAAGAACGGACCTTAGGACATTAAGCTTGAACTCTAGGTACTTAAGAACATAGGGCTTAGGAATCTTAGGACGCGCGGTGAGATTGTGAAACCTACACATAAACCCCCCACACGTTACTCTTCCCCACTTATCACTTCATAAGAAGTACAGCAGGCTCTAATCTAATACTCTTATAAACCCCGACCAGAAAGACGATAACATGGCGCCGAACAGAAGACAATCAAGGACACCGGAACCCGCCACTGACGACCCCTTGACCCAAACTCTACAGCAACTAACACAAGTCGCGCAAGCACTAAGTGAAGCGGCCCTTCGCAACATCAGACCCCCACCACCTCCGACAAACGCAAACTCAGACATCGCCCGCCAAGTTTCAAATCACCGGCCACCCACGTTCTTCGGAGAAGAAGACCCCGCGATCCTAGAAGAATGGATCCGGACTCTCGATAAGATCCTAGGGGTGGTGGAATGCCCGGAGGAACGCCGCGTGGAAATTGCCACGTTCTACTTCGGACAAGAGGCCGACCTCTGGTGGATCCACGAGGGACCCACCCACCGACAAGAACCGGGGTTCAATTGGGAAAGCATCAAGGCACGGCTGCGCGAACGGTTCTACCCAACTCACGTAAAAGCGTCCATGTATGAAGAGTTCCTCCATCTAAAGCAAGGAACGACCACTGTCGTAGAGTACCATAAACGGTTCCTCGAACTGGCACGCTTCGCGCCCGAACTTGTCCCCACCGAGGTAACCAAGGTAGAAAGATTCGTATCGGGCCTCAACTTCGAAGCCCGGAAGGCACTAGTGGTAAGTAGGCCCCGGACCCTCAACGAGGCTTACGCCAGTGCCGCGAATCTCTATCGAATCCAACTACTTCAACGCGGAGTCCAAGAACAGATGCGAAGAAGGAACCCCGGAAGTGGGGCACCGCCGGTGAAAAGAACAAGGAACGACGTCGGCACGAGGACAAACAACCCGACCAACCCAAGACCGCCCCCGGGGAACAACGAAGCGAACCCAAAGAACTTTCCTTGCCCGAGATGCAACAAAAGCCACCGCGGCAAGGACTGCGCGGGCAACCCCTGGAGATGCTTCAACTGCGGGGAGGAAGGACACAAGGCCTTCCATTGCACTCAACCCCAAAGGCCGCGTCCCACCACCACGGGCCACCAAGGGGGCTACGGCGCTCCCGGAAAAATATTCGTCATGAGCCAAACGCAAGCCGACCTCGGAAACGAAGAAGACCTCGAAGGGGAATACCCAAACCCCGAAGACAAGGACCATACAGACCCCGCCGAAGAAAATCCCGAAAGCGAATTCTGTCTAGGATAAGCCATCATCCCCTTGTAACCGTTCCCTGTATCGCATCGACCACTTATTTAGTTTAATTACTTCGAGAGCATTATGCCTACTTAACTTAGCTACTTAAAAAGTGTTATGAATAAAGATTCATTTTTGTTCAAATTTCAATCCCACTACGTGAGTAAAACACAAGCTATGTCATCCACCCAACCCTTCCTCACTAAAAGACGAAACAAAGAAAAAGACAAAAATCACCTCATTAAGGAATGCCTAATGTTACCATTAGGAATGGAACCTTACACCTCTCATCTACAAGTTAAAGCTTTAACCACCAAGCCATGAATGTTTCTTGAAACCACAAGGGAACACCCTCTTAATAAACCCCTCCAAAACCCTTAAACCCACAAAATCCCCAAACCAAAAACCCTTCTTCCTTCCTCCCCTTCTCCCCCAATCCCACACCTTCCCTTCTTCCCCTCTCACTCACCCCGCCGTCACACCCAAAAAGAACGGCGAACCACCCAACGCCACCACCAACAGTCCGCCGCCGCCCGCCAGCCCCGTACCACCGCATCGCACGCCGCCGCTGCCGGCCGGAGGAGTCCCGACGCCAACACCACCCGTCGCCTACCCGGACGCCGCCCACTGCCGCACGCCACCTACGCCGCCCCCCGCACTGTCTCAACTCCCAACAAGCCGCCACCTAAACCCCCGCCCCGAGAGGAGCACGTCGCCGGAAAAAGAGCCCGCCAGAAAACTCGCCGGAAAAAGGCACTCGCCGGAAATCTCGCCGGAAACCTCGCCGGGAAACCGCCGGAAAAGTATCTCCTATCACGATGCCAAAGAAACCCCTCGGAATCCGCACCCCGGAGTGGAGCAATGCCGATTACACCGTAATCGGAGGTAAAGCACTTGAACCCGACCAATTCTCTCCGGAATTGGTTGATATGCTTAGACACCAAGGACTTTTAGATACGTATCTCACCATCAAATGGGATACGTACCCCGAATTGGTAAAGGAATTCTATCAACACCTTGTAGCCACCAAACGGGGTGACAAGGTAGAAATCACCACCAAAGTCCGCGGCAAAGAAATTGTGCTTTCCGAAGGCCGTTTGGCCAAGCTCTTGAAATTGACCACCACGGGTGTGTCCGACTATGACCGGAAGGGGTGGATTGACACCCAAACTACGGGATACAAGGACTATCTCGGGTACTTACTCGGGAAGGAGGATGGGTTCACCTCGGCCACCCGACCATACCGGAAATGGCTATCGGCGGAGCAAAAGATATTTGTTATGATTGTAACCGATAGCCTCTTGCCCACCAATAATAAGAGCAAGGATGTGGGAAGCTTGGAGTGTGCCTTTGCGTACCTCCTAAAACACAAAATCAAGTTCAACTTGCCGGCCCTCATGCTCAAGCACATGGAATTCTGTAAAACGAACAACCGGCTTAGCCTACCCTACGGGATGATCCTAAGTTGGATCATGGAGAAAAAGGGGGTGGATCTAAGCCACACCGAGGTAAAGACCCCCAATGGTATGGTTTTCAATGCCCAAAACCTTCGCCGCAACGACATCTACTACACCGAGGGAGGACATTACCTCACCCTCGAAGAGATTTGCCAAAAGCCCGAGGAAGAACGAAGGGAATTGGTTGACCGGTTGGACATCTCCAACAAGAAGCTCAAGTGAGCCATGCAGGACTGTGGGGGCCCGGAGGGAAATGAGGAACAGGAGGAGGATGACGGGCCCGACCCGACATTGCAACCATGATCCGGAAGGGACTCGAGGGATCAAAACGAGAGCTCGGTCAATGAGCGCATTCTCGCACAGCTCAACCGGCAAAACCAAATCATGGAAGAAGGGTTCTCATCCTTGATTCGCACCACACGCGCACTCGATCAGAGGGTGGCAGCAATCGAGGCCGCCTTGGGCACTCGTGGGGCGCCCAGTTCCAGCGCAGGAAACCGAGGTACACCCATAACTTCTCTATCACAACGCCACCAAAAGTACAGCCTACCCCAAACTATGACAAACGTAGGGCCACACTCCTACCCAGGAGGCCGAACTACGAGATGTCTAGGGGTGAAAGGGTGGACTATGCCACCGGGCTTCGGGGACGAAGCCCCTTGAAAGGGGGGGAGAGTGTAACACCCTGTGTTACGGCCTTAATCCTGGATTAATTATTTAATTAATCCCGCTATTAATAATTAAATATGATTAATTATGTTAGGTTCCCCTTTAATTGATTAATAGGGTCCACCATGAACCGTGGACCCTTGCCTAAATTAGAGGCTTAAGCCTATTCGGAATAAAGATAGTAAACCTTTTACTATTCAGATCCTAATTAGGAATCCTAGACCTAGTTATCTATTAGGAATAAAGGAAGTAGGCCTTTTACTATTCAGATTGTGATTAGGATCCGCTTTAATTAATATGGACCCTTATCCCTAGAGCAAGTCCCTGAGTCCTATAAGGAATAGAATTAGTAAACCCATACCATTCAGGTCCTAATTAGGAGTCTTAAATATATAAATAGGGAACTTAGGAGACACCCAGAACCCCCCACACGCCTAGACGCCCCATCACCCCAGGAGAGCTCCAAGAATTCCCTTAGAAGAAATCAAGAAAGCAAGAAAGCTTAAAGAAAGATCCTTCATAGCCAAGGAATTAATTAAGGCTAAGAGGTAACCCATGTCTCAACAAAACCTATTTTCATAGCTATGATTTCCCCTTAGGGTTTCCCCCATATTATTGTGAATGGCGAAATTATGGTGATTATTATTGATATTGATTTGATGATTCCATGGGGAATCTTGATAATCTTGATAATTGGGAGTTTCTTGATAATGATGATATTCTTGATGATTAATTCGGGATCCTTGATGATTATGTGTTTTTCTTGATGATTATGATGTTCTTGATGATTAATTGGCATCCTTGATGTTTATGTGTTATTCTTACCGAATCTTGCAATTAGAAGGTGAATCGTATTCTTGTTGATATAAAAGTAATTAGAACCCTAGGTTGTATCGTATGTTATTATTCTTGGGTTATCGGGCGGGGAAATCGCATGTTTGGGTGTTGATTACGTTTAGAAAAGCACGATAGGTTAGGTGCCGTTCGTTTCTCGTATTTGATCCGTTAATTGTCTACGTGTTGTCGTTAATTGCGTTGTAAAGTGTCTAAGTATGGTTTCGGGTTCCACAACGGTTCCCGGGGCGAAAAGTGATGAAAAGAGTCAGTGGGGGGTAGGTGGGGGTAGGGGACCCGCCACCTACCCGTGGCAACTTCGGGCAGTTCCGGCAGCGGGCAGCCGGCGGGCGGGCAGCTGCCCGCCGGGCACCCGCTGCCCGGAACAGTGATGGCCGGCGGGCAGCCGGCGGGTGGACCCCCACCCACCGGCTACCCGCTGGAATTCTCCCCCCCTCGGGACCCCGGCTTCCCCGTTTGATGTTTCCCCGATCCCTGTGGTGTCCCAACGGACCCGTTTGTCGTGCCTATGTCTAGTTTGATATTTCGGGTACCGTTCGTAGGTTTATGAGCCTATTATATTGCATGCTAGTTGAATTGGTATCCCGTTGACCTAGGTGGAAGAAGTATGAACCCCTTAGGACTATTCTTAGTACGTGATGGATCACGCATAAGGTTGTTATACGCTTTATCCCCCTTCCCAATGTGTAATGTGGGTTGCATGTGCTTGCTATGTGTTATGTGTGCGTGTTGCCCCAATTCCGTTGCGATCGGATTGATTATCCTGAGCTGCGGTTCAGAAGCCGGCTACAGTCAGATGGGAATTCCTGACTGCAGTCGGATGACGGTATCCTGGGCTGCGGTCCAGAAGCTGGTTGTAGTCAGATGGGAATTCCTGGCTGCAATCAGGTGACATCTTTCCTGAGTTGCGGTTCAGAGGCTAGCTGTAGTCAGATGAGAATTCTTGGCTACAGTCAGATGACACACTCTCTTGGGCTGCGGTCCACTGTTTGGTTGCGATCAAACATTATGATGAGCTGCGGTTCATCGGTCGGTTGCGATCGACCTCCCCGTGTTGCGATACGGGGCATGGTGCTGTGGGGCCGTGTCAGAGCTATATGCGCTGACCCGCATGTATGGGCATGCGAGTGGTCCTGTGGCGCCAACAACGTGCGTTATGTGTTGTGATACGGACGAATTGTGACTATGAGTGCCTTGAGATGTGACTATGGGTTTCATATTGGGGATTGTTTGTGATGGGTTGTGATTGTTGTTTATGCTTTGCCTTATCTGCCTTATCTATTGTGAACTGCATATGCTCGTTATAATTATTGCTTGTGTCTGACCTTATCTGTCGAGTCACTCCCGGTTTTAAAAGCTAGAGTTCGTAGGATATATCTTCATGCTCACAATGGTTTTCGTATATCTATATATATCTCTATATGTATTGTATTTCAACGCGTTGGAGTGGGTTACCAGCATCTCTCGCTGAACAGATATATTTGGCTTTCAGGCACCGAAGACTAGAGCACTAGAGCGCGCTAGAACTGGAGCGTAGAGTAGATAGTCTTCCCTTTCGGCCTGCGTGCCATGTTTATGTATTGACATTATTAAGGATTTCAGTAGTAGCCTGTGCACCTAAGTCCTCCGGCTTAGGTGTGGCATAACACCCCGTACACTTACATTATGTTTTGGGATTTAATGAGATATTACCTTTATTATATAAGCTTTAAATGTCTTAAAAATCTGGGTTGTTACAGGCGTAGCCCATTCCACCCTCGATCCCGAGCCTCCGAGAAAGGACAGGCACGCTCGAACAGGCAGCGACTGTGTTGAATCGCGTCGCGGAGGGCCTCCAAAGGGGTGTCCCGAAACCTCCGCCCCCACCCCCTCTAAGGAGATGCGATGGTCCAAGCACTCACGTGCCTCGGGCACCTGAGGCGCCAGTGGACGGAGATGTCAACTCACTTCGGCCGTCAAAAAGGTGAGGTGGTGAGGAGACAAGCAGAGTATAATAGGTTTATGTTGGCCTCTTTGTGGGAAGTAGTCATCATTGTTCTCAAAATGGTTTGAAGAATAAGATTGATAATGGTAAGGGTCATGGGAATTGTAGTTGGCATTTTGAGAACATGGTTCTTGAGGTGATAGAGTATAATAGTGGTTTTGATGGTGGGGATTGTAAGAATAAGAATGTGGTTGGGGTGGTGGTGGGGTATTTCGTTGGTAGGGGAAATGGTAAGGTTCATAAGGCTCATCATCATAATCATAACATTGATAGTCCATACTTGAAGGATCAATCTAGCATTAAAGACTCAAACACAGGAGAAAGGGTTTTGCAACTAAAAGTAGTTGCAAGTTAGCTCAAATGCAATTCAATTTTAAATGTTCAAGAAGAGAAGAGAATGAGTAAGGAACACAAATTGACAATGATTAAAAACAAATATGGGATCACAAGTGAATACAATGAAGTGGTGAAATGACAACAAGATGGATTTACAAGATAACACAAATGAGCACAATGGAATGATCAAAATAAAGAGTTTTTTTTTTTTAATGCAACTATGCACTCATGCCAACAACATAGCACTCAAAGCCTTTGCCATCCCCGGCAACGGTGCCATTTTGACGGGTCGTAGTATGCGTGGGGTGGAAAGAAGGCCAGGAATGAAGATTCCCGGGGTTATCGTTCTCAAAGGATGGACAATCGGAATCAAATGTCGTGAGGTCAAACACAAGCACATATATGCAATAGGAAGCTAGGAGAAAGCATTGTGCAAGGTAGAAGAATGCAAGGCAAAGAAATGAAACTAGTAAGGATGGTGTTAGGTGAATTGGATTCTTATCCCTTGTGTGTGTGAAGTGAATCAACCTAGAAATACAACTAGTGGTGCATAGCCTACGTGAGATGACTCCCAATACCGTTCACCTCTCGGGTTACTAGGCATTTCCTTGGTATGGAGCACCATTCAGTGACCATGGTCCTAAGGAGCATTCCTATAAACACCTTGTCTACATCTCATTCTGCTCCAAGTCCCGTAGGACTGCTTGAGAGGGGAATTGCAAAAGGGGAAGCTTAGGATCAAGCTACAATCTCTTGTTATCTCAATCCTTCTCAACACCGTTCACCTCTCGGGTTACTAGGCATTTCCTTGGTATGGAGCACCATTCAGTGACCGTGGTCCTAAAGAGCATTCCTATAAACACCTTGTCTACATCTCATTCCGCTCCAAGTCCCGTAGGACTCCTTGAGAGGGGAATTGCAAAAGGGGAAGCTTAGGATTAAGCTACAATCTCTTGTTATCTCAATCCTTCTCAAACCTACATGCACTCACATCCAATGAGTCCATACTAGGTCCTCTTACAACAAGGCAACAAGCACATCATCACAAATCCATAGATCAATCACATTCAACACAAGAGAATAAAGATCCAATTCAAAAAGGACTCTAGCCAAGCATAGCTAAGTAAATCAACATTGCAATATGAAATCAAACAACAATTAGAGAATAAAAGCAACAAGAGAATACCAAATTAGATTGCAATAGTTGATCTCTTCTATAAATGTCCCTTGAATTGAAGGTTGTCAATCTTCTTCTCCAAGAGTTCTTCAACAATGGAATAGGCTAGAGATAACCTAGATTCTAGAAAAAGAAATCTAATCTACTAATTGGGAGAAATTACAAATTGAAATGATAGATGATGAAAGAAATGTAAATCTATCCTAAGAACCCTAACTAAGAATGCTAAAATCTGATTTCTAAAGGGGAAAAGTGATTGGTTATGAAGTAGTCCCACAACTAACCTTTTAAATAGACTAAATCATGAAATTGCCGCGCTGATCTGCACAACGCACGCCATAACACGCGTTGTGGATTGTGTTGGACTTTGAAATACAATAATAATACAATTCATGTTCTTTTTTCTTAATTAAAATAACAAATGTAAGATGGTAAAGTGAAATTTGCCAAAGAAAAAGATTAAAAATAAAATAAAAAATTACTAATTTAAAACAAAGAAGGGGGAAAATTAATAAATCATTATTATTATTATTATTTTCTGAAAGCTATAACAAGATAAATCATGATCTTTTAAGTTTTAAATTACCAGAAAAATACGAAAATTTCAGTATTTGTACTACAATATACAGTAGTACAGTACAGAATTGTACTCTGGTTACACCTATTCAATGATAATAACAACCTTGGAATTCTCAATCTCTTACGCCATACCGGCCACTCTTTAATCCACCCGCCCTCACCAAAACCCTCGTTTTCTTCCTCAAAAATTCAGGCGAATTCCATTGATACGGGAGGGATGGACCACATGCACGGTATGGGGATGCCGGCGTCATCGCCCGCCGCCGGCCGCGAACGGCACTTTTCACCGCCGCCACATGATGATGCACATGACGTTCTTCTGGGGGAAGAACACGGAGGTTCTCTTCTCCGGCTGGCCGGGACACGACAACCTCGGCATGTATATTCTCTCGCTGGTTGTCGTTTTCGCTCTCGCGGTTCTGGTGGAGTGGTTGTCGAATTGCAACTACATCAAGGACGGCGCGAACCGTGCGGCGGCGGGGCTCCTCCAGACCGCCATGTACGGCATGAGAATCGGGCTCGCGTATATGGTGATGCTGGCCGTGATGTCATTCAACGGCGGCGTATTTCTGGTGGCCGTCGCCGGACACACGCTCGGGTTTTTGGTCTTCGGGAGTCGGGTCTTCAACAAGCTGCCGTCGACGGCGAACGGGAAGAACACAGCTCTCCCACCTATGAGCTGCAATTGCTGATGATAGCTAGGAAAATTTAGGAAAAGAAAATTTTTCTTACTTTTAATTTTAGGCCTATTTCTTTTTTTTTTTTTTAAATAATAAATGTTATTACTGTAACCAATATTTTTGCTGCATAACAAATTAACAATTATAATATTTATATCAAGGAATGGTTCACCTTCAAAGTGATGCATGCATTCAATATATTAGTTTTTTTTTTTTTTTTTTTTTTTTTTGAAGGTCAATATATTAGTTTTAATCACCATTATTGATACAATGATACCATATACTCATGATTTTTACTATATGCTCCCAAATTCTACTCTTTACTCAATGGTGTAACAATTAAGGACGGTTTGAAGAAATCATATTTTGAAGATCGTATATCCAATCAAGCATTTGGAATTGCGTTCGATAGGATTTGAACCTATACCAAAGGTTAAGAGATATACCCTATTCATTAGCCATCGTTATGCCATGGAACTGTGTTCACCATCCATGGTGAACACCGTCCCAACAGTAACGATATTTTTTTTTGTTCTCTCTCTTAATTAACAACGCAACTGTTCTTCTTCATTTTCACATTTTGCGCAAACTTTTTCAACACTCATAAATTATGAATGTGTAGTCATAGTAAATAACAATATTTTTCTATACTCATACCGTCATACGCACAGTAACAATATTTATTTTTAGAAAGGCCTAAAATAGTAAATAATAAATAAAATAAAAGTAAGAAAAATTTTCTTTTTCCGAATATTCGTATTAGCTAGGAGTCACAGTGCATAGGCGGAAGATCTGTGGTCGTAACGCCGCCGCACGGTTCCACTCTTCTCTACCACATCCTGTATGGTTTGGGGTAGGCGCTTATACCTTTCTGTCACATGGAATTACAGTGAGTTAAAAGTCAAAAATAAAAAATAAAAAATACATAAATTAATTGATTAAGTTAAAAGCCTTTTGAAAAATTAGTAGTTAAAAAGTTTATGTGTTAAAGAGAGAAAATGACATGATTCATGAAATATTTGAATTGATGATATTCAAGAAGGTAAGAAGTATTTTTCTTATATTAATAACTAGTAATTAAAAGTAGGATTTTAAGTGTCCAACTCTGAACTTTGTAACTGTATTTTGTTGCATGCGTAACAATTATAATATTTTTCAAAAGTAAATATCACTTTTGGTCCCTTGACTATTATTACTGAACCACTTTTGGTCTTTGACTATTGTTTTTTTAAAGAGAAAATTTCAATTTTGATCCACTGACTATTGGAGTTGTGTTAATTGCAACACTTGACTTTCAAAAATGTTAATTTAGTACTTTGACTATGCAATTTCTATCAATTTTGGTCACGCCGGTCAAATTGCCGGCCAAATCTCACCGGAAAAATTTAATGGGTCAAATAACGAGGATATTTTAGTCATTTTACACAACACCCCTTTCTTCTCCGATGAGTTTCTCCATTTCCGGCGATGAACAACTTCTTCATTAATTATACGATCCCCTCTTCCACTTTATGTTCTTCAAAATGAGCCCCCTGTTTGTTTTTATATGCCTGTAGAGGCAAATTTGCATATGCTCTAAGTGAAGTGAGCAATGCCTCTCTGTTGAAGCCCAAACCCGCCGTTAAACTGTCGCCGGAGGACCCCAAGCCGCCGCCTCTGTCCACGTCGTGGTTGTGTCTCAACAAAACTCCCAGGATGAACAATGGGGTGAAGAGGACCGTCCGATTCGACCCCGTTGGCGTCATCGTCGACGAAGACTGCCGACCCTGTGGCCACAAGCGCATATACGATCGCGATTTCGCCGCCGACAAGCCGGAATTTCAAGAAATCAAGAAACCCAGGAGGGGATGGGTAGTAGGATGATAAATTGAGCAATCAAGAAATCTCAGAGGCGGATACCATCAATGGAATACTGATTTTTACGCTAAGGAAGATGAGTAGTAGGATGATAAATTGAGCAATTTCAATTCAGATTGTGTGTGTGAATGAAGAAGTGGGTCAGATCTTGTGGCAATAGGAGGGGATGGAATGCAAGAAAATTATCAATTTCTCATCGGAAATGGCCGGAAATGAGGGAGAAGCTCATCGGAGAAGAAAGGTGTGTTGTGTAAAATGACTAAAATACCCTCAGTATTTGACTCATTAAATTTTTCCGGTGAGATTTGGCCAGCAATTTGGCCGGCGTGACCAAAATTGATAGAAATTGCATAGTCAAAGTACTAAATTAACATTTTTGAAAGTCAAGTGTTGCAATTAACACAACCCCAATAGTCAGTGGACCAAAATTGAAATTTTCTCTTTTTTAAATTAGGTGCATGACTTTCTAACTAGTATCACTTTTGGTCATCCGGTCTAATTTTTCGGCCACATATTACCGGAATTTCAACTGAAAAAATAATATGTTATAATTAGAAGGGTATTTTGGTCTTTTCAAATTTATTTTATTTTCCTTTTTTTAAAAAAAAATTTCCTCCCCTTTCTTCCTCAGCTCTCCGGACCAAAGAGGGAAATGAAATAATTTTAAATGGACCAAAATACCCTTGTAATTATAACATATTATTTTTCCGGTTGGAATTTCGGTAATATGTGGCCGGAAAATTAGGCCGAGGGACCAAAAGTAATACTAGTTAAAAAGTCATGCACCTAATCTGAAAAAAAACCAAATAATCAAGGACCAAAAGTGCTTCAGCTATGATAGTCAACAGACCAAAAGTGATATATATTTACTCTATTTTTCAAGGAATTATTCACTTTTTATATTAATTTTGATGCTAACAAATGTTTAGTTGTCAAAAAAAAAAAAAAAAAAAAAAACATTCAAAATGGTCATCAAACTTATCAAGAAAGTGGGGTCAGGCCATTGAACCTAAAAAAGAGTGTAATTAGCTCCCTCGAAGTTAGGATTAGGTATTTATCAGTACGCCAAAAACTATAACTATTAGCGAATGCGTAACCTTATTTCATTATACCGCCACATATTTTCAAGACCCAAAGTGCTGGATTTGCCCCTTTGCAGACTTCCGCCCAACAATCCCCATAGCCACATGGTACTGGACTTGACCCTTATCGACCTCCGCCCAACACTCGACTATTCAAAACTCTCCAATTATACCAAGTAGTCGATGGATCACCTCCTCAATGAGTAATTTTGACAAGATGACATCCATGTAGGTTGATTTACCTTTTTATATTATAATTAATCTAATTTCCCTTTTAAATAAGATCAATATAAAAGTGATAGTTCCTATTTTGCATAGCTATATTGGAAAGTGATAATGACCTAATTTTATCTCTAATAGCATTAAATAATTTATAGAAATGTGGAAATTGTAAAATTAGTTATCCACTACTGGAAATTATCAAATTTCTGACCACCTGAAAGTGATTTTAAATCAAATCGAAAGTAAAAAGTGGTCAGAAATAGCTATAAAAGTTTTTTCGGACACCAAAAGTGGTCTAAACAAGGCTTTCGACTTGATTTAAGATCATTTTCAAGTGATTGAAAATTTCATAATTTTCAGTAGCGTATCCACCGTGGGGAAATTGTGTAAAAGGTGATGGGTTGAAGTACATAAATGGGGAGGTTTACAACGTATATGTAGGTATTGACCTAGATCTCATATCATATCCCCCATTTGGTAAAGTTTATTAAAATTGATCAATATGTAAAGATAGAAACCCTCTATTATGAAGCACTACCTCATGAATATTTTCGAAAACTTGAAACGGATATGTAATGATGCAAGTGTAAGATATTCCCTAATAATATATATTATATATTATATATTGTATATTATATATTGGAGTCTTAATTAAGTGATGCAAGTTGACTAGACTTATTGAGTAGTTTGACATTCATTATACTATGGACCGCGGTCAAAATGGCGCCGTTTCTTTAAGTAAAGAAACGGCGCGTCATTACAGTGAACGGAGCGTGCATTTGTTTTTGCATTAATTACCAACTGAAACTACAGTGTATCTAAACTGACACTGTCTCACGTATTATTTTTATATTATCAAGTGAAACTGCAATTGAAATGAAATGAAACTATAGTTGTGTTGAAATGAAACTGCAGTGTATACAACATGAAATTGAATAACAATTTCACATATTTGAGTGTATATTACCCAGCGAAGTTGTAGTTATATCAAAATGATACTATAGTTGTGTTGAACTGAAACTGCAGTGTATATAAAATGAAACTGAATAACATTTCACATATTTGAGTGTATATTGTGCAATGAAGCTGTAGTTATATGGAAATGATCATGTAGTTGTGTTTTAATGAAACTATAATGTATATAAAATAAAGTTAAATAACATTTTCACATATTTGAGTGTATAAATATCGAATGAAAATGTAGTTATATCGAAATGAAAGTGTAGTTGTGTTGAACTGAAGCTGCAGTGTATACAAAATGAAACTGTATAACAGAGTTACTTTTTGCAAAATGGGTGCCGTTTCTTTTCATTAAACAAAACAGCGTCGTTTTCAAGCTCGATGCAGAATCGATTACGCACCGCGGTGCATGATATAATTTGTCGTAGTTTGGTTAGACTAAATAACTAGAAGTGTTGTTAGTCAATCAGACTCTGTGCCTAATATAAACTTGGATTGATGTGATACAGGTTATTCATTATATAGTACATTCAGTTAAGGTGGATTGATGGGATACATGTTATTCATTATATAGCACATTCAGTTACGGTACTCATTCTTCTCAGTAGACACCTATACACCCTTTGTGGTTCTGAGTCTAGTATGAGGCAAAATATGGCTAACGGTAGGGATGGCAATGGGTCTGGAAGGCCTACATCCATCACCCGACCCACCTTATATTTTCTCCACCCACCCCCACCTCCAACCCGCATCGGGTGGACTTTTTCAAAACCCACCCCAACCCCACCGGGTGCGGGTGCCCACCACATCTCATCTTATTATTTTTCAAAAAAATAATATTTAAATTACTTACACATAATAAAATAATAAAATTCATTAGTGATCCTTATTGGAAAAAATAGCTTAAAATGGTATAAAATGACATATTAAGTGGCTATTTTGTGCTACAATTATCAATGCGGTCCACATCCGATTTGGGTCGGATCAAAGTGGATTCGAATTGTTCGTAGTGAAACGAAGAGATTGATATATTGTACGCTCAAAACGGATAATGGGTGAATGAGATATTGATTCTCAAATTAGACCCATTTGAGTTGGAAAAAGAAGGGAAAAAGTGAAGCTTTTGTCCAACATTGGTTTTGGAAGTGGATTTGCACCACTATTTATACAAGAGCCCTTTTAAGGTTTATTGAATTGTATAGCATAGAGGTTTTCTCTCGCGCGCAGGGAAGGGGGGGGGGGGTTGTGTGGAAAATGAGATTGAAAAGGCTTGAATCAAGCCATACGCCAACAGTCTGGAACCAGAAAGTTCTGACTGTTGTGAAGATTAAATTCATCCGTTACGGAATTAATATTGCGTTAATTCCAATTTTGAATTCTGAATTTAATCTCCAGGTAGTGGCCAGCTGTTGCAATCTGATTTTATGTAAGATTTAATGCCAAAATTAAATGCTTTTGATCCTTCACCTCCTATATAAGATTGTAGTGGAGCAGTAGTATTTTGCACGGACTCAGAATAACACACACAACACAAAAAATATTATTTTCCCAGCTCCAAAATTTCTGCTTCTACTCCTTTCTTGGTACTCTGTTCTATCCTTGCTCTAGTTCGCCTGTTTTATTCGTTTGGGTGCTCAAACGTCAAACCGTAGTACGTTTTATCCTGGGAAAGCTAGGCCACAACGCTCCTAGTACTTTTGGGATGTGGCAAATAAGGTTTTAAGGAAAAAGAGTGTTACGCTCGACTCATACTTGCCCTCTTTCTGCATTTTCTTTCGGCTTGGATTATGCTTCTAAGCAACAAATCCTATCTCCTTTCTCGTTGATTGGAATTATAATCTGGAGGGTTATAAATTCCATTTCTTTTGGTTGATATATATATATATATATATATATATATATATATATATATATATATATATTTCGTACATATATATGAGAGAGAGGGGGAGAGAACCGTAGGGGTCTGATTTATATATATTTGTGTGTATATATGTATATTTCGGATATATATATCGAATAATATTTTATATACTTTCATGTGTGTGTGTGTGTGTGTGTGTGTATATATATATATATATATATATATATATATATATATATATTATTTTACGATATTAAATCAATTTGGTTCGTTATTCCCAACAATACTAAAACATAAAATAACAGAAATATTTAAATATTGATGGAATAATTACGGAGCTGATCCGGGGCGACGTAATATGGAACGAATGAGACCCGGAACCCGACTTGACTACGCATGCGCCCAGGCAGACCACGAAGGGGTCGGCCCAAGGTTAGCTGCCGCGAGGTCGGTCACCTAGTGTTCTTCACTTGGCCGAGCTCTGGGCTCAGCCAAGGGGCGGGGTCCTCGTATTGACCAGGTCTTGCGGCGGATCCAAGCGGATCCCACTGCGTCCTCCGAGGTTGTTCGGGTAATATTGGGTATAAAAAACCCCATTTGTGTCTTAATCAGACATCTCATGTCCAAAACTTACACTTGTCTTGTTATTACATTATCATTGTCTTTGTAATAGCATTTCACATGCAATTAATATAATATTAGCCCCCGTGACTATATTTGTATCATCATTTCAACCCCCTATTATTCGGGTTAATTGATCCGGACCCCGGGTTAATTAATTCCATCATTGGTGGTTGTAGACATAGAAAATTTGAACCCGACAAGTGGACCGATAAAAATGTAATTGGGCCAACGTTGAAATTGTTATTGGATCATGGAAATTAAATTGATTTAATTAGTCCAATTAAATTTGGTTTGGGCTATTGAATTAATTAATTAATTGGTCCAAGCCCATTTCGTATTTGAATTTGAATTATAATTATAATTATAATTTAAATATAATTTTATTATATTTGAATTAGATAATTATAATTTAATTTGAATTTGAATTAGATGATAGAATAGTGAACCTAGACTTGATTTTGGCAAGGTTCGTTGTATTAGATAATTAGTTAATTAAATTAAATTAATATTAGAGGAGTTTGTTGAGTGATTTGGTTAGGCTTTTCACTATAAATAGAGCCTTCATTTTGATCCCAAAGACACACTTGAAGACTTAAAGAATACTTGAAGAATTGAAGAAAAGCTCTGAAGCTAGAGGATTGAAGATCAAATCAAGCTAGGTGGACTGAAGATCAAATATTTCAACCATTCAAGCAAAGCTAAAGTGGACTGAAGATCAAGCCAATTTAAGACCGGAGGCCCTTCAACGAAGATTAAGCAGCAAAGCCCTTCATTGAAGAACAAGCGGCATTCCGGAGGCCCTTCAGCCAAATTTTCAAATCAAGTAAACCAATTGAAGAATCAGAGGATTTTCTTGATAGAGATCTTGTACCCGCGCATTTTGAAATTTGAATATATATACTTGTACAACTTTTCTTGTTCACAGTGGTCTTGTTGAGAGCGGCTGTAAAAGCTTAAGCGTGCTCTCCTTTCTATTGCTCACCCCCAGCTATGACGAGATCAGGGTCAAACACCCACAATTCCCACGATTCACGCAACACTCGCAACCTTTACCACGCCAACCACCCCAATGGGACAACGGCGAGTCAGTAGAACCTACCTGTGGGGTCAGGAGAAGACCTTAGGGATCAACTTAATGGGAACCGACAAGGTTTGGCGAAGGACCTCAGGGGTCGGCTCCAAAACCACCCCCAGGGCGGGTATGTGCCACCCATTCCACCCCCGATCTCGAGCATCCGAGAAAGGACAGACGCGCTCGAACAGGCAGCGACTGTTTTGAACCGCGTCGCGGAGGGCCTCCAAAGGGGTGCCCCGGCACCTCTGCCCCCACCCCCTCCAAGGAGACGCGATGGTCCAAGCACTCACGTGCCTCGGGCACCTGAGGCGCTAGTGGACGGAGATGTCAACTCACCTCGACCGTCAGAAAGGTGAGGTGGTGCGGAGACCAGCAGAGTATAATGGGTTTATGTTGGCCTGTTTGTGGGAAGTAGTCATCATTGTTCTCAAAATGGTTTGAAGAATAAGATTGAGAATGGTAAGGGTCATGAGAATTGTAGTAGGCATTTTGAGAACACGGTTCTTGTGGTGATAAAATATAATAGTGGTTTTGATGGTGGAGATTGTAAGAATAAGAATGTGGTTGGGGTGGTGGTGGGGTATTTCGTTGGTAGGGGAAATGGTAAGGTTCATAAGGCTCATCATCATAATCATAACATTGATAGTCCATACTTGAAGGACCAATCTAGCTAGCATTAAAGACTCAAAGACAAGAGAAGGATTTTGCAACTAAAAGTAGTTGCAAGTTAACTCAAATGCAATTCAATTTTAAATGTTCAAGAAGAGAAGAGAATGAGTAAGGAACACAAATTGACAATGATTAAAAACAAATATGGGATCACAAATGAATACAATGAAGTGGTGAAATGACAACAGGATGGATTTACAAGATAACACAAATGAGCACAATGGAATGATCAAAATAAAGAGATTTTTTTTTTTAAGCAACTATGCACTCAAAGCCTTTGCCATCCCCGACAACGGCGCCATTTGGACGCCATTTGGACGGGTGGAAAGAAGGTCGGGAATGAAGATTCCCGAGGTTGTCGTTCTCAAAGGATAGACAATCGGAATCTAATGCCGTGAGGTCAAACACAAACAAATATATGAAATAGGATGCTAGGAGAAAGCATTGTTTTTTTCGGTGTAAACCACACATTGTGGTCCGAGTTTTTCTCTATACGTTTAACGGTGGTCTAGGCACAGAAGCTGGCCCAAAGGGAATCATCACTTGTGAGAATCGAACCCGGGTTATCCCAGAATTCTCCCACATAAAGAGAGCTCATTTGCCACTTGAGCTACCCTGTTGGGTTAAGAGAAAGTATTGTGCAAGGAAGAAGAATGCAAGGCAAAGAAATGAAACTAGTAAGGATGGTGTTAGGTGAATTGCATTCCTATCCCTTGTGAGTGTGAAGTGAATCAACCTAGGAATTGAATACAACGAGTGGTGCATAGCCTACGTGAGATGACTCCCAATACCGTTCACCTCTCGGGTTACTAGGCATTTCCTTGGTATGGAGCACCATTCCGTGACCATGGTCCTAAGGAGCATTCCTACAAACACCTTGTCTACATCTCATTCCGCTCCAAGTCCCGTAGGACTCCTTGAGAGGGGAATTGCAAAAGGGGAAACTTAGGATCAAGCTACAATCTCTTGTTATCTCAATCCTTCTCAAACCTAATGCACTCACATCCAATGAGTCCATACTAGGTCCTCTTACAACAAGGAAACAAACACACCATCACAAATCCATAGATCAATCATATTCAACACAAGAGAATAAAGATCCAATTCACAACGGATTATAGCCAAGCGTAGCTAAGTAAATCAATATTGCAATATGAAATCAAACAACAATTAGAGAATAAAAGCAACAAGAGAATACCAAATTAGATTGCAATAGTTGATCTCTTCTATAAATGTCCCTTGAATTGAAGGTTGTCAATCTTCTTCTCCAAGAGTTCTTCAACCATGGAATAGGCTACAGATGACCTAGATTCTAGAAAGAGAAATCCAATCTACTAATTGAGAGAAATTACAAATTAAAATGATAGATGATGAAAGAAATGTAAATCTATCCTAAGAACCCTAACTAATAGTGCTAAAATCTGATTCCTAAAGGGAAAAATTGATTGGTTATGAAGTAATCCCACAACTAGCCTTTTAAATAGACTAAGTCTTGAAATTTCTGCGATGATCTGCACAGGAATGCGTTGGACTTTGAAATACAATAATAATACAATACATGTTCTTTTTTCTTAATTAAAATAACAAATGTACGATGGTAAAGTGAAATTTGCCAAAGAAAAAGATTAAAAATAAAATAAAAAAATTACTAAGGGCTTGTTTGGTTTGCGGAAAATATTTTAAGGGAAGCTATGCACACACAAACACATAATTATATATTACATCAACACAATATATGCAATTGAAAGTAAATTGTAACCATTCTTACCCTATATTACATGGCACCAAAAGTGTTGCATCACTTGGAATGTCCAGCAGTCTGTTTGCTAAAGCTCGTGCCCTCTTTTCCAATTGATTTTCTAGAAAATTTGTATCTGTTCTTTTCGTTGGCAGATGCCCTACAACACTTGGCTGCATAAATCTGAATTTCTCAAGCTTGTTCTCTTCCATCATCTTGTTATACAAATACCTAACATTGGAACGGAAACTGAATTAGAAGAACAAAGCATAGAAGTGATAAGTTATCAAATTGACTCAAAATATATATTAAATCATACCATATGTAGACAGCAATACACGTGTACGATATTGGCATCAATTGACAAAAAGGAGTCACATCTTCGTCGTGCACAAAGAGAGTACATTCTTCCCCGAAGACATTATTATCTAGCAATATTTGTAAACTCTCTCCATTCCTAAGTGCACGCTTGTAATAACAGTAAAGTAGCCATAATGACTTAGGCATACTTGAGGAGTTCAACTCAAGCTTTTTGACTTCCTTGGCCGCTTTCTTCTTAGATGGTTTCTAATTTGCAAAATATACGCATATTAGCTAGATAAATAAATATACTAAGAAACGCATGTTTATTATATACATACTAAGTAAAATTTACCTCCAAGACATCTTCTTTGTCAATAAATTGCAGCTCATCATCATCGTCCTCAAAATCCAATTTATGTTGAATATCACCAATTTCTTCTTCACTTTTCTTCGCACCCTTTGCATCCTTTGCAGTACAGCTGCCTTTTGCTTCAATCTGAATATTACAGCCAACATTTTGAAGTAGCATATTTTCTAACTTTGCTACTCTGTCTTCAACTTTGGCTTGTCTGCTTAGAAGAACATTTTTCTCATGAGCAGGCATCATCCCTCTACCCATTCTGAAATATGTTGAGGGATTGACATGTCTCCCTATAGCCCTCACCCGACCTCCATGCTCCTTAGATTCAAGAGCCTGTGTCAGGATGTTCTCATTTGGTCCTTGAAGTTGCTGAATATATTCATCCTGTAATGCATGACAAATCCATGATATAACCACAATCTTTAGAAATACATAAAGAGGATAATACCAGTAAAGGTTTTGCTTACAATCTTTGTAAATTTTGTCTTCAAAACATCTCCTTGTACTTCTCCTTGTTTACTAGTTCTCCCTTTCTTCCACAGTATAGCTCTATTAACTTCGTCATCATCACACAACTCCGTCGACTACAGGCAAGAAGATTTATAAATGTCAAACTTAGGGTGAAAATGTGTTGAAGTTAATAATAGTGAAAGTGAAATAATAATTACTTACAATTTCACTAGCTAGCCGGGCATATCCTTTACGAGCAAGCCGATGTGGATAAAGGTTTTTCTTTCTTCTTGACTTTTGTAGCTCGCTCACTTTCTAAGACAAACATGATTAAATAAAAGCTTCACATTATATTTCTGCCATAGCACCATACATTAAGATAAAATTAAGACTTCTTGAACGATACTACATTGAAGTGCAAAATCAAACCAACAAAAAGAACTATATTGCAGTAAAACTGTCCCAAATTTCACAGATTGTAAATAATAGGATAAAGAATGACATTCAATTGGATATTTGGAGAAAATAATATAGTTGTAATATTAAGGCAATGTTTGATGAACAAAGGCCACTTTCTTGGGAAAAGCATATGGTCAAACTATTCCCATTCTTACTTGTGTATCAAGATTTAAAGGCTTGCTGGCATGAAAATTGAAAAGTGACCTTCATTGCTTTAGAGACAAGCTCTTTGGCTGCCAATCTTATCCACAATTTTGATACATTTGACTTCCATCTTTAAAAGTTAATAAAAGGACTGAACAAATAAATGAGAATCCTAGAGCTCTATGTTTCAATTTTATTTTATTTTTTGATACATTTGAGTTCTCTGAAGGAAGAAATTTTTCCAGTCAGTACACTTTGCCCACAAGAGCTTTTCAACTCTTATCTCCTTTAATTGGTCTCATACAATGAAAACATTTAAATGGTACATAAATTTTAAATGACTTTCACAATTTTACATAATGTTTAACAAACCTTTATAAATTTTAATATGACATTTAGAGACATATCCTCTTTTGTTTTAATGTTCAACTATTACAAATATCATTATCCCACAACCATTTTACCATTTTATTTCATGCTCAAACTCATCTCTACCAACAGACAAGAACCATAGTAGATATCAAACACAAGGGCAGAAATACATGAGTTCAAAATTCAAGGATCCAAACACATTATATAATAAACAGAAAATATCACTCAGAATGTTATAAAAATAGCAGAAACAATATCTCCATAAATAATATATTCCTTATTTGATATTCCAGAAAAAGAGCACCAAAATGGTGGTCCAAGATGAAAATACCAGATTAAAACAACTTAATACTCAATCATCTCATTTATAATATGAATCGGATTATGCTAAAACATACAGTTCACTGTCCTAAACTAATCTAGGAAGGTGAACAGATTATCAATAAAATCAAAACTAATATAAAGCCCAATTAAAGCATACAATGATACAAATATGCATATAGAGCATCCCAGTTGCTAGTTGCATGTTGTCTGTTAGCAAAAAGTTCATTTATGCACACAAGTCCAAGTGTCAACTATGCTTAGATAAATTTGAGGTTACCTTGAATTCTTCGGACATGCGGGAAATCACAAATTGAGTCCATTCATCTCCCGTAATACCATATCCTGCCGGTGGTTTATGTAAGTTCTTCATCATCCAATCTTGAATAAATAAATTTATTCGTGAGTTGTGTCTTATATTGGCGCCACTTATCATTCGCTGAGCTCAAGCAATTTTTCTTGAAATTTGCCGGAACAATGAAGCTCAACTACATAGAACAAATTTTGTTAGCATTAAAAGAGTAATATGTTAAATATCACAATTAATACAAGCTAAATAAAAGAATGAGAATTTGCTTACATTAACAGCATCCCATATCTTTTCTTTAATATCTTGTGGCACATGTTTCCATGTCTTAAAATTCAACTTGACATTTTCTCTTGCAAGGACACCAATGTAACTTTGCAATTCTGCCGCACTTTCTCCAATCGGTTGTACCAAAGCATTGAACTGTACTGCTTTCTTCACTCCTTGTACCCTTTGCATAGTAAGCTTATGCATTTGGGTACGACCTCGAGTGCTCCTCGTTGATGAAGTATCTACAGAACCTGACATTTTTTCTTCCTCATCCACCTGCACCTCTTTTCCATTGTGTTCTTCATCACCATGTACTTCTTGTTCCTTTTGCTCTTGATGACCAGTTTTTTCTTTCTTCCAATAGCCATAGAGCCCACAAACCTAAAAATCACAAAAATATAAAAACAAAATTATTAGAAATGTTCGAATTCATTTTCAAAAGTTGGGTGCCGAAAAAATTGAAGGCATTGAACCTAAGAAACATTTAAGAACACATACATAAGTCAAATTTAAAATATAAGGTTTGCAAAGTTATACACTAACTAGCTAGGAGTTCTTATTCTCAACCCAAGTCCCATCACAATCTTCTCGAATGCATGGCGGTTCACTCTCATCTTTATCTTCAACATTCATAGATGGCATTCCATTCGTAAAGCATTGATGATGGATTATTGTTTCATCCATCTCAGTCCCATCTTCAAAGTAATCCCGAGTAGGAGTTGCAAGCACGACAGACCATCTAGGATCTTGAGGGTCTTGAATATAAAATACTTGCTTAGCTTGACTACCCAAGATAAAAGAATCAGATTTGAATCCAATCCTATTGAGGTTTACTAATTTGAAACCAAGATCGTCTACTTTAATACCATTGTTATTCTCAACCCAATTGCATTTGAACACAGGAACTCGAAAGTTATGGTAATCAAGCTCCCATATTTCTTCAATAACTCCATAAAATACCATATCTGACTCAACGGGGTTCTTATCCTTTGCACTGGAAACTTGCATTATATTTGCAACTAAGCTTACTCCTGAGTTTTGGACAGCTCGCAAATTATCACGATCTTTGGTATGAAAAGTAACTCCTTCAATTAAATAACCAGAATATTTTAACACTTGGTTCCGAGGACCATGAGCCAACCATTTTAATCTTTCTGATATTTCATGGGTGGAATCATTTATTGCTCGTCCAACCTAAAAACGATAACACTAAAATTAGTATATGATAATAAAACCGGTGACTTTTTTTTTTCCGTTGTACTAGTCCTAGTTATACAACTTACACGATCACGTAACCAATTAATAAATGTGCGGTTATGCTCATCAAGTAGCCCCTTCTCTGTCCTAAATTTACCACGCATTGTAGCCTTCAAATGTGCCTTGTGTTCCCTAAGCAACGGTATTTGACCAAAGTCAATTAACTAGTAAAATATATATAAACAATCTATTCGAAGTTTATCAGAGTTGGAAAAATTACTTGGCATATTGGTCTATTTCTACATCGTTTGCCAAAATATAACGATGTGATTGCTCCCACTCTGCTTGGCTAATGGATTGCACTTGAGCACCTGATAAAGGCCGAGTACGCACCACTTCATGAAATGTAGATCGGTTCCCAATTGTTTGTACGTTAGACAAATACTCTGAGCAAAATTCTATAGCTTCTTCAGAAATATAAGACTCGGCTATACAACCTTCTGGTCGATTGCGATTTCGCACATAACTTTTCAAGATTTTCATACATCTTTCAAATGGGTACATCCATCTATACCACACCGGTCCACACCGGTCTAGTAATTTACTAAATTTTTTGGGATCCTCAACGTATTCGTCATAAGCAGCATTTACCATATCTATAGGGTTTTCATCAAAAAGCATCTGCTCCTCTCCCCTAATTTGACTTCCCTCATCTATTGAGTTGTTAAACGTGGCCTTCTCCCCGTGCCATATCCATGACACATACGTTGCATCCATTCCATTACGGTACAAGTGTTCCCTTATAGTATCAATAGGTTGCTTCCTTAGGTTGCCACATATTGCACATGGGCATGATATTGAATTAGGATCAACTGACATTTTTTTTAGCAAATTCTAAAAAAGATTCTACTCCAACCTCATATTCATAACATAATCTATCTTTTGACATCCATTCTTTGTCCATTTCAATGCTACAAAACAGTCAAGTGACAAGAAAAATAAATTCATGTCGCTTAAAAATAATCAAGTAACAAGACAAATAATATATATATATATATACTAGTCTTTTTTATGCGCGATGCGCAAAAACATATATGCCCAATATTTATATTTTTAAAAATAACTAACAAATTTTTACTAATTAATTTCAAAGTGAAATAAAATTATTTATTATATTAATCTAATATATAATGAATATATAATGTGTTACAAATATTTTGTTATAATTAAATAATATAAGAAAAGATATGGTAGATGCATGTGCATGGTAAGTAACGGAAAAGATAACGGAAGTTATAACGGTAAGGGTATTTTTGTCCAAAAAATTGTATAGTACAACTCTAGAAGCACAATGTACAAAATAGTTAGCATTAAAAATATGGACATAAATGAGGGATATAACTTTTATTGAGACTTATTATGTTTTTAGATATATATATATATATATATATATATATATATATATATATATATATATATATATATATATATATTCAGGCATACCCAGAGATTGAATACATGCTCATCAACTCGAATACAAAGCACCCAAAGAATCAGAAATCACAATAATACTGTGAAAAATAATCTATTGATCAGACTGAAAACAAAACCAAAAAAAAAAAAAAAAAAAAAAAAAAAAACAAATGAACAGCATAATGTGGTCTGTCCGGCAATTCGTGTGAGTTCTAGCACAGGAATGATGTGCACTTTAGTGTAACATCAGTAAAACAGGGCAGCAGTCAAACAGAATGCAACTTTTTCTTTTTCTCTTTCCCTTCATGACCCAAACTCCAAAAAGCTGTAACTTTTTATATTAAGCATGCAATATTTTTCTTCTTTTTCACATTATATGAAAGAAAGAAGTTTAATTTGGTTTTGTAATTTGGCTATATTAAGAGGTAGATTAATGTCATTTCTTTCATACATATGTGCATGGGAGAATATATATATATAATGGGATTCAAAGAAGCAATTAATAATTGACCTGTATGTGTGTGTAAAAACAAGAATCTAGGATGCAAATTGCATGCAAGACATGCAGCAGTTGGTGTTGATTTCATTTGTTTTGTATATATATTTTCAAAGCTTGGGATTTTTTGAAGTTTTCAAGGATTTTAACTTGAAGTTCTTATTGATCAGCTTATGAGGTGGTCCTGAGCATAAAGAAACAGACTAAAATTAAACTGCCTGGAATGAAGTGATGAGCTCATTTTCCCAGTCAGTACCCACCAGACATTCTCCCACCCCAAATAGTACAAAATTACTAAAAAAAAAAAAAAAACTAACATCATCACTACAACTCACATATAACATTACATGTTTTGCCTTTTCCTTTGTGTTATTACTATCATCACCATAAGAGCTGATCTGCTGCAGAATTTGCAGTTGCAGAATAACAATATTCGTTCATAGACAAGCACATAAAGATTTCAAAATTAACACTAAAAACACATTACTAGTTAAAACCTTCAATCACATAAAGATTTCAAAATCAAATGTCCATAAATAATAAAAATCACAATTAAGTCTAACAAACTAATAATAGTTCATAATTTAAAATATGCTCCAAAGTCTAAATGAGCTCACTGCTCACTGCCAATGTCCAACTACCAAGAGAATGGTGCATTGATGCATATTCATAGAGACTAATATGTAGCTATCTAAGTGGTAAATTTAAAGTATACCAAAAACAAGCATAAACAAGTTTCTGGAGAAGCAGAAACAGTAGATTGAACAAGCATAAACAACTTCTTTCTTATGCAAGAGTAGATTGAAACATTCAATAATCACACCCAGAGATCATAATTTAAATTTCTATCATATTTTCACACAAAAAAACAAATACTGTATTGATACACACATTGATACAATCAAACCTAGCTTGGATAAAGTTGATAGATTATAGGGGGAAATTTCGATACAATCTTAAAATAACTTGGATACCTCACGGCGGCGGCAGCTGGACCGACGGCGACACAGGATGGCGGCGGCGATGGCGGAAGAGGTTGGGCTTTGGCGACGGCGTCGAAGCTTGGACGCGGCGGCGGTACACGGTCGGCGGAGATGGCTAGTGGCAGTCGGCGGAGATGGCTAGATGGCTGTATCGTTGGTGTTGTTGAAGCCGGCAGAAACCCCACCGACACGGACGAGCGAACTGAAGTTTTGTCTTAGCGGAGAGGCGGTCGGCGAACTGAAGCCTGAAGGAGAGGAAATTTTGGACTAACCTACGACCTTTGCGTAATTTTGTCTTAGAGGGAAGACAAAAAATTCCCAATTTTGTCTTAGAGGGAAAATTTGACTTAGGGGGAAATTTTAATTTGTCTTAGCTTAATTAGAGGGAAATTTCGCAACAAAATATTAGTTTAATTACTCGAGTCACTACATCCGGTCAATTAAAATAAAACCGGGTATATAGGTACAGAACACAAAATTCATAGATTTTTATAATGTGGATTCATAATTTCTATACAGTATATTTCTAATTTAAATACAATTGTATAGATTAATAATTTCTATACAATAAATTCATAATTTCTATACTGCATATTCATAATCTGTATTGTTGATTCACAATTTCTAAAATGTATAGTTATAAACACTTCAGAATATGAACATCGCAAATTATAAACACAAAGTTCTGTAATTGTGAATATAGATCAGAGTTATTCAATCATTATGAATATGCATTTCAATTCAAAAATTATGAATATATAGTTTGGTAATTATGAACATAGAGCTAATTAATTAAGATCGCGGCAAAAGAAATGGGATATAGCAAACTGTACGGCATCGATCAACTACTCTTTCATATTTATTCTCAACGTGTTCCAGGCATGTCGGAGGGGTCGATTACGTACAGTTTCGACCTTGTTAGTCATGCGGCGCTAGCCGGAAGGGTCGATTACCAACACATAGCTAACCTTAGCTTGTTAGTCATGCGCTAGCCGTAAGGGTCAATTACCAACATATAGTTAACCTTGTTAGTCATGCGCTAGCCGGAATAGTCGATTACAACCCCGTCCCCTATCATATATACCGCCCTAAACCCCTACACGTCATATATACCGCACCATTATGAACACCACCCCATATTGTTTTTTATACTTGATAATTATTATTATTATTTTGAATTCATAGATTGGCCTTTATTGTAATATAATTGAAAATAAAACTTTAATGAATTTACTTTGAAATTTTGGTGAATAATTTTATATTTAAATATGAACGAAAATAGATCTATTTTGGTAATATACTAGATGTTGCGCTTGAATACATAAGTGTTGTTGTGGCTTGGTGGGTTTAGCTTAGTTTATTATGTTAGAGGTCTCAGGTTCTATTCTTCAACTATTATCATCTAAAATTGTTGTCTTGGTTTTCACAAACAACACAGAAGAAACCCAGTTATATACCACATGTTGCACCTTAAGATATAAAAGTTTGTGTTATGTAGTTGGTAAAACCTTGTATTTGTTAAACACGAGGTCATAGGTTTAATTCTTCTAGTTAACATCTTTGTTTTTATTTTATATACATGTTAAATAATGATGCGCAACGACAACGGTTTTTTAAAACCGTTGTCTTTATAGTGTTGTGTATTCAAATACACTTAAAGACAACATATCAAAGACAGCGGTTAAATAAAACCGTTGTCTTAAACAAATAAAGAACATGCAAAGACAACGGTTATATAAAACCGTTGTCGTTTTAGTGTTGTGTATTCGAGTGCGCTTAATGACAACACACCAACGACAACGGTTAAATAAAACCGTTGTTTATTTTTTAAAAAAGAGCGCACAAAGACAACGGTTGTTTAAAACCGTTGTCTTTCTAGTGTTGTGTATTCCAGTCCGCTTAAAGACAACACACCAACGACAACAGTTAAAAAAACCGCTGTCTTATTTGAAAAAAATGCACATAGACAACGGTTTTTAAAAACCGTTGTCGTTGTGGTGTTGTCTTTTCACAAAATGCACAAAGACAACACACTTATAACAACGGTTAAGTAAAAACCGTTGTCTTTGACAAAAGTGTTGCATCAAAGACAACGGTTTTGGACCAAACTGTTGTCTTTTATACAAAAAACAACACTTTTCTTAAAAACTGTTGTCTTTTATACAAAAGACAACACTTTTCTTAAAAACTGTTGTCTTTCTAGTGTTGTCTATGTGCATTTTTCTTGTAGTGTTCATTGTTTGGTTGGTGGAAAAAGAATTACTGGGAATACTAATTCTATTGTTTGGTTAGATTTGGAATTGTAAGGAATAACAAGTATAAAGACGTATATGCCCCTACAAAAATTAATAAAAGTAATATAATTAAAAAAGTAAACAAGGGTAAAATAGGCATTCCATCTCACTTTTTCTTCCCATCTTCCATGGAAAACAAAATCCTTGGTCTAACAAAAGATTTTGTTTTCCTCAAATTTGAGGAATTCATTTTCCAATGAAAAATGAATTCCATGAACCAAACAAAAGAAAATAACATTTTCCTCCACTTTAAGAAAAAATGTTTTCCTTTTGAAAAACATTTTCCATGAACCAAACATCCCATAATTTAAAACAAAGAAGGGGAAAAATTAATAAATCATATTTTTTTTGAAAGCTATAACAAGATAAATCATGATCTTTTAAGTTTTAAATTACCAGAAAATTACAAAAATTTCAATATTCTTCTAAAGGCTGAACCAAACCCTAAGGGTCCGAAAATTTCAATATTTGTACTACAATATACAGTAGTACAGTACAGAATTGTACTCTGGTTACACCCATTTAATGATAATAACAACCTTGGAATTCTCAATCTCTTACGCCATACCGGCCACTCTTTAATCCACGCGCCCTCACCAAAACCCTCGTTTTCTTCCTCAAAAATTCAGGCGAATTCCATTGATACAGGAGGGATGGACCACATGCACGGTATGGGGATGCCGGCGTCGCCGCCCGCCGCCGCCGTGAACGGAACTTTTCACCGCCGTCACATGATGATGCACATGACGTTCTTCTGGGGGAAGAAACGGAGGTCCTCTTCTCCGGCTGGCCGGGACACGACCACCTCGGCATGTATATTGTCTCGCTGGTTGTCGTTTTCGCTCTCGCGGTTCTGGTGGAGTGGTTGTCGAATTGCAACTACATCAAGGACGGCGCGAACCGTGCGGCGGCGGGGCTCCTCCAGACCGCCATGTACGGCGTGAGAATCGGGCTCGCGTATATGGTGATGCTGGCCGTGATGTCATTCAACGGCGGCGTATTTCTGGTGGCCGTCGCCGGACACACGCTCGGGTTTTTGGTCTTCGGGAGTCGGGTCTTCAACAAGCCGCCGTCGACGGCGAACGGGAAGACCACAGATCTCCCACCTATGAGCTGCAATTGCTGATACCTAGAAAAATTTGGGAAAAGAAAATTTTTCTTACTTTTAATTTTAGGCCTATTTCTTTTCTTTTTTTTTAATAATAAATGTTATTACTGTAACCAATATTTTTGCTGCATAACAATTGTAATATTTAGATCAAGGAATGGTTCACCTTCAAAGAGATGCATGCATTCAATATATTAGTTTTAATCACCATTATGGATACAATGATACAATGTTGCAAAAATCACACCTAGGCGCTGCCCGTTCGCCTCCTCTATGACCGTCTAAAAGGGGTCGCCTGACCGTGGACAAAATTATTTTCCTTTTTTAAAAAAATTTTTCCTCCCCTTTCTTCCTCCCTCTCCGGACCAAAGAGGGAAATGAAATAATTTTGAAAGGACCAAAATACTCTTCTAATTATAACATATTATTTTTTCGATTGGAATTTTAGTAATATGTGGCCGGAAAATTAGGGCTAGGGACCAAAAGTGATACTAGTTAGAAAGTCATGCACCTAATCTAAAAAAAAATAAATAAAAAAAATAAATAATCAAGGACCAAAAGTGTTTCAGCTTTGATAGTCAACAGACCAAAAGTGATATTTACTCTATTTTAAAGAAATTATTCACTTTTTATATTAATTTTAATGCTAACAAATGTTTAGTTGTCACGTAGAGCGGTAATTAAATAAGCACGAGACCAATTAAAGCAAGTAAATAACTTTTATTGATCACAGTGAAGGCCCTAAGTACAATCTACTTGGTTGCTCTGAGTACCGACTGACTGCGGTCGGGATTCTCTAACAACAGCCTACCGATCGTCCAAAAGTCCCTCACACTGTCGCTAATGCGGGTATTTATAGCCGTGGAGCCGAAGACACAAATCCGGCTGTTCGGCATGCTTCCCACGTAGCAACCACGTGTCAACGTCCCGGGTGCCCTGCCTGTCAATGCGGGGAGCCGCCACGTGTTCCTTGTCAGCTCTCGCGCTAAAGGGCTACCGCCCGGTGGTCGACACTGTCGCTCGGGTAACGCCCGGTCGGACCCCGACCGGGTTCTTCACAAGAAACCTGACCTGTTACATGCAAAGACAAGAAGAAAAGGACGAAGGCACACCGGTCGGGGTAGCGCTATGTCGGTCGGGGTATTCCCAACCAAAAATGGTCATCGAACTGATCAAGAAAGTGCGTCAGGCCATTGAACCTAAAAAAGAGTGTAATTAGCTCCCTCGAAGTTAGGATTATGTATTTATCCCTCGAAGTTAGGATTAGGTATTTATCAGTACGCCAAAAACTATAACTATTAGCGAATGCGTAACCTTATTTCATTATACCGCCACATATTTTCAAGACCCAGAGTACTGGACTTGCCCCTTTGCAGACTTCCGCCCAATAATCCCCATATCCACATGGTACTGGACTTGGCCCTTATCGACCTCTGCCCAACACTCGACTATTCAAAACTCTCCAATTATACCAAGTAGGCGATAGATCACCTCCTCAATGAGTAATTTTGACAAGATGACATCCATGTGGGTTGATTTACCTTTTTATATTATAATTAATATAATTTCCCTTTTAAATAAGATCAATATAAAAGTGATAGTTCCTATTTTGTATATCTATATTGGACAGTGATAATGACCTAATTTTGTCTCTAATAGCATTAAATAATTTGTAGGCATGTGGAAATTGTAAAATTAGTTATCCACCGTGGGAAATTGTGTAAAAGGTGATGCGTTGAAGTACACAAATGGGGAGGGGGGGGGGGGGGGGGGGCTTACAACGTATGTAGGTATTGACCTAGATCTCATATCATATCCCCCTTTTGGTAAAGTTCATTAAAATTTATCAATATGTAAAGATAGAAACCCTCTATTATGAAGCACTACCTCATGAATATTTTAGAAAACTTGAAACGGATATTTAATGATGCAAGTGCAAGATATTCCCTAATAATATATATTATATATTATATATAATATATTGGGGCCTTAATTAAGTGATGCAAGTTGACTAGGCTTATTGAATAGTTTGGCATTCGTTATACTATGGACCGCGGTCAAAATGGCGCCGTATCTTTAAGTAAAGAAACGACGCGTCATTACAGTTAATGGAGCGTGCATTTGTTTGTGTATTAATTACCAACTGAAACTACAATGTACCTAAACTGACACCTCATAGTACAGATATGCACATCCGCTATGTTGCTAGATGGTCCCACCAATGTGGGTAGGGTGGTGACCAAAAGCTTAACAATTAAGCTTGGAAGATGAAGTGAAAGGTTTTTTAATTAATGGCTTCATTCATGTCCACTTAATGGGAGATTAAAGTGGGCAAATGAAAAGACAAAAGAGTTGGCTTTGTAAAGCCTATATAAAGGCTATGGATTTGGCTACCTTGGATATGAGAGAGTTCAAGAAGAAGAAAAAGAGAGGAGAGAAAATTTTTTGAGATATACAAGTGTGAGAAAATTAGCCGAGAAGAAGTTGGTGGATTTAGTAGAAATTCTTGTGCCTCGGGGTATGTTATTTTCTCTTTTATTTTGTGTTGCCTCTAATCGTTGAATTAGAGAAGCCTCCTCTGTTGTACCCATTATCTATATAGTGGAAGGTTTACTGGCTTGTGCCCGTGGTTTTTTACTCCTTGCCTTGAGGAGGTTTTTCCACGTTAAAATTCTTGGTGTTCTTCTTGGTGCCGTTTATTTATTTTCATTGTGCTAATTATATATTCTTGCGAGCTTTCTTCCCAACAACTGGTATCAGAGCCTTGTTCAAGTGCGAAGCTATGGAAGGAAAGTTCAATAGAATTGCAAGTTTGAATGGCACAAATTATCACATATGGAGAAATAAGATAAAAGATCTACTATATGTGATGAAGTTGCATTTACCCGTGTTTGCTACCCAGAAACCTGAAAATAAATCAGATGAAGAGTGGGCCTTTGAGCATGAACAGGTATGTGGTTTTATTCGGCAATTTGTTGAAGATAATGTGTATAATCATATTTGTAGTGAGACCCATGCAAGGACACTGTGGAGTAAACTTGAAGATTTATATGCTTCAAAGACTGGCAACAACAAATTGTTTTATCTCACAAAATTGGTGCAATTGAGATATAACGAGGGTAGTTCTGTTGCGGATCACTTGAATGAATTTCAAGGGATTGTTGATCAATTGTCAGGTATGGGAGTTAAATTTGATGATGAGGTTCTTGCTCTTATGGTATTAGCATCATTGCCAGATTATTGGGAGACTTTAAAGATTTCTTTGACTAATTCTGCTCCTAACGGTGTTGTAACAATGGAACTTGTTAAAAGTGGTGTCCTGAATGAAGAGATGAGACGAAGGTCACAAGGTACTTCCTCTCAACATTCAGAGGTCTTGACTACAACAAATAGGGGGAGAAGTCAAAGCAAGGGTCCAAGGAGTAAAGATAAAAACAGAGATAACAGTAGAGGTAAATCTAATAAATTTGCTAATGTTGAATGTTATCATTGTCACAAAAAGGGGCATATTAAGAAATTTTGCCGACTACGGAAGAAAGAAAATCAGAAAAATAAAGACTCTGAAAAGAATAATGGTAGTGATGATGATAGTGGAGCTGCTACAGTTGAACATGATTTTCTTATCTTCTATGATGGTGACACAGATGCCATTAATTTGGCAAGTTATGATACAAACTGGGTAATTGGTAGTGGTGCATCCATTCATGCTACAGCTCGAAAGGATTTTTTTGTTAGTTATGCAACAGGTGATTTTGGAGTTGTGAAAATGGGCAATGATGGTAATGCAAAGATTGTTGGTGTTGGCGATGTTCAGTTAGAAACCAACAATGGCACCAAGTTGCTTCTGAAAAATGTGAAGCATGTTCCAGATATCAGGTATAATTTAATTTCTGCTGGAAAATTAGATGATGAAGGGTATTGTAATACTTTCCAAAATGGCCAATGGAAACTCACAAGAGGTTCTCTAGTTGTGGCTCAAGGCACAAAGTGTTCTACACTTTATGTTTTACAGGCCAAGATCTTAGGAAATATTGTCAATACGGTTGAGAACGATGATACGAATGATATATGGCATAAGAGGCTTGCACATATATCTGAAGAGAGGATGTCCATGCTGGTCAGAAAAAAGAGCTTAGCTGGGTTGAACAATGTTCATTTGAAGAGGCGTGCTCATTGTCTAGCAGGGAAGCAGAACCGAGTATCCTTTAAAAGTTCTGCTGAGACTAAGAAGAAACCAGAGGTATTGGAACTGATACACTCTGATGTGTGTGGACCTTTCAAAACTAGGTCACTTGGTGGTGCTCGCTATTTTGTTACCTTCATTGATGACTGCTCAAGGAAATTATGGGTTTATTCTTTGAGGCATAAAAGTCAAGTTGTGGACATATTCAAGCAATTTCATGCCCTAGTTGAGAGACAGACTGGGAAGAAGCTAAAATGCATAAAGTCAGATAATGGAGGAGAGTATATTGGGCCACTCAATAGGTATTGCGTAGAGCAGGGTATTCGCCATAAGAAAACACCACCAAAGACTCCTCAGTTAAATGGTGTTGCTGAGAGGATGAACAGGACTTTGATTGAGAGAGTTAGATGTTTGTTGTCACATGCAAAGTTACCAAAGACATTCTGGGCTGAGGCACTAAGTACTGTTGCGCATGTGTTGAATCTCTCACCATGTGCTCCATTAAGGTTTGACATACCAAATCGGGTATGGACAGGAAATGATGTTTCCTATGATTATCTACGTGTCTTCGGGTGCAAAGCATTTGTGCACATTCCGAAAGATGAAAGATCGAAACTTGATGTTAAGACACGACAGTGTGTGTTTATTGGCTATGGTCTAGATGACTTTGGCTACAGATTTTATGATCCAGCTGAAAAGAAGCTTGTGAGAAGCCGAGATGCTGTGTTCGTAGAGAATCAAACCATAGAGGATATTGACCGGGTTAAAGAATTGGGATCTCATAACGGTGATTCAGTTGATACTGAGATAGTACCTCCAACAGTGGTTCCTGAAGAGGTTGGAGAGGAGGACCAAATTGAGCAGCAAGATGTTACTGATGCTTCCATTAATGATGATGAACTCCCAGTTCCAGAAGCTTCAACTCCACCTCAGCTTCGAAGAAGTTCAAGAGTTAGACAGCCTTCCACAAGGTACTCCTTCTGATATTTATGAAATTAATTTTGTTGATAATGGTGAACCAGAATGTTATGCAGAAGCTGTGGAGGATGAACACAAGGAAAAGTGGATTGAAGCCATGAAAGATGAGATGAAATCCTTGTATGAGAATAATACCTTTGAGTTAGTAAAGCTACCTAAAGGTAAGAGAGCTTTGACAAACAAGTGGGTGTACAGAGTAAAGCAGGAAGAACACTCTTCACAGCCACGGTACAAAGCTAGACTAGTTGTCAAGGGATTCAACCAGAGAAAAGGTATTGACTTTGATGAGATATTTTCTCCAGTGGTTAAGATGTCTTCCATTCGTGTTGTTCTTGGACTAGCAGCCAACCTAGATTTAGAAATTGAGCAAATGGATGTAAAGACTGCTTTTCTTCATGGTGATTTGGATGAAGAAATATACATGGAGCAACCAGAAGGTTTTGAAGTCAAGGGAAAAGAGGACTATGTCTGTAAGTTAAAGAAGAGTCTATATGGCTTAAGACAGGCACCGAGACAGTGGTACAAGAAGTTTGAGTCAGTTATGGCGAAGCAAGGTTACATGAAGACTACTTCTGACCATTGTGTGTTCTTTCAAAAACTCTCTGATGATGATTTTATTATTCTCCTGTTGTACGTTGATGATATGTTGATCTTCGGCAAGAGTGCTTCTAGAATTAATCAACTAAAGGAACAGTTGAGCAAGTCTTTTGCTATGAAAGACTTGGGGCCAGCAAAACAGATTCTTGGGATAAGAATTACACGAGACAGGAATGCCAAAAAGTTGTGGTTGTCTCAGGAGAAGTACATTGAGAAAATACTTTGCAGGTTTAACATGGACAATGCTAAAGCGGTTAGTTCTCCTCTTGCTAATCACTTTAAATTAAGTAGTAAGCAAAGTCCTTCTACAGAGGAAGAAAAGGCAAGTATGCAACAAGTCCCTTACAATTCAGCAGTTGGTAGTTTAATGTATGCCATGGTATGTACAAGGCCAGATATTTCTCATGCAGTTGGCGTTGTCAGTAGGTTCCTTTCTAATCCTGGCAAGGAACATTGGATGGCTGTTAAATGGATTTTCAGATATCTTAGAGGTGACATTGACTCTAGAAAGTCGACTTCGGGGTATCTGATAACATTTGCAGAGGGAGTAGTATCATGGCAGTCTAAGTTACAAAAGTGTGTTGCACTTTCTACCACAGAGGCTGAGTTTATTGCAGCAACTGAAGCTTGTAAAGAGTTGCTATGGATGAAGAAATTTCTTCAAGAACTCGGGATCAAACAAGACAAATATGAGTTATTTTGTGATAGTCAGAGTGCTATACACCTTGGTAAGAATTCCTCTTTCCATTCAAGATCGAAACATATCGATGTAAGATATCACTGGATTCGAGATGTTTTGGAGATGAACCAGTTACAACTTGTAAAGGTCCATACAGATGAAAATGGGTCTGACATGTTAACAAAGTCATTACCAATGGAAAAGCTTGAGATATGTCGTTCAGCTGCAGGGATGCAAGTCCCTCCCACATTGGCGTGAGGGGGAGTTTTTTGCTAGATGGTCCCACCAATGTGGGTAGGGTGGTGACCAAAAGCTTAACAATTAAGCTTGGAAGATGAAGTGAAAGGTTTTTTGATTAATGGCTTCATTCATGTCCACTTAATGGGAGATTAAAGTGGGCAAATGAAAAGACAAAAGAGTTGGCTTTGTAAAGCCTATATAAAGGCCATGGATTTGGCTACCTTGGATATGAGAGAGTTCAAGAAGAAGAAAAAGAGAGGAGAGAAAATTTGTTGAGATATACAAGTGTGAGAAAATTAGCCGAGAAGAAGTTGGTGGATTTCGTAGAAATTCTTGTGCCTCGGGGTATGTTATTTTCTCTTGTATTTTGTGTTGCCTCTAATCGTTGAATTAGAGAAGCCTCCTCTGTTGTACCCATTATCTATATAGTGGAAGGTTTACTGGCTTGTGCCCGTGGTTTTTTACTCCTTGCCTTGAGGAGGTTTTTCCACGTTAAAATTCTTGGTGTTCTTCTTGGTGCCGTTTATTTATTTTCATTGTGCTAATTATATATTCTTGCGAGCTTTCTTCCCAACACGCTACCCTTGTAAAGGGTTATCCGCTACCCTTGTACAAGCCTTGAGTTTTCTGCTACCCTTTCAAAAGGGTAGCGGAAAGTTGAATATCCGCTTCCCTTCTAAATTTAGAAGGGTAGCGAATTTTCTTATTTTATTATTATTTTATTTAAGCATCTGCTGCCCTTTTTACAAAAGAAGGGCAGCGGATTGTTTTTTTTTTTTTTTTTTTAAAGAAAATTTCATTATTATTTCTTATTATTAAATGCCTCAATTTTTATAAAAATCCTATTCATACACTACATATCAAGATAATATTAACCATCAACACTATTATCAACAAACTATCAAAAACAATATTATCAACAAACTACCAAAACAAAATATTATCAACACTCAACCAAATACTATCAATCCAATACTTTATATCAATCCAATACTTTCAACACAATAATAAGTTATCAACACAATATAACATTTAATCTAAAACAAAAGTTACACATACTCTTCCAAAAAATATTTTGCTCATAAGTCTCAAATCCCATCTATTTCATTGGTAGAGTACGGATTTCCTTCATCTACCTTGTCTTCTTTATTGCCTCGACGTTTCTTCCCAAAAATGAAACTAAATCAACAAACATTTTTCTAAATCTCCCCATTTCCATTGCTGTTTCTTCTTCATCCGTCGTCGCTTCGCCGGCACCGCCATTAGCCATTTCCGGTCTCCTTTGGCGTTCAGCTGCTGCTGCCTGCCGTCGCCTCCTTTTCCTTTGCTACCGCCATCTTCAGATCTGTCCCGCCATCACTCATGTTGGTAAGTTTTTATTTTTATTTTTATTTTTATTTTTATTTTTTTTCCATTTTTTCCAGGTCTCTTTCGTTCTTCGTTTTGTGGATTTTCCTTTGTTTGATTTCTCTCTGAGGCCGAACTGTTCAGCCTGAAGCAATGCCGAAACTGAACAGCCAATTGAAGTTTCGGCCTTGAGACCGAATCTTCACACTGAACAGCGAACCCTGTACGCCAACGGTCTGGAACCCGAAAGTTTTGACTGTTGTGAAGATTAAATTCATCCGTTACAGAATTAATATTGCGTTAATTCCAATTTTGAATTCTGAATTTAATCTCCAGGTAGTGGCCTGCTGTTACAGCTGTTGCAATCTGATTTTATGTCAGATTTAATGCCAAAATTAAATGTTTTTTATCCTTCACCTCCTATATAAGATTGTAGTGGAGAAGCAGTATTTTGCACGGACTCAGAACAACACACACAACATATAAAATATTGTTTTCCCAGCTCCAAAATCTCAGCTTCTACTCCTTTCTTGATACTGTGTTCTGTCCTTACTCTAGTTCGCCTGTTTCGTTCGTTTGGGTGCTCAAACGTCGAACCGTAGTACGTTTTAAGGAAAAAGAGTGTTACGCTCGACTCGTACTTACCCTCTTTCTTCATCTTCTTTCTTTTTTTTTTTTTTTTCGGTTTGGATTATGCTTCTAAGAAACAAATACAATCTCCTTTCTCGTTGATTGGAATTATAATCTGGAGGATTAAAAATTCCATTTCTTTTGGTTGATATATATATATATATATATATATATATATATATATATATATATATATATATATATATATTTTCGTAGATATTTATATAGAGAACCGCAGGGGTCTGATTTATATATATTTGTGTGTATATATATATTTCGGATATATATATATATATATCGAATAATATTTTATATACATTCGTGTGGATATATAAATATAATTTTACGATATTAAATCGATTTGGTTCATTATTCCCAACAATACTAAAATATAAAATAACAGAAATATTTAAATATTGATGGAATAATTACGGAGCGGATCCGGGGCGACGTAATATAGAGCGAATCAGACCCGAAACCCGATTTGACTACGCATGCGCCCGGGCAGACCACGAAGGGGTCGGCCCAAGGTTAGCTGCCGCGAGGTTGGCCACCTCGTGCTCTTCACTTGGCCGAGCTCCGGGCTCGGCCAAGGGGCAGGGTCCTTGTGTTGACCAGGTCTTGCGGCGGTTGCGTTCCAAACGGATCCCACCGAGTCCTCCGAGGTTGTTGGGGCAATATTGGGTATAAAAACCCCCCATTTGTGTCTTAATCAGACATCTCATGTCCAAAAGTTACACTTGTCTTGTTATTACATTATCATTGTCTTTGTAATAGCATTTCACATGCAATTAAAACAATATTAGTCCCCGTGACTATATTTGTATCATTATTTCAACCCCTAATATTCGAGTTAATTGATTCGGACCCTGGGTTAATTAATTCCATCATTGGTGGTCTTGTTGAGAGCGGTTGTAAAAGCTTAAGTGTGATCTCCTTTCTATTACTCACCCTCAGCTATGACGAGATCAGGGTCAAACACACTACAAGAAAAATCACGAATCACGACGGAAACATTGCGACAGAGGGTAATCCGTTGTCGATTCGCAACGGTTTTTGCGACGGAACGTGTTCTGTCACGATAGTGCGTCGGAAATGGTAACGGAAATCAATTCTGTAGCAATTTTTGGCGCAAAGTGAGAAAAAGGCCAAGAAATTTTGGCGCCCACATTTTGGTGACGGATTTTGCGACGGAATTAAGTTCTGTCACCACAACGGCGATGGAAAAGGCAACGATTGATGGTGCCGTTGCGGTTTTGCTACAGAATCCGCGACAAAAATAATTCTGTTGCAATATTTGGCGCAAACTTGAAAATATTCCCACGTAATCTTTACACAAAGAGATTGACGACAGAGGCTTACGACGGAATTTGCGACGAGACTTTTTTCCGTCGCGAAAGTATATAAATTTTGAAGTAAAGTTTATTTTTGCTACAAAATGGGACGACAGAATCAATTCCGTCGCCAATATGTTGACACATTGGCGACAGAAAATGCGACGCCCTATATGTCTGTCGCGCTATGACGATGGAATCGGCAACGAAAATTAATTCTGTTGCTATGTTTGGTGCAACGGTAGATTTGACGTTTGAGGTTGGCGACGGAACATACGATGACCGTTCATTCCGTCACTGAAATAATAAATTTTTTAAGTAAAGTTTATTTTTGCTACAAAATGCGATGACAAAATCAATTCCGTCGCCAATATGTTGACACATTGGCGACAGAAAATGCGACGCCCTATATGTCTGTCGCCCTATGGCGCTGGAATCATTAATGGCCGAATGATCGCACCCTCTTTTCTACAATGTCACTGTCTATAACGAAGACCAATATATTCCTAGTGATATTTTGAGATATTTTATAAGATAAATTAAAATTATTTTTAATTTTGTTGAAATAAATATTTCAATTGAAAGTTGTAGTTTTTTTAAAAAAGGAATTCGACCAAAATTTATGAAAATTTTGAAAGCATGGTATATAAGTGTACAAATTTAAATTTATAAAGAAATTTAAAATTATATTGCATCTTTAAATATAAAATTATTATTGGTAAATATGAAGTTAGTACAATTTTAAGTAACTAATGTTGGTATGGTACAACATTAATATAAAATGTGATATCATTGGTCTCTGCTCATGGGATATTTGTTTTATACCCTAATGATAGCAACCAGGGACGGAGCCAGAAATTCAATTGAGGGGGAACGAAGAAGAAGGGACGGATTCAATTTTTTTTTAAAAACTGTTGAAGCCAACTATAAAACTATGTTAATACCAAGATTTGAACCTTATCCTTTATCATAATAACTTAACATGTGCTAAACCAACTCACCTAAATCAACCCTTGTTGACATTCAACAGTTTTATTTTACTAATACTAACACATGTACTATATATACATATATACATACAAAAATTATATATGGGGTGGGGGTGGGGGTGGGGTGAGGGGGGAGGGGGCAGCTGCCCCTCCTTTGGCTCCGTCCCTGATAGCAACATTAGAGTATTAAAATCATATGCGAAACTGAAGTCGGATTAACAAGAAATTACATTGAAATTCTCAAATTCATAGTTAGCTTAACAATTAAAAATAAGTGTATCCTTACCCAAAAAAAATGTATATATATAATGAGACTTTGTTTCATGCTATCTTGTTTTCGACATCGTGTAAATAATTGGTTTAGCCTCAAAAGATCATAGATATTTACATAGACATGTTTGGTTTGTACAAATTAAATGATGAATTGAAGTTCATGTTTAGTAACAAAGTTAGCTTATCAGTCAATTTTGATGTATTTAATCACTATTATAGTTGTTTGATTTGGTTAAACAATTAATATGAATAATTGAATCATCAATTTTTTAAAATACTCATTTTTATTATATCAAAAATAATTATTTTTATTTAATATTTAAAATTGTACACAACATTTACCTATTCTTATTATTTTTTATTTCATAGATTGGTCTTCATTGTAATTGAAAATAAAATTTTAGAAGAATTGATATCGAAATTTTGGTGAATAATTTTGTATTTAAATATTAACGGAAAATGAAACTTTTAAATTAACTTTTGAATTGCATTATCTCTTTATTAAATTTTTATGTATTATATTTGGACAAAAAAATTTAATTACATTTTTATTTTTGTTATATAATACAATAACGTGGAGTCTAGATTAAACTATTAGACATGACCCCTATTTTTAATGGATCGACCCTGCACACACTAAAAATAACTACACAATTAAACAATATGTTAATTTAGTTAATTAAACTATCGATAGTTAAAATTTTAAAAAATCTTTATCCATTGACCGAACTGAAATATTTTACTTTAAAAATTTATTAATTAAATTTTTTGTTCGATTATTTAACATATTTTCACCGAATTGTACACACTCCTAAAGATACTAATTAACATTTACGTGAATATTTAAATATAAGAAGATTTTTTATCATACACAAATGTAAAAAATAATTAAATAAATCATTTTCTTAATTATTTTAGAAGTATATGTATTATATTCGTTAATCAAAACTACATAATAAATAAATAAATAAATAAATAAATAAATAAATAAATATATATATATATATATATATATATATATATATATATATTGAAAAGGCTAAATCCTATTTTAATTTACTACAACACTAAAATCCTAAATCATATTTTAATTTACCTAAAATCCTAAAATAACTAAATTCCTAAAATCTCTAATCCTCATCAGCTTCAAACTCAGCCGCATCTCTAACCCTCCTCGGCTTCAGACTCTGCAACTTTGTGGCGACGTGCTATGACAAGGTGGTGACGTGCTACGGTGAGGCGACGACGTGCTACGGCGAGGCAGCAACAGGCTGCGGCAAGACGGTGACGGGTTGTGGCGAGGCAATGACCGAGACTGAGGTTAGTTTCTTTCTGAAAGTCTTTTTTGTGTATTATTATAAATTTATTATTTGTTGTGGGTATACAATGCGTGTATATATATATATATATATATATATATATATATATATATATATATATATATATATATATATATATATATTGTTTTTAATGCTTTGTATATATATTTGTAGTTTTTACTGCTTTGTATATATATTTGTGGTGTTTACTGCTTTGTGTATATATATGTGTGATATATATTTACTGCTTATGCTTTGTATATATATTTGTAGTTTTTACTGCTTTGTATATATATTTGTGGTGTTTACTGGTTTGTATATATATATGTGCGATATATATTTAATTTACTGCTTTGTGTATATATATATATATATATATATATATATATATATATATATATATATATATATATATATATATATATATATATATATATATATATATATATAGGCGGGCTCAGGTGCGGCAGTGTCTTACGGTGCGGTTATTTCTTACGGTGCGGCAACACCAATAGTTCACCAAATATGCACCATCAACGTTAGGAAATACACCACACAAAACAGAGTAAACAGAGTCCTGCATCACCAAACACACACCATTAGGTGTTAGTAAAAACACCATACTCTGTTCGGAAATACACCATTGGGGGTGGTGAGTTATATGGTGTGTTTTTTTGAGTTTGTGGTGTATTTTGTGATGTTTTATTACATTTCATTGGGGTGTGTTTTTATTACACTGTTGGTGCATATTGTTAACACTGTTGGTGTATTCTGGAATTTGACCGCACCGCCGCACCGTAAGACCCCGCCGCATATGAGCGCTCTTCTATATATATATATATATATATATATATATATATATATATATATATATATATATATATATATATATATATATATATATATGAGTAAACAGAAATGAATAATGTGAATCTTAATCATTAATTGCTCCACCTTTTACATCACTAAGAAAGCTAGTTAGTTGTTGATTCATGCCTCCTTTGTTGAGCACTACATGTCTTGAACTCAGCTTTAGAAATAATAGAGTAAAGGAAAGAGACAAAATAAAATTTTCATGGGTCTTGTAGCATTATGCATGTTATAATTCAGAAAAAAGATAAACCAGTGTAATCTCTGGGACAAAATATTCATAAAATAGTATAATTTCTTAATAATAGACTTACCCTTGATCTGTAACATATAAGTGTTGATTGTTTTTAACTTTACGATTTACCAGTTTATTTTATCTTTATAGATGATGAAGTCAAATAAAAATAACACTATGAATAAGCAAGCCACAATCTTGGCACTTGAAATCAAATGATTAAAATCCAGCTTGATGAGTAAAGAATGACCAATTACTGCAGATTTGGTATTCCATATTAACTTAGAGCCTCTGTGTAGGATGATAAGCTAAGAAAGTATTGTAACATGCCTGCATATAGCGCTAAACCAGAGATTTTCTTCATGTGTATACTATGCACTATATTTTCATTTCTTTTGTTTTTCTGTGTTGTTTTATTATTTCTCTATTCTTAGAGGGGCATTTGATTCAAATATTCGAATAGGAATGATAATAGTAATATTTTTTAAACACCAATGATTGTTAAATATATGAATGTATATGTGTAGGTCTATTATGGATAGAAGTTGGATGTATCAAAGGCGAACTCAATGTGGTGATCTTAATCCAGATTTTATAAAAAATTTAGAAACATTTATTGAGTTTGCATGTAGTAAACCAGATTTCATGGATGGAAGTAAAATTCGATGTCTGTGTATAAAATGTCATCACATCTCATTTGAAGAAGCTGAGATTGTGAGATATCACTTGTGTAAATTTGGCTTTGTGCCAAATTACTTTGAATGGAATAGACATGGAGAAATGGCAAATAGTAGCATTCCAATGGGGTTTGATGCAGATCCAAGTTTAAATGACCAAAATCAATTATTGGATTCTTACCACCAAATGGTTTTTGATGCTGTCGGTGCAAATCTTGTAGCAAGGAGTGTGAGTGAGGAGCCAAATGCTGAAGATAAAAAATTCTTTGACATGTTAGATGCTGCTGATAGAGAATTATGGTCTGGTTGTGAAAAGTTAACACAATTATCTGCTGTGGCTAGATTGCTAAACATAAAGGCTGAATATCGCCTGCCAGAGCAGTGTTTTGATGCATTCTGTCAATTGTTTAAGGATGGCTTACCAGAAGACAATAACATGGTTGACAGTTTTTACCATACGAAGAAGCTAATACAAGGACTTGGGTTACCGGTGGAGAAAATTGATTGTTGTAGGTTAGGGTGTATGTTATATTGGGGTGATGATGAGCAATTGACCCAATGCAAATTCTGTCAACAGCCAAGGTATAAAAAATCAAGTGGTTCATCTAAGCGACCTCTTATACCTTACAAGAGAATGTACTACTTACCATTGGCTCCAAGGCTAAAAAGGCTTTACGCTTCGCAAACAACAGCTGCTTCTATGAGATGGAATAATGAGAATCATGACCACGACTCTGGAATTATGTGCCATCCTTCTGATTCAGAAGCTTGGAAGCATTTTAACGCAATTCATCCTTCATTTGCAGCTGAAATCCGTAATGTTAGGCTGGGCCTATGCACAGATGGGTTTCAACCATTTGGATAGTCAGAACAACAATATTCTTGTTGGCCTATCATCATTACACCTTATAATTTACCTCCGTCCATGTGTATGAAAGAGCCTTACATGTTCCTGACAGCAATAGTGCCGGGACCCAAGAACCCTAAGAACAAGCTGGATGTTTTCCTACAACCTATTATTGTTGAACTTAAACAATTATGGGAAGAAGGTGTGTTAACTTAGGATGTGTCTTTGAAACAAAATTTCCAAATGAGAGCTGCCTTGATGTGGACAATTAGTGATTTTCCAGCGTATGCTATGTTATCGGGTTGGGGAACATCAGGTAAGCAAGCATGCCCCTATTGTACGGAACACTGTAACACCCCGTGTTATGGCCTTCAATCCCGGATTAATTATTAAATTAATCCCGTTAATAATAATTAAATATGATTTAATTCGGCTAGGTTTCCTTTAATTAATTAATAAAGGTCCACCATGAACCGTGGACCCTTGCCTAAATTAGAGTCCTAAGCCTATTAGGAATAAAGAAAGTAAACCCTTTACTATTCAGATTCTAATTAGGAATCCTAGACCTAGTTATCTATTAGGAATAAAGGAAGTAGGCCTTTTACTATTCAGACTACGATTAGGATTCCCTTTAATTAATTAATGTGGTCCACTATGGACCATAGACCCTTATCCCTAAACCCAATCCTTAGTTCCAAAAGGAATAGAATTAGCAAGCCTATAATATTAGTTCCTAACCAGGACTCCTAAATATATAAATAGGGGACTTAAGAGGCACCTAGAACCCCCCACCACAATAAACGTTCCACCACCCCAAAGTGCTCCAAGAATCCCCTTAGAAGAAATCAAGAAAGCAAGAAAGCTTAAACAAAGACCCTTCATAGCCAAGGAATTAATTAAGGCTAAGAGGTAACCCATGTCTCAACAAAACCTATTTTCATAGCTATGATTTCCCCCTTAGGGTTTCCCCATATTATTGTGTATTAATGACTTGTGATAATTATTGTTGATGATTGATGTGATGATCCCATGGGGGATCTTGATAATCTTGATATTGAGAGATTCTTGATAATTATGATATTCTTGATGATTATATGGAGTTCTTGATGATTATGTGTTGTTCTTGATAATTGGGTGATGATCTTGATGATTATGTGTTATTCTTACCGAATCTTGCAATTAGAAGACGAACCGTATTCTTGTTGATATAAAAGTGATTAGAACCCTAGGTTGTATCGTATGATCTTATTCTTGGATTATCGGGTGGGGAAATCGCATGTTTGGGTGTTGATTATACTTAGAAAAGCATGATAGGTTATGTGCCGTTCGTTCCTCGTATTTGATTCGTTAATTGTCTAACGGGTTGTCGTTAATTGTGTTGTAAAGTGTCTAAGCATGGTTTCGGGTTCCATAACGGTTCCCGGGGCGTAAAGTGTGTGAAAAGAGTCAGTGGGGGGTAGGTGGGGGGTAGAGGACCCGCCACCTACCCATAGCCGTAAACCACCGCCTGGCAGCGGGCGGCCGGCGGGCGGGCAGCTGCCCACCGGCGACCCGCTGCCCGGAACAGTAGAACCCGGCGGGTGGCCCACCACCCACCGGCTACCCGCTGGAAAGTCGTCCCACCCGGGACCCCGGCTTCCCCGTTTGATGTTCCCCGTTCCCCGTGGTGTCCCAACGGACTCCGTTTATCGTGCCTATGTCTAGTTTGATGTTTCGGGTACCGTTCGTAGGTTTATGAGTCAATTATATTGCATGCTAGTTGAATTGGTATCCCGTTGACCTAGGTGGAAGAAGTATGAACCCCTTAGGACTATTCTTAGTAAGTGATGGATCACACATAGGTTTTGTTATACGTTTTCTCCCCCTTCCTAATGTGTAATGTGGGTTGCATGTGCTTGCTATGTGTTATGTGTGTGTTACCCCAATTCGGTTGCGATCGGATTGGTTATCCTGAGCTGCAGTTCAGAAGCTGGCTGCGGTCAGATTGATACTCTTGGGCTGCGGTCCACCGTTTGGTTGCGATCAAACGTTTCTATACGAGCTGCGGTTCGTCCTTTTTCCTGGCTGCGGTCAGATGACATTCTCTTGGGCTGCGGTCCACTGTTTGGTTGCGATCAAACACTATGATGAGCTGCGGTTCATCGGTCGGTTGCGATCGACCCCTCCATGTTGCGATACGGGGCAGGGTGCTGCGGGGCCGTGTCAGAGCTATATGCGCTGACCCTCATGTATGGGCATGCGATTGGTCCTGTGGCGCCAACAAAGTGTGTTATGTGTGTGACATGGACGAGTTGTGATTACAAGTGTCTTGGGGGATGTGACTATGGGATTTATATTGGGGATTGTTCATGTTGGGTTATGATCATTGTTTATGCTTTGCCTTATCTGCCTTATCTGTTGTGAACTACATATGCTCGTTATAACTGTTGCTTGTGTCTGGCCTTATCTGTCGAGTCATTCCCGGTTTTAAAGCTAGAGTTCGTAGGATATATCTTCATGCTCAAAATGGTTTTCGTATATCTATATATATCTCTATATGTATTGTATTTCAACGCGTTGGAGTGGGTTACCAGCATCTCTCGCTGAACAGATATATTTGGCTTTCAGGCACAGAAGATTAAGTCACTGGAGTGCGCTAGAACTTAGAAGTAGATAGTTTCCCTTTTGGCCTGCGTGCCACGTTTACGTATTTATGCTTTGAGGATATTAGTTAGTTAGCCTGTGCACTTGGGTTCTCTAGCCCAGGTGTGGCATAGCACCCCGAACGCTTGTATTTATATCTTGGGATTTAATAAGATTCTACCTTTATTATAAGTTTTAAATGTCTTGAAAATCTGGGGTGTTACAAACACTCACAAGCATTCCGACTTCCTAAGGGTGGAAAAATATCATGGTTTGATAATCATAGGATGTTTCTTCCACTTGATCACCCATTTCGGTTGAACAAAAGAAGATTCATCAAAAATCGTGTGGAAATGAGTCATCCTCCACCTATTAAGAATGGAACAGAAATGTTGAGGGAAATTGAAGAATTTGGATTTTTAAAGGTTACCGATGCTGATGCGGATGAGGTGAATAAATCATGCGCTGGTAACTGTGGATGGAGAAAACGAAGTATCTTTTGGGATTTACCTTATTGGAAATCAAATCTCATTCGACATAATCTTGATGTCATGCATATTGAGAAAAATGTTTTTGAGAATATTTTTAATACGGTAATGAACATTCAGGGTAAGACAAAAGACAATGCAAAAGCAAGAGAAGATTTGAAACTCTTCTGTAATAGAAAAGAGTTAGAAAAGAGCCCTTCCACAGGTAAATACCCAAAAGCTTGTTATTCATTAGACAAGAAGCAGAAACAAGTGTTATGTGAATGGGTGTCCAATTTAAAGTTCCCAGATGGTTATGTGTCAAATATGGGAAGGTGTGTAGATATGAGCAAATACAGACTATTTGGAATGAAGAGTCATGATTGTCATGTTTTCATGCAAAGGTTGATACCAATTGCATTTCGAGAGATGTTGCCAACCAAGGTTTGGGAAGCAATAACTGAATTAAGCTTTTTCTTTAAAAGCTTAACTTCAAGAGTTATTAAAGTTGAAGAAATGATCAGATTAAAAGCTGAAATTCCAATAATTCTCTGTAAATTAGAGAGTATATTTGTTCCAGGATTTTTTGACTCAATGGAACATTTGCCTATACATTTGCCGGATGAAGCTAAAATTGCTAGTCCTGTCCAATATTGTTGGATGTATGGGTTTGACAGGTAACTTTTATAATTACTTTTTTATTGTGTTAAATACTAATATTTGATACATTTGTATAATTGTATATAATATTTGAAATATGTTGTAATCTAGATTGCCCCATGAGTTGAAAAAAGATGTGAAAAATAAGGCTAAAGTAGAAGGGTCAATTTGCAATGCATACCTAGTCCGTGAAGCATCTATATTCTGCTCTCATTATTTTGAGCCTCATGTTTATACACGTAGCCGAAAAGTACCTCGAAATGATGATGGAGGAGATGTTGAGGACGATGAAGAAATGTTGTCCATATTTAAACATCTTGGCCGCCTATATGGAAGATGTAAGATAAGAAGGTTAATTGATGCCGAGTATTTGGCAGCTCATACTTATATATTGCTTAACTGTGATGAAGTGGAACCTTTCATTAAGTAAGTTCCACATCTATTCTATGTTTAGCCAATGTTGAATCCTTCATTAATATATAATACTGTGAATATAAATTTACAGTTTACATGAAGATATGTTGAAGGAACTTGATTCCGAGATAAGTGAGTCAGAACTTGCAATACAACAACAAAATTTTGGTTATTGGTTTGAAAATTATGTAAGTACTTTAGATAACTACTTTCTTCTAAACTACTTAGAACTTCATTCTCATCTACAACTTTTACAATGGTGCAGGCACGTCAAAACAAAATACAAAACAAGTATATATGTGATTTGTCTATGTGGCCATTGAGAACTGTAAAATCTTATCCTGTATATTTTGTTAACGGGTATAGATTTCACACAGAGTCACATGGTGAGTATAGATCAACAATGAATAGTGGTGTTTGTATAAGTAGTACATGTGGTGATTACTATGGTAAACTGATAGAAATATTAGAAATTGAGTATACTGCTTTGCCAATTAAACGCACTGTCTTGTTCAAATGTGATTGGTTCGATCCAACTCCTAATGTTGGAGTTAAGGTGCATAACAAGTATAATTTGGTTGAAATAAACTCCCGGAAGAGGTTTAATAAATTTGAGCCATTTATTTTAGCAAGTCAAGCCACTGAAGTTTGTTTTGTGTCGTACCCTAGTATGAAACGAGACAAAGTTGATTGGTTAGTTGTCTGTAAAGTTCAACCTCGGGGATGGATGGAGTCTTTGAGAAAGGAAAATGTTCCGCCAAAAGATATTGCCTTTCAAGAAAAAGAAGTTGAAAGCACTCAAATTGTAAGCAGTGTAGATGAAGATTCTTTTGTTAGATTAAATGATGAAAATGTTGAGTATGGTGACATTCTCAATGAGAATTCAGATAATGATGAAGAAGAAGGTGATGAGCTTGAATTTGATTCTAGTTCATCAACTAATGAAGATGGAAATGATGATTGTTATGATGATGATGAGAAGAATGATGATAATAATTAGAGTTGAAGTAAGTAATAACATGATTCATAAGTGATGCCTAAATATATTTTATTTGAAACACTAACATATGATATCTTTCATATTTTGGCAGGAAAGATGGCTAGGGGACGTAGAAGACGTGGACGCAGAGCTAGACTTTTATCTGTACCTGTTCCACCAGTACCTGCATCAACATCAACCCCTACATCAACATCAACCCTTGCATCAACATCACCCCTGTATCAACATCAAACCCTGTATCAACAACCCCTGTATCAACAACCCCTGCATCAACATCGACCCATGCATCAACATCGACCCCTGCATTAGCATCGACCCTTGCTGCATCAGAATCAGAATCAATCCCAATATCAACATCGACACCATTATCTTCTTCCATACCAACCACGCCATCCATAGATACTAATGATCAAAGAGCAGGGGATGATGTTTCAGAGCAACAAAATCATCGAGTTGATAATATAACACATAACGGACCCGTATCGATTGATGTTCAGGGCAAGATGTAAGTTAATTAAATTAAAATGATATTTCAATTTTGAATATATGTTACTTCTTTTAAACTATGAATTTCCTTTATTATAGGTTGACTCACTTTGATGTTTGCGCTAGAAAGATTACTAAGCTATTCCAGGAACGAACAGATCCCAATGGCTATGCATGGGCGCAACTTAGTGATGATACAATTAACTTTTATTGGGAAGAGTTCAAAGTAATATTTTAATATCTAAAAATTCTTTTGTTTACATGTCTAGCTTTTAATGCTTAATATTATTTATATTGTGTATTGCAGAAGCATTTTAATTGGAGTGTTGCTAAAACAGATTTAGTGTATAGTGCTTGGGGAGTGAAGGCAAAAAGAAGATATTCTGATTATATAAGCAGGATGAAGAACAAATCAAGACCTCCCTAGAAATATGGGCAAAGTGGAATGATGTTTGGAATTCTGAAGACAGTAAGAAAAAATCAGAATTAGGTAAGAGAAATAGACGTGGGGGTGTTTTAGATGGAGTTGCTCAATCTACGCATACCACAGGATCAACACCTCATTCCAAAATTGCCACTCAACTTGTAAGTTAATTCGAATTGTTTAAGTTATAAGTGATTCTGTTTGGATTGTTTGAATTATGTGTTATTGTGTTGGTAGAAACTTTTATTGATATTATTACGATGAACTTCTTGTGATTTTATTTTATTGTACATATTGAGTTGATGTTTGAGATGTTTATATTATATATTAAGCAGAGAGATAGTTTTATTTATACGGGAAACTATGCTGATTTTTTTGTCGGAATTTTGTTTGCTTTATATAATAATTATGTGCTATTGTGTTGGTAGAAATTTGTATTGACACTATTATGATAAAATCATTGTGATTTAATTTTATTGTCTCTATTGAGTTAATGTTTGTGTTCTATATTGGAGATAGTTCTATTTATAAAGGAAACTCTGTTGAATATTTTTACTAAATTTCGTTCTATTTTACTAATTCTATTTATATTCTGCTTATTGAGTTGATGTTTGAAATACTTTTATTATATATTATAATCTTATTTGTTTTAATTTTTATTTTATTTTGTTTCTATTTTAACTAATTTTTAGGAAAAGCAACTTGGTCGTCGTCCATCATATTTTGAATAATTCAAGCATACACATACCAAACAACATGATGGTCAAACATTTATAATTGAAAAAGACAAACAAATCCATGGAAGTTTAATCTTGATTTTCCTTGAATGTATATGAATTTTCATAAAAATTGTACTAATTCTTTAAATTTTTGCAGGATCAAATTGCATTGCAACGGGAGGTATTAACACAAAATGGAGAAGAAGTAGATGAGAGTCAATTGTACTATGATGCAGTTGGCAGACATGATAAAAAAAGAAGAGTTTATGGACTTGGCTCATATGGTACATTCATTCGTAGTCCAATAAATGCTAACACATCGGACAATATAGAATCAACCTCGCAGCCATCAGAGAATGCTAATTCTGCAAAAGTCCTCGATGAGATTGAGAATTTGAAGGCTTCTATGGTTCCTATGCAGCAAAAATTAAATGCTCTTCAGAGTGAGAGAGCTGGTACTTCATCATCACCCTCATCACGACCGAATTCACCTTGATTTAATTTTTCTTTTATGAATTACTATATTGTTGTTTATGCATTTATTTGGTATTTGGGTACAACATATTATATTGTATTTTAGTTTGGACATTAAAATTTTAAATACAATTATTAGAATTTTAACAAAATAATAATAATTACAAAATATTAAAATAATAATTTAGCAAAATTGCGATGAAATATAATTTTAGCGATGGAATATTTATTGTAATTATGGAGACGAAAAGATTTTTGTCATCCAAAACGCGACGAAATCACGACAGTGATTAGTTATGTTATTATTTTACGACGAAATTTTGTAACGGAAAACAAATTTTGCGACGGAAAATCTAGCGATGGAATTGCTACAGAAATTTGTTCTGTCGTTTTCTTACGACGAATTTGTGCGACGGAAGACAAAATTTGCAATGGAAAAGTTTGCGACGGAATAGCGACGACAATGTGTTTCGCCATTTTTCTACGATGAAATTTTATGACGGAAAAAAAAATTTGCAACGGATATGTTAGCGACGGATTTGCGACAATAATTATTTCCGTCGTTATCTTTCACAACAGAAATATGCAACGGAATATGAGTTTTGCGACGGATTATTTTATCACGCAATGGCGACAGAAAGAAACATTTCCGTTGCCAAAATCGCGACGGACTAGTGACGGAATGACTTCCGTCGCCTACTTCACGACGAACAATTCCGTCACTATTTTCCGTCGCCATCGTTCGCGATGGATTATTTCCGTCACGAATTGAAATACGACAAGCCTTGAGACTACGGAATGGATTCCATCACGAAAATGACAAATTCTGTCGCAAAATGTGATTTGCGACGGAATTTCACGTATCCGTCGCGAATCGTGATTTTTCTTGTAGTGACACCCGCAATTCCCACAATTCACACAACACTCGAACCCTTTACCATGCCAACCACCCCAATAGGACAACGGCGAGTCAGTAGACCCTACCCGTGAGGTCGGGAGAGGACCCTCGAGATCAACTTAATGGGAACCGACAAGGTTCGGCGAAGGACCTCAGCGATCGGCTCAAAAACCACCACCAGGGCGGGTAGACGCCGCCCATTCCACCCCCAATCCCGAGCCTCCGAGAAAGGACAGTAGCGCTCGAACAGGCCGCGACTGTGTTGAACCGCGTCGCGGAGGGCCTCCAAAGGGGTGCCCCGGCACCTCCGCCCCCACCCCTCCAAGTAGACGCGATGGTCCAAGCACTCACGTGCCTCGGGCACATGAGGCGCCAGTGGACGGAGAGGTCAAGTCACCTCGACTGTCAGAAAGGTGAGGTGGTGCGGAGACCAGCAGATTATAATAGGTTTATGTTGGCGTCTTTGTGGGAAGTAGTCATCATTGTTCTCAAAATGGTTTGAAGAATAAGATTGAGAATGGTAATGGCCATGAGAATTTTAGTAGGCATTTTGAGAACATGGTTCTTGTGGTGATAGAGTATAATAGTGGTTTTGATGGTGGGGATTGTAAGAATAAGAATGTGGTTGGGGTGGTGGTGGGGTATTTCGTTGGTAGGGGAAATGGTAAGGTTCATAAGGCTCATCATCATAATCATAACATTGATAGTCCATACTTGAAGTATCAATCTAGCATTAAAGACTCAAATACAAGAGAAGGAGTTTGCAACTAAAAGTAGTTGCAAGTTAGCACAAATGCAATTCAATTTTAAATGTTCAAGAAGAGAAGAGAATGAGTAAGGAACACAAATTGACAATGATTAAAAACAAATATGGGATCACAAGTGAATACAATGAATTGGTGAAATGACAACAAGATGGATTTACAAGATAACACAAATGAGCACAATGGAATGATCAAAATAAAGAGATTTTTTTTTATGCAACTTGAAAAAGGCTCGTGGATCTTGAATGCAAGATATAACCTAAAGGTTCCTACTAAATTTTAATTCAATTATTAAGTTAGACTAGCTCCAGGATCTACTCCAGACAGAATAAAGAAATTAAATATAAAAGCAATAAATGGAACCATGCACCAGGAAATGTTCACGCAGTTCGGAGCCTCACTCCTACGTCTGCGGGGCCACTCACGTCAGCCCAATCCACTAGATGATCAACAAGGAGTACAAGGGGGAGTACATTACACACTAAAGCATAAACTACACTACTCCAGCACAGCGCACTACTTCGATGCAGCGACTACTCCAGCATCACCATGGACTTGACGTGCAGGCTATCTTCATCATAGCTTGAACCAGTTGAGAAACCTTTAACACACGAATATATTGATAGAAAAAAAAAAGTGGAGGATTTGAGGAATGATATGTACAATTTTAATCCTTGAATCTTCTACTTTAATGCTTAACAAAGTCGCATTTTATAGTGATGATATGAAACCTCTTTGGTCTGAAAAAATGCACCCTTCAATTCCTCAAATTAAGCCGCATCTCCTGATTTAAAAAGCCATGGAAGTAGGGTCTTGACCAAAATAAATGTTTGAATGAGTTTCACTTCTTCTGGATTACTTCCTGGAGTTGATCCTGGACTGCATCCTGGCGCTGACACTGCACTGGAGTAGGCGCTGATCCAGATTCAACCTGACACAGACACTGGACCATTTTGACAACTAATTTAAGCCAACTTAAGTGGGTTTTAAATGTCTAACATTTTACACTTACAATCTCCCCCTTACAAATATACTTACAAATATACTTGTAGGCTTTTAGAGAAAAAATAGATAATCTTTATTAACAAAAATATAGCCACTTAGTATATTTGCTTACAATGAATAAAACACATGATCTGTCAAACAAAAATAGATATACTCCCCCTCAACTTGATACTCCCCCTTTTTGTCAAATAAGGGCCAAAGGTGATCATCAGTGGTTTGACTATGAGCTGACGGAGTGCCCGCTTTATCTAAGGCAGGGGCAGGTTCCAATTCATCATCTATTATCACGAGTAATATCTATATCTCATCCATGCATCACTTATCATCCATATCAATAATCTCCATATTCAACCCATGTCACAATAGATTTCACCACGAAGATGGTAAAATAATCAATCTCATCAACAAGATAATCCAAGGAAATAATCCAAATAATATGATGATCCAAATAATAGGATAATCCAAATAAGTATGATGATCCAAATAATATGATAATCCAGATGAGATAAACCGAATAATAGGATAATCCAAATAAGGATGCTCCCCCTCAATTAGTACATTGACTGTTCGTCAAAAAGAAACATCATAGCTTAGAGCAAGATTCCTTTTGCTTTGTCTGAAAGAAATTGTCATATGAACCTGCACAAGCTAAATAGAAACAAGAGACCCAGAACAAAACACATCAACTTGCACACAACTCAGCAAAATAACAATTCAAGAACTTTTTAAAATAAAAAAGTCAAACAAAACAGATAGATTAGCAAATAAACCAGTCACATCCAGGTAAAGCAGATTTAGGCACAAATTCATATAAAGCATATTAAGGCGCAAATTCATATAAAGCATATTCAGACACAAATTCATTACACTTAGCACATAAAGCACACAACCAATATCAAACACGGTCATGACTGGACAAAACACATAACACAAAAACAACTACACATGACATTACAAGAATAGCATTTTCAAATTCAGACACCAATTCAAAGGAAAAAGTAGATATAGAAACTGGACCAGAGGTTCCTGGAGTACAGACAAAAGCAGAGATAGAACCAGAGAATTCTGGAGCAGAAACTGACACAGAACCAGACTAGACAGGATTAGCAACAATCATAACTGGAGCAAAAAAACGAAGGTACAATCACACAAAATCGATCAAATCATAGATGGACATTTAATGAACACATAGAACCAGTCAAAGAAGGCAAATCACGATAATCAAGGCAAAATAGAACTGCACAGTGCAAAAAGCAATGAGAAAGACAAAAAGATAGGAATTGAAAATGGTATTGAGCAAATACCACCACTAGTAGAGGAGAGAGTAGACAAAGGTACCAAAATTTCATATTTTTTTGAACTCTCCAAGTCAGCAATCGGAGAATTAGGATTAATATTTTCTAGACTAGGCCAACAATTCTTCTGGATCTAAAACAGTGAAAAAAACATTTTAAAAAAGCATAACTTATTGAATTATAAAATACCTGGTTTTATTTCGATTATGACCCTTCAATCTTGTATTTGCAGATTCTCTAATCCAACTCCTCTGTCTTCTGCTAGTTTCCCTTGAGTTGCGATTTGAGTTAACTGGGATATAAAATATGCTTTCCTAACCCACACTTGTTTTACAAATGGTGCAATGTGTTTGTGGGTGTACTTCTCACACCTTTGATCTTTATAAAAGTAGAAACACTCAGGTCTGGTATGGCCACGAACCCTGCAATAATGACAAATAGGGTTATAGAATTTAAATTTTGGATTGTCACGCCTTACATTACCAAACCTTTCACGTGCTGTACTAGTTTCTGGAGTATCCGAAACTGGTCCAGGTGCTGAGTCAGAGTCAAAAGCTTTTACAAAAAACTGTCACAGCCTTGTCTTTTCCGCCAGAAAAACCTAAACCATACTTGGTAGATGTTGTCCTTCCATAATCCAAGATTTGGTCGAGGGTGGAAGTGTTGTTCATCTTTTTAATTCTCCTCTTGAGCATGTCCAACTCTTGTTTGAGTTCTTCTTCGCGTTTGAGCCCGTCTTTGATGATGTTGTCCCTATCAGTAATTTGATTTTTATACACTTTCCTAGCATTCTCTAGATTACTGACTTGACTCGACAGAGATCTATTTACTTTTACAAGAATTTCCCATTTTGCATACAACTTTTTATATTGAACATCAAATGAGGGAATTGGTAAATCATGGTCTTCAGCCGACACATATTCTCCAGCTTCTGAGTCTACTTCAGCTTCTAGGTCAGACTCCATGTTGGCTATTGCAGTGAATGCCACAAGGTTACCGGAGATCTCTTCTGGATCAGATCATGGATCACGATCAGGTTCAAGTTCGTCATCATTACTCCAAGTTAGAGCTGCCTTCATCGACTTCTTACGCCTTAGGTATGTTGCTCATTCTGCTCGAACATGGCCGAAACATTCACATTCATAACACCTAATGCCTTTTGCACTTGATTTATCCCTGGATTGAAAGTTTTGTGATGGATGAAAATTAGATGATCCAGTCTTTTGGCTGTTACGTGATGCATTTGATGTTGATCCCTTCTGGTTTTGAAACTTTCCATTTCGAGAGTTGTTCATCTGTTTCACCTGTTTCAAAAGCTTCGAAAGTTGGTTAATTAAAAAATCAACTGGATCATCATTTACCTCGTCTGGATCAGATACTGAATCATGTTCTTCAGCTATAAAGGCAATATTTTTTTTCTTTTTAGTGTGGTTAGAGAGTATTTCCATCTCATAGGTTTGCAGGTTTCCCATTAATTGAGCTACGGTTTTGTTCTCCCACCCGTCATGTTCTTGAATCGTCGTTACCTTCATCCTGAAACGTTGAGGGAGTGAACGAAGAATCTTCTTGACTATTTTAGGTTGGGAGAAAGGTTCGCCTAGAACGGTTGCACGATTTGCTAGTTCCTGAACACGGGCATGGAAATCAACTATTGATTCGTCTTCTGCCATTTTTAGATCTTCAAAGTCAGATTGGACCATTTGGAGTTTGGACTGCTTGACTGAGTTAGTTCCTTCATAGGTAGATTCCAAAATCTCCCATGCATCTTTGGTAGAGTCACAACCTGTAATAAGAGTAAACTGGCTCTCATGCATTAAGGAATAAATAATATCTAACGCTTTATTGTTGTAGTTCGCAGTAGTCATCTCAGCATTTGTCCATTCTGTTTCTGGTTTGAGAACTGGAGAGGCTCCTGAAGTGGCTGCATCTTTGGTAGGATGAGTCCACCCAGTGCGAACTGCCCTCCAGATCATCTCCCCGTGAGCTTGTAGGTGCATTTTGGTACGAGCCCTCCAGTACGCATAGTTGTCACCTGTTAATTGAGAAGGTGCTCTATATCGATCCATTCTGCAAAACTCAATGCACAGTAAGCCAAAGAAGATTGACCAGAAAAGTAGAATTAAGAACAAAAACCAAGATCTTGAGTTCAAGAGACACGAGTAAGCCAGATCGATTAGACTAGTATTTTAAGTCTCCGGACTTTGATACCAATTGAAAAAGGCTCGTGGATCTTGAATGCAAGATATAACCTAAAGGTTCCTACTAAATTTTAATTCAATTATTAAGTTGGACTAGCTCCAGGATCTACTCCAGACAGAATAAAGAAATTAAATATAAAAGCAATAAATGGAACCGTGCACCAGGAAATGTTCACGCAGTTCGTATGACACCCCGTAATCCAAATTCAATTAAGGGATTAATTGAGTAATTAATCCTAATCCAATTGATAATTTAATTCCTTAAATTCCTGAAAATTCAATAGTAGGGGACTAGTAATTGACTAGTTAACCCAAAGTCAAGAGTTGTACCTAAAGCTTTGTGAGTAGTTCCCTTGTTCCCTTACACCTCTTCATTTTAGTAAGGGTAATAAAGACATTTCACCCTATGTTAGAATTGCAAGCTAACCTAGAGGACACTCCTCATTCTTTCCCCTTACACTTTCTAAACTTGAGCTCCTCCTTCTCTCTAAAAGTTAGATAGCTTTTCTTCCAAGCCAAGTTGGGGCTTTACTAAATCCTCAAAGTTTGTCTTCAAGATTCCACCTTTCCTACCTTTGAGCATCTAGGAGGGTAAGATCTATGATTATCTTGTGTTTTTAGTGTTTTCTAAGGTGTCTTTCCTTAAAGATAGAATCTTTATGATCTTTTGGTGTGTTCTTGAAGTGGGTGTGGAAGGTGAACCCTATTAGGAGCTTGGTGAAGTGTTAAGTGAAGGTTTTTGTCTACAAGAGGTAACCCATGCTCTACAAAATCTATTTTGTTTACCTATATGATGATTTCTTATATTTTACATGTGATTTTGCTATGAAATGTGAGTGTTAATGCATTGTCTTGAGAAAATGCATATCTAGAGCTTGTTATTAGGGTTCATGTATACCATTGCTTGGCTATTCCTTTGATTCAAGTCATTTTGTTGTATTTGGTGAGATTTGGCATGTTTTGGACTTGAATTTGAGCTTGGAGTTGAAAATTCCCGAAGGGATTGTTTTTGGTACAGGGTGTGTACTCGCGGGCGGAACGGCGGGCGGGGCACCACCCGCGGGGTATAAGGCCTTATGGGAGTGGTTCCCGCGGGTGGAACCACGGGTGAAGGTCCACCCGTGGCTCCACCCGCGGGTACGCTATATGTTGTTGGTTGGGGATTTGTTCCCCGTGATTCTTTTGACTCGGTATTTGGTCTTTTGACTTCCCGATGTTCTTTTGTGGAACTATTTGAGTGTCTTCTTGATGTTTCATATGTCTAGAACTATATGGTAGGAATCCATGTAGGTTTTGGTGTCTTGAATCGTGCTAAGTGTTCAACAGTGTGATTCGTTGAACTATGATGAGTCTTGTGTGTTCTTCGGAACTACATTTGGTTTACCCGTTTGATAAGCATGCTAGTTCGGTGTTTAAATGCTAGCGTGTGTGTTGTTTGTCCTTTCCTATTGTTGATGATGACTTGTGTTAATCATCGTTGTTGTTGGACTGTGATCCATTCCTTGATTGAGTATGGTTTCATATCTTCGTTGTGATCCGTTGATTGATTCCTGTTGTGGTGTGGTGTGTGTGGCTGTACCTGGATTGCACAATTAATGGTATGGGACATTAGTCACCAAGGTACGGCAATGGTCCTCGTGGTGGCCATGACGCGATTATGGAGTTTGTGACCTGTGTGTAAGGTTCACGTATTTCTTGGGTGGCATGTGTTGCCGTGTGTGTTCGGTACCCTCATGTACTATGAAATCGGTGGTCTTGTTGGAGATTGTTGGAGTGGGGACGACGGTCCTCGGGGGAGTAAGGTTGGACTTGGTGTACAGTGGTCCTGGAGGTACAGGTTGGAACTAGCTATAAGGTTGGGGGTAGCCATAAGGTTGGAACTGGGCATAAGGAAGGCATCTCAATTCGTGATGGGTGATGTTACGAAGGCTTGTGTAGCCGTTGTTGTGTGTTTCTCTATTTGTGATGTGTGTAGTTGCAAAGGCAATGTGTTGCCAATGGTTGTGTCCTTATTCTCTTGTGTTATGCATGTCGGGTGTTAATCTACTATGTGATGGTAGATTATGCCTTGAGCCGTCCTTGTGAGTCGTTATTGCTTCTTGATGTATTGGGATGTGTTCCCTTATCTTTATTGTGAGTGCATAGAGTCTTGTGTTGATCTCCATCTTGGCTTTTGAAATTGATATATACTATATCCCGTTTCGCAAATGATTTTGTATATATAAACTATCTACATATGATATTTCACATGTATTGGTGGGTTACCAGCATCATTCGCTGACCGGGCGTCGTCCCAATATATATATCTGTGTTTCTTTCAGGTGCTGATTAGATGAGGGTGCAGTCTAGAAGCTGTTAGAATAGATCCCCTTTTCTTTATGATGATTCGGGCCTGCGTGCCTTTGATTAGAGTTAGATGTTATGTTGTTGACTTGGTTTCTGAGATTGTTGGATTATGATGCAGATATTTACGCCTGTGCTCTCACTGTTGAGTGAGCGTGGCATAGCACTCTATGTTTTCCATATATTTCATGCTTAAGTCTTCCGCTGTGTATGCTTTTATGGTTAGAATTATCTGCATGTCTAAGGTTAAATTTGGTATGGAAATCGGGGGTGTTACAGTTCGGAGCCTCACTCCTATGTCTGCGGGGCCACTCACGTCAGCCCAATCCACTAGATGATCAACAAGGAGTACAAGGGGGAGTACATTACACACTAAAGCATAAACTACAATACTCCAGCGCAGCGCACTACTCCGATCCAGCAACTACTCCAGCGACTACTCTAGCATCACCATGGACTTGACGTGCAGGCTATCTTCATCATAGCTTGAACCAGTTGAGAAACCTTCAACACACGAATATATTGATAGAAAAACCAGTAGAGGATTTGAGGAATGATATGTATAATTTTAATCCTCGAATCTTCAACTTTAATGCTTAACAATGTAGCATTTTATAGTGATGATATGAAACCTCCTTGGTCTGAAAAAATACAGCCTTCAATTCCTCAAATTAAGCTGCATCTCCTGATTTAAAAAGCCATGGAAGTAGGTTCTTGACCAAAATAAATGTTGAATGAGTTTCACTTCTTCTGGATTACTTCCTGGAGTTGATCCTAGACTGCATCCTGGCGCTGACACAGGACTGGAGTAGGAGCTGATCCAGATTCAACCTGACACAGACACTGGACCATTTTGACAACTAATTAAAGCCAACTTAAGTGGTTTTTAAATGTATAACATTTTACACTTACACAACTATATGCACTCATGCCAACAACATAGCACTCAAAGCCTTTGTCATCCCCGGCAATGGCGCCATTTTGACGGGTCGTAGTATGCGTGGGGTGGAAAGAAGATCGGGAATGAAGATTCCCGGGGTTTTCGTTCTCAAATTAAGGATGGACAATCGGAATCAAAAGCCGTGAGTTCAAACACAAGCACATATATACAATAGGAAGCTAGGAGAAAGCATTGTGTAAGGAAGAAAAATGCAAGGCAAAGAAATAAAACTAGTAAGGATGGTGTTAGGTGAATTGGATTCCTGTCCCTTGTGTGTGTGAAGTGAATCAACCTAGGAATGCAACTAGTGGTGCATAGCTTACGTGAGATGACTCCCAATACCGTTAACCTCTCGGGTTACTAGGCAATTCCTTGGTATGGAGCACCATTCCGTGACCATGGTCCTAAGGAGCATTCCTACAAACACATTATCTACATCTCATTCCGCTCCAAGTCCCGTAGGACTCATTGAGAGGGGAATTGCAAAAGGGGAAGCTTAGGATCAAGCTACAATCTCTTGTTATCTCAATCCTTCTCAAACCTACATGAATGTGGTGCACTAACATCCAATGAGTCCATACTAGGTCCTCTTACAACAAGGCAACAAGCACATCATCACAAATCCATAGATCAATCACATTCAACACAAGAGAATAAAGATCCAATTCACAAAGGATTCTAGCCACGCATAGCTAAGTAAATCAACATTGCAATATGAAATCAAACAACAATTAGAGAATAAAAGCAACAAGAGAATACCAAATTAGATTGCAATAGTTGATATCTTCTATAAATGTCCCTTGAATTGAAGGTTGTCAATCTTCTTCTCCAAGAGTTCTTCAACAATGGAATAGGCTAGAGATGACCTAGATTCTAGAAAGTGAAATCCAATTTACTAATTGGGAGAAATTATAAATTGAAACGATAGATGATGAAAGAAATATAAATCTATCCTAAGAACCCTAACTAAGAATGCTAAAATCTGATTTCTAAAGGGGAAAAGTGATTGATTATGAAGTAGTTCCGCAACTAGCCTTTTAAATAGACTAGATCCTGAAATTTCCGCACTGATTTGCACAACGCACGCCATAACGCGCGTTGTGGAATGCGTTGGACTTTGAAATACAATTATAATACAATGCATATCCTTTTTCTTAATTAAAATAACAAATGTACAATAGTAAAGTGAAATTAGCCAAAGAAAAAGATTAAAAATAAAATAAAAAAATTACTAATTTAAAACAAAGAAGGGGGAAAATTAACAAATCATTATTATTTTTTTTTTGAAAGCTATAACAAGATAAAATAATCATGATCTTTTAAGTTTTAAATTACCAGAAAAATACGAAAATTTCAGTATTTGTACTACAACTAGTTTTTTACGCGCATTGCGCGATTGGAATAATGCCCAATGTTTTTCTTAAATAAGTATTTTAAAGTATATCAAGGCAAGATTATATTAGAATTGTTCATGCATAGATAATTGAATTTTGAATTTGCGTATTTAAATTGGTAATTCTAAGTTTACAAATGCAAGATAATATAGTCAAGATTGATTATAATGGTCAATAAAATAATTGTATGCATGGGTATGGTTGAAACTAAATACGGGACATAAGGGAGCAAATAAAAATTAAAGCATAAAATATTAAATATATACTAATATTATTTGAGGAGATTCCGACAGTAGGATTTGTGATTAGAGTTCTATTAAGACTTTAATATTAGAATTAGATTAATGTTGTAGTTATAATTCTATATTAGACTAACAGTGAATTAACGGTATTTAATGGAAAAGTTAACGAATCAGATAATCATATAATTAAGGATAAATTAGGAAATCTCAAGGAAAAATTAAAATTTGAACCATCTGAACTATTCATTTGATTTAATAATTTGACGGTCATTTTTTCTACCCAATGTTTATAATTAAATAAATAATTGAAAGTATATAAATACAAGATTATATATGAGAATTTCAACATAAGTAATTTAATTTCTAATTTGTTTATTTAAATATGTAATTCATAGTATATGAATACAATGTAATATATGAGATTCATTATAATTGTTACTATTTTTTTAAAAAATAGTAACCAAGTATTTTTGTTGCAAAGGGTTCTAATATATTTAATGAATACACATATATACAAGATCAATGAATGAATCAACGGTTCCTTTAGGTGTTTTGCTTAGTGTTCATTTAGTTTAACCATTATTGTTGCATAAATTATTATGGATAAAGGAATTCCTAATTTAAGGAATTTAGATGTAGTAAAAATTTAAAAATTTAAATTATAATGTAACTCAAAGATATTGGATGATTGGTAAATATGATGTAACCCAAAGATCAAGATGCTAAAGAAAGTGTTTTGGTTATTCAATGGTTTGAAGCAACAATTTGTTCCAAACCACTGAAAATACAAACATTCCAATTTACAATATTTTCACTTAACATTTTTGAGAATATTTCCCAAAAACACATCTATATATTTTTTTAAAAAACTATTATTAAAACAATTATTATTATTATTATTATTATTATTATTATTATATTATTATTATTATTATTATTATTATTATTATTATTATTATTATTATTATTATTATTATTATTATTGTCAAACAATGACATTGTGAGGTAGTTTATCACTTCAATTTGTTGCGTGATTTAAATACTCTCTTTGTCAACAAATCCCTCAAATAGTTAATATAATTGACTTTATTAATTTAAATTTTTTAAAATTTTTCATGGTATTAATAAAATTCTTGGTAAATAAATATATAGCATTATTTTGTATTATAACTTTGATATTTAATTAAAAAATAGTGCACAAAAAAAAGATAATAGACAATGTAGTGAATATAATCAATTAATGATTTTGAATGTAAAGAATTTTTACATTGGAGAAAAATAAAGACAATATAACTAATGAAATTATTTCTCTTACACTACTGAAAATTATGAAATTTTCGACCACCTGAAAATGATCTTAAATTAAGTTGATACCAAAAAGTCCAAAAAGTGGTCGGAAATAGCAACAAAGGTTTTTCCGGATACCAAAAGTGGTCGGAACAAGACTTTTGACTTGATTTAAGATCACTTTCAGGTGGTCGAAAATTCCATAATTTCCAGTAGTGTTAATTAATTTATTGATAATGATTTTTTTTAATAAAGACATTATAGGGACAATGTAACGAATACAATCAATTGATGAATTTGAATTTTGAATATAAAGAATTTTTATATTGGAGAAAAATAAAGACAATATAACTAATGAAATTATTTCTCTTATTTAATTTATTGATAATGAATAAATTTTTTTGAATAAAGGCATTGTAGACACATAATTCTAAATTAAAGAAATGCATAAGTATTATTTTTTGTTGTAGCTACTAAATTATTATTTAATTTAATAAGAGTAGAATAAAGTAATAAGAGTAGAATAAAGTACTAATTATGCCAACTTTGATTGGGATGTAGTTCGAACCTAAGACCGTTCTTATTGAAATCAATGAGTAAGTTAACGGTGAACTAACAGAAATTAACGGAAAAGATAATATTTAACGGAAATGTTAACGGATAATCATATTCATTAAGGATAAATTAGGAAATCTCAAGAAAAAAATTAAAATCTGATCAATCTGAGCCATTCATTTGATTAAAAAATTTGACCGCCATTTTTTCTACTCATTATAGGCGTAACTCTCTTGGGCTCTTATTAGTATAGTAGATATACAGTAGTACAATACAGAATTGTACTCTGGTTATACCTATTTAATGATAACAACAACCTTGGTATTCTCAATCACTTACGCCATACCGGCTACTCTTTAGTCCACGCGCCGTCACCAAAACCCTCGTTTTCTTCCTCTAAAATTCAGGCGAATTCCATTGATACGGGAGGGATGGACGACCACATGCACGGTATGGGGATGCCGGCGTCATCGCCCGTCGCCGCCGCCGCCGCGAACGGCACTTTTCACCGCCGCCACATGATGATGCACATGACGTTCTTCTGGGGGAGGAACACGGAGGTCCTCTTCTCCGGCTGGCCGGGACACGACCACCTCGGCATGTATATTGTCTCGCTGGTTGTCGTTTTCGCTCTCGCGGTTCTGGTGGAGTGGTTTTCGAACTGCAACTACATCAAGGACGGCGCGAACCGTGCGGCGGCGGGGCTCCTCCAGACCGCCATGTACGGCGTGAGAATCGGGCTCGCGTATATGCTGATGCTGGCCGTGATGTCATTCAACGGCGGCATATTTCTGGTGGCCATCGCCGGACACACGCTCGGATTTTTGGTCTTCGGGAGTCGGGTTTTCAACAAGCCGCCGTCGACGGCGAACGGGAAGACCACAGATCTCCCACCTATGAGCTGCAATTGCTGATGATAGCTAGGAAAATTTAGGAAAAGAAATTTTTTCTTACTTTTAATTTTAGGCCTATTTTTTTTTTTTTTTTTTAATAAACGTTATTAAGTCTTTGACTGTATGGTACCAATATTTTTGCTGCATAACAAGTATAATATTTATATCAAGGAATGGTTCACCTTCAAAGTGATCCATGCATTCAATATATTAGTTTTAATCACCATTATTGATACAATGATACCATATACTCATGATTTTTACTATATACGCCCAAATTCTACTCTATCATATCACTTTTACTTAATGATGTGACAATTAAGGACGGTTCCAAGAAATCATATCTTCTACTAAGATATTTACTGAGGAAGCAAAGCCCTTTCAAAGATCCAAAGGTCCGTCGGGATGGTGAACATGGTCCCGAACGGTAACGGTGCACCGTTATCTTCCACCAATCCTTTTTTTTTTTTTTTTTTTTTTTTTTTTTTAACGACTTCTTTATATTCAGATTTTTTGGTTTCACTTCCTCTTCACGCAAGTTTCTTTAACGCTCATAAATTATGAATGTGCAGGCACGGAAATTATGAATGTGCAGAAATTATGAATTTTCTTTTATGAGATGATGATTTTTCTGTTATGAGATTATGAATGTACATAAAATTCATAATTATATAAGTGTAAATTCATAATCTCATAACAGAAAATTCATAATTTAATAAATATTTTTCTTTTATGAGATTATGAATTTTCTGTTATAAAATTATGAATTTTCTGTTATGAGATTATGAATTTTATTTTATGAGATTATGAATATACAGAAAATTCATAATTACATAGCTGTAAATTCATAATCTCACACAGAAAATTCATAATTTAATAAATGTAAATTTATAATCTGAACATAGAATGCAAAACGCTGTTAACCGGACATTAACTAATTATTTTTTCCGGTAAAAACGATGTCGTATGAAAATTTGTAAACATTTAGTATGAAAATTGTAAACATTCACTATGTAAATTTAGAAAATTCAATATGTAAATTGTGTATCTTTAAATTCAGGTCTACAAAATAATTTGCCTTGAAGTAAAAAATAAGAGTCTATGTAGTATTTTTCTATAGTCATACGTACAGTATCAATATTTATTTTTAGAAAGGCCTAAAATAGTAAATAATAAATAATAAATAAAATAAAAGTAAGTAAATTTTTCTTTTTCCGAATATTCGTATTAGCTAGGAGCCACAGTGCATAGGCGGAAGATCTGTGGTCGTCCCATCCGCCGGCGACGGTGGCTTGTTAAAAGCCCTACTCCCGAAGAAGTAAAACCCGAGCGCGTGTCCGGCGACGGCCATCAGAAATATGCCGCCGTTGAATGACATCACGGCCAGCATCAGCATATTGGCGAGCCCAATTCTGAGGCCGTACATGGCGGTCTGGAGGATCCCCGCCGCCGCACGGTTCGCGCCGTCCTTGATGTAGTTGCAATTGGACAACCACTCTACCAGAACCGCTAGAGCGAAAACGACAACCAACGAGAAAACATACATTCCGAGGTTGTCGTATCCCGGCCAGCCGGAGAAGAGGACCACGGTGTTCCTTCCCCAGAAGAACGCCATGTGCATCATCGTGTGGCGGTGGTGGTGAGCAGCTGTACCGTTCGAGGCGGCGGAGGGTGAAGGTGGGAATCCCATACCGTGCATGTGGCCGCCCGTGTGCTTCATTCCTGACATACCCATGGATTTCGTCTCCTTTCTCCGCTTGATTTATATTACAGCAAGGGTTTTGGTGGCGGCGCGTGGATTAAAGAGAGGCCGGTAAGCCGCAGTAAAGATTGTGCATTCCTAAGGTTCCTGCAATGGTTTAGGTTTGATACTGCAATTTAGTAATGTATATTTCAATTAATTGTGCTGCCAAGAATTAAAATTACTTGCCTGCATGGGCTTAGCTCTGAATGGTTTGGTGGGCACTATTTGGGAGAGATCAAGGTTCGAACCTAGGTGGCGATAATGTGCACACCGGCATTTGGTCATGTCCGCTCAACCATTGAGTCACCATGATTTACATGCTCCCAAATACTCGGTCATGTCCGCTCAACCATTGAGTCACCATGATTTACATGCTCCCAAATACTCTGTCTGGCCGGTGTTTAAACATTAGTTACTGGTATGGGTAGCTCGGGACTCTTATGACATTATATCTGTCACGTCATCATATTTACATGCCAACTCATATATTATTTTATAAATATTTAAAATTAATTATTTTCACCACCAATATATTACATAAATATTATAAGCTATTGTCCTTAAGTGTATCACTTTTAAAAGTACATGGACTAATTAAATAAAATTAAGGTAAAATGACTAAATTGAGCAAAATACTATAGTATAGGGACCCCATAGGTACTTTGACCCTTTTTGTCACAAGGAATTAAAGTTAGTTAAAATTGGTAATCATTCTAATTCTACTCTTCTCTACCACATCCTGTATGGTCTAGGGTAGGCGATTATACCATTCTGTCACATGGAATTACATTTAGTTAAAAGTTAAAAAAAAAAATAAAAAAATCCATAAATTAATTGATTAAGTTAAAAGCCTTTGGAAAAATTAGTGGTTAAAAAGTTTGTGTTAAAGAGAGAAAATGACATGATTCATGAAATATTTGAATTGATGATATTCAAGAAGGTAAGAAGCGGTGAATAAAATAATTTTGGCTGCTATCATCAAGTGTGAATTCACCGAGCTTGGTTTCAACGGGAGCAATTACTTAGGAGTCCACGAGCGGTGAGGCTTTGAAAGCTAAAAGCCCTAATTTTTCCTCGCCACCATCTGAACCATGACCTGAAAAATGAATACCTTTCTGAAAAAGGACCTATATGCCTTATAGAAATCCCTGGAGGATAGTTTTAACTAGCAAATAATCCTAGCCCTTCCTTAGACACAATTTGACTGACTTAACTTTGAGATTTCAAGATTTTAAAGTCAGTGACTGATTATAATTTGGCTTTCCACAAAATCGTGTCCCAATCTAACTTTGCACCAGTGCCCGAAGCACACAATGTTGCTCAGTCATGCAACGCCAAGAGGGGCCAAAGAAGAGATCGCGATAGGAATCAAGGCAAAGGTGGCAACAATAACTCCCGAAACCATAATACATGATCAAAACTCGTCGAGGACAACCACTTTCATACAATTAGAACTCTGGCCCAACATCAAGTATGCTTCAAGTGTGGGTGTATAGGGTATTGATCAAGTACGTGCCACACCTAAAAAGACGAATATGATATAGTATCTTATGGATAATGCCTAATTTTCAAGTTATCCTATGAACTTCGTCCTTTTTTCGACGATTATTATATGACATTAAGCATTAAGGCGGAGCACCAAGTACCTTATGCTCATACCTAAATGGCTTAGCTAATTAATAAAGTTATGACTTATAGCTAAACCATTATTTAAAAAAAAAAAAAAAAATTCAATGTGCCGGATACTTGGTGGGGAAATGCAATATTTATGCAAAATATTTCGGCACACTACATATCCTTATTCCCCCTTACATCTAATACGTGGTTTTCAAACAAACATTTCCCAAATCTGCGTTTCTATTCTTATGAATGCAGTCCAATCTATTACATAACCACCATAGCGTATCCATCTAAACCTTCATCTATTGTCCCCAATATTTAAAGCCCATGAGAGAGAGAGAGAGAGCGATGGATGCGCTGACTGCGTGAAGATCGGTTCACGGCATTAGGGGGAGATATGATCAAAATTGAAATAGAATGCCGAGAAATTTTGTGAAATGAAATGATCTTCAAAAATTAAATCCACGTATCAATTAGATTGAACTTGAAGTTCAGAACGAAATCTGCCAAATAAATCTATTTCATAAAAAGAGTGACTAGGTCCCATACACATTCCCCAAAATTGGACCATATATATCTATCGATACTCCTTGACGCCAGAAGTGTGGGAGATTCATTGGGATAGAAAAATAAAGAATCAACAAACAACTAGATCTAGTAAAGTTTTTTTGTCACTCTTGAAAACCCTTAGAGCTCTTGAAATATTAAAAAGTTATATCTTTAAGACGATCGTCCAAGACAACAAGAAAAACCCAGTAAAATTATAGGTGCACCAAATATTTATAATACTGGGTTGCGGAACAACCAGATATAAATATCCGGGAAATGGCTATAATCTGGTTAACTTTGAAAATTACTTTTATATATGGGAGAAATTATTGAAAAATGTTTTAAGTTGTCGACAACACAATTGCCTTCAAAATTTCTCATATTATATGACAATCTGGATCCAGAGCTAGGTGCCAGAAGCGCCTAGATTGATTAACGTATAAAGAGAGCAATTGAAGGCATAGCTCAACTTGCTAAAATGGATATATTATGAAGCAAGTTTGTAGCTTATGGGTTCACGCAGAGACCCTTTTCAAATATACTCTCCCACGGTAAATGGCATTAAGTTCCGCTACATAATACAATTGGCAGAATAATAAATTTAGATATGCAGTTAAATTTATCTTGAAAAATCCCTAATGAATTCATAATTCCCGAAATGAGAATTTATTTATGTATTATTATGTGCCATTATTTACTCTTTAAAGAGTTGCGAATGGGATTATTATCCTCATATAGAAGGAATAATATGTACCATTATGTGCTCAATAAAGAGTTGATAACGGACTTATTTATTATCTCAATCAATATTTATGGTGTAAACATCAATGAAATATATAAAGAGCTTGATGATGTTTAGTTATGGGATGAGATAACGAATAACAAATCAAGGTACAAATACTCGTATTGATGCTTTTTGGCATGAATTCATCATACTTGTTACAGATAAAAATGTATATAGTTTTTCATGATATAAAATACCTTGATCCACATGAACTCTGGAAGAGTGATAAAATATTTGTTCAGAAGATTTGCTCCAGTGACAAGTTAGCAAATGTATACCTACAAAATATCCATAAGATTGATATGTGTAGGTAAAGAAAAATTATTATATTTAGTGGGACAACAAAATATAAATTATAAATATTTTCATTGGTCCAGATGATCATGAGAGAATATGATAAATTCTAATGACAATCCTGAAGATTGTACTATATCCCCTCTCTACACTCTATGGGAAAAATGACTTTACTTTAAGCTATTTAGAACTTGAAGATTGTTATATTCAGGGGGAGACGAGAAGTGCATTCACTCGAGTCAATCCTGTAGATTGGGTCTTAAAAGGACTAATAGTTATACTTTTTGCAGCATATACATACCATGTACTCTTTCCCTCACTAGGTTTTTCCCAATGGGTTTTCTAGTGTGGTTTTTTTACGAGGTATGAGTATGATATACTAAAGGGGGGAGTTTTATATAAATACTTAAAGAGACAAACCCCAAAATCTTGAAGATTATGCCTTGAAGGCTTATGGTTGTACTCTTTTTCCCTTAACTAAGTTTTTCCCACGAGGTTTTCTTAAGTTAAGGGTTTTAACGAGGCAATCAGTATGATATATGAATTTACAAATATGATGTACTCTTTTCTTCAACTAGGTTTTTCCCACGTGGTTTTCCTAGTGAAGTTTTTAACGAGGCAAGATAATGGATAAATAATGTCCAAGGGGGAGTGTTATAAATATTGTAATTATGGACATTATATTGTAACGTTTGTAACAGCAGGTTGTAATTATTACCATTATGTCATTCTTTATTATCTTGTAAATATATATACTCTTGTTGTAGAAAGAGTGGCTGGTGAATAAAATATGATTCTCCCTACATCTTTGTCTAATACTTTTCACTTTTCCTCTCATCTTCTATCCTGCAAATGATTCATCGGTTAGGAGCTAATAGCCAACGGGCATCTCGCTTACAACAAGAAGTATTTTTCTTATATTAATACCTAGTAAAAGTTGTAATTAAACGTAGGATTTTAAGTGTCCAACTCTGAACTTTGTAACTGTATTTTGTTGCATGCGTAACAATTATAATATTTTTCAAGGAATTATTCACTTTTTATATTAATTTTAATGTTAACAAATGTTTATTTGTTAAAAAAAAAAAAAAAAAAACACATTCGAAATGGTCATCGATCGAACTAATCAGGAAAGTGAGGTCAGGCCATTGAACCTAAAAAAATAGTGTAATTAGCTCATTCGATGTTAGGATTAGATTCTTATCACTACACCAAAAACTATAGCTATTAGCGAATGCGTAACCTTATTTTATTATACCACCACACATTTTCAAGACCCAGGGTGCTCAATCGTTATGCTGTGGATCTGTATCCACCTTGTAAGGTAGACACGGTTCTATGTTCAAAATTATAAAACTATATGTTCATAATTATAAAGCTATATATTCATAATTTTTGAACTCCATATTCATAATTATTGAACTCTATATTCACAATTACAGAACTCTATGTTCATAATTACTAAACTATATGTTCATAATTATAAAGCTATATATTCATAATTTTTGAACTTCATATTCACAATTATTGAATTTCTATATTCATAATTATAGAACTATATGTTCATAATTATGTTCAAAACTCTATGTTTATAATTATAAAGCTATATGTTCATGATTTTTGAACTATATATTCATAATTATGAACAGTTTTGGAACCGTGTCCACTTTGCAAGATGGACATGATTCCACAGCATAATTTGCCGAAGGTGCTGGACTTGGCCCTTAACAATCCCCATAGCCCCATGATGCTGGACTTGGCCCTTACCGACCTCTGCCCAACACTCGACTATTAAAAACTCTCCAATTATACCAAGTAGTCGATGGATCACCTCCTTAATCAGTAATTTTGACAAGATTTTTTTTTTTTTGGATCAATACGGAGGGGGATACCCAAAAATCACACAGCTCTGATAAACGTCGCTCCCAGCATGTCATGCTTATTAATTTCTCTTAGGTCCGGAGGAGCATTGTGTAGAGCTCGATAGCCAATCTGATGTGCAAGCACCGCTGTAGCCAGGACATCCGCAGCCTTGTTTCCCTCTCTAAGGACGTGCATAAATTCTCTCTGGAAATTTCTCGGCTTCTCATCTACATCTCCACACAATATTACTATCTGTGTCCCGGTCGGAAATATCCATACGGAGGCTGTTGATAAGCCTCTTTGAGTTACATTCCACAGCGAGTTTTGTGACGCCATGATCGATTGCCAGACGCAGACCATGATATATTCCCCAGGCTTCTGCTTCGGGCTCTTGGCACCGCCCTATGTTAAAAGTAAAGCCTACGCGCCAGTTACCTCGCTCATCCCTGATTAACCCGCCGCATCCCACTACTCCGTTCCCCTTGCTGCTTCCATCAACATTGAGCTTCAGCCAGCCATTAGCCGATTTTCGCCACCCCACCTGAGAAGTCGTACTCGTCGCGTGTCCCCTCTCTGGATTCATGAAATATTTGAATTGATGATATTCAAGAAGGTAAGAAGTATTTTTCTTATATTAATAACTAGTAAAAGTAGTAATTAAAATTGATCATCCTACGTTTTGTTTTTTCTCTCACCGTTTTCGCAAGTAAATTAGGGTTTTCCTTGTTTTTGCCGTGCTCATAGCGTCGACGATAAATCTCCGGTGCCTAATCTTTCTAAGCGAATGGCCGCTCAGGAGGTTATAGACCAGTGTGCGAGTTTGACTTTGGCGGATGTGGATGATGATGAGTTCACAGTGCAGGTCCCTCTTGAACCTGGTGAACATGAAGACGAGGAGGAGGTGTTCCATGCGGTTGGCAGGCTGCTCACGAACCGTGCAGTCTGGTTTGCTTATTTTCAAGACACCATTGCAGGTGTGTGGCAGGGGACCATGGGGGTTAATATGCGGGAGCTTCAACCACGAAGGTTTCTCTTCCGTTTCTATCATGAGGCCGATCTCCAATGTATCTTAAGTGAGGGGCCATGGGCGTATGAACAAAGTTTGTTGGTTATGAAGAGGCTTCAACCAGGGGAGGATCTGGAAACGGTACCACTCATTCATGCAGATTTCTGGGTTCAGATACATGCACTGCCATTTGGTTTCCGCTCGGAGACGGTGGTTAAAGCCGTAGGCTCGTTTATGGGAGCTGTGGTTCAGACTGATGAGAGGAACTTTGACGGCTCTATGAGGGCATACTATCATGTTCAGGTGTCGCTGGACATCTCCAAGCCTCTCAAGAAGCAGATGAAGCTCAGGCGGGATGCCGGGAGTTGGTTTTTCATTGATTTTCGGTATGTACGACTGCCGACCTTTTGTTTCTTGTGTGGGTTGATTGGGCATGGGGATAGACATTGCAGGCTAGCGCTACAGCGTACTGATCCTAAGGCGATAAAGCCGTACGGAGCCTGGTTACGAGCCGGATCACGCCGGGGAGCACCAACGATGAACCAAGGCTGGATTCCTCCTGAGACTGCTGCTGAATGCAAACTGTGGAGGTTACCTGCTATGGGGTGTGATATGGATTCTCAAATCAGTGGCATAAAGGAGCCGGTTTGTGTGGGAGAAATGGGTCTGGGAAGTAGGCGTGTGGACAGTGAACTCGGGGCCTCTATTGCAGTATCGAGTGTTGTTGTTGGGGAGCAGAAGAGACGGAGAGTTGAGGAGGGGGAAGTTAGTGTGCCTGAGGTTGGTGGTGTTATGGACTGTGAAGTTTCTGTGTCAAAAAACGGATTGGGGGCGGGTCTTGCGGAGCAAGCCCGCTGGGAATTATGAGTCTGATTTCTTGGAATTGCCTGGGGCTTGGCAACCTGACGGCAGTTTGTGTTTTAGCGGACCTTGTTCGCACTAAGAGGCCGAGTGTGGTTTACTTGATCGAGACTTTTGTTGATAAGCATCGTATGGAGGATATTCGTGTTCAGTTGGGGTTTGATTGTGTCTTTACAGTAGAGGCAGATGGCCACAGGGGTGGTCTAGCTCTTTTATGGTCAAACAGCGTGGATTTGAGAGTAACGGGTTTTTCTGCAAATCATATTAATAGTGAGATATGGTTGGATGTTGGCAATCCGTCCTGGCGTTTTACTGGATATTACGGGTTTCCTAAGAGGCACCGAAGGCAGGAGGCATGGCAACTGTTGCGCTCTTTGTCATATCGGTCTTCTCTACCGTGGTTGGTGATGGGGGATTACAATGATCTCCTAGATCAGTCTGAGAAGGTTGGTCGCGCCCCACATCCGGTTTGGTTGATAAACGGCTTTAGAGAAGCTGTTGCAGATTGTGGTTTGTAGGATGTCCTTTTTGGGGGGGCCCAGTTCACTTGGGTGAAGTCACGGGGGACGGATTGAATGACTGAGGAGAAGCTGGATCGTATACTGGCATGTGAGGATTGGTTGAATCTGTTTCAAGGAGCGCAGGCACACTCCCTGGTCGTCCCTTATAGTGATCATCTCCCTCTTGTTCTTACACCAGTAACCATCCCCCGAGTGCGGAGGCAGGCTAGATTCTATTTTTATAATATGTGGCTGCGAGAAGAAACGTGCAGGGAAATTTTTTCTCAGAGTTGGGACAGAACGGTGGGCCTGGACACGTTAGCAAGGGTAGAGGCATGTGCACCTGACATCTCGAAGTGGGGGCGGAATTATAACAGAGATTTTCAGCGTAAGATAGAGCATAATAAGGGTCGTTTGGTTTTGTTGAGAGGGAACCGTGATGAGCCTTGGATGCGTGAGTATGATGCGGTAGAATGGGAGTTGCTCTTTTTGTTGGAGCAACAACATTCTTTTTGTAAACAACGTGCCAAAGAATTTTGGTATCAAGGCGGGGATGTTAATAGCAAGTATTTTCACAATTCTGTGAAAGCTAGACGCTGTAGGAACACTATTAGGAGGCTCCAGGATGAGAATGGGAACTGGGTCGAGGATGAAGAGGGGTTGGACAATGTTATGCTGAATTATTATACAGGCCTGTTTACGCCGGATTATGGGGAGATTCAAGAGGTAAGTGATGCAATTACAGAAAAGGTAACTGAGCGATATAATGCTTGGTTGCTACGCCCGCTGAGTATGGAGGAGGTACGAGCTGCTGTGTTTCAGATGCATCCCGACAAGTCCCCGGGTCTAGATGGCTTTGGACCGGGGTTTTTTCAATATTTTTGGGACATTGTTGGGGGGGGGGGGAGGTTACGACTTTCTATAGGTGTTTTCTGGATTCGGCCAAGCTCCCGCAAAGAGCAAACGATACTCTTATTGTTTTGATTCCGAAGAAGTCCAAGCCGGAGTCTATGAAGGATCTTCGCCCAATAACTTTATGTAAAGTCATTTATAAAATAGCGGCCAAGGTGTGTGCTAATCGTTTAAAACCCTTGTTGCAGAAGTTAATTTCGAATGCTCAAAGTGCCTTCGTACCGGGGCGCCTAATAAATGATAATATCATGCTGGCTTATGAGGTGCACACTTTTTGAAACAAAAGACACAGGGGCGTGAGGGGGTGGTGGCGTTGAAGCACGACATGTCTAAGGCCTATGATTGGGTGGAATGGGAGTTCCTTTGGGCAGTATTGCTTAAGATGGGTTTTGGTAACCGATGGGTTGATATTCTGCTTGAGACGGTTAGCTCGGTACAGTACCATATCCTACATGACCAGCGGCATTTGGGACCTATTATTCCAGGTAGGGGACTCCGTCAGGGGGACCCGCTATCCCCATACTTGTTCCTCTTTGTTGTCGAGGGGTTGACCGCCATGATTGAGAGAAGTATGTCAGCCGGCCGATTGCATGGAGTCTCGGTTGCCAGGGGTGCACCTTCTGTCTCTCATCTACTCTTTGCAGATGACTCCTTCCTGTTTCTCCGGGCTAATGTCGGGGAGAGCGTTCAAATGAGGTATGTGGCTGACACTTATGCGAAGGCCAGTATATTAATTATGATAAGTCTGCTGCTTGTTTTAGTGCTAATGTGCCACATAATATACGGAATGAGGTGGTTGATATCCTGGGTGTGGAGGAAGGTGAGACTAGTGGAAAGTACTTGGGTTTGCCATCCCTTGTGGGTAGGAGGATGAAAGCCATTCTGGGGTTTCTGAAGGATCGTATACTGACCAAGATTCGTTCTTGGAATGCCAAGTTTTTATCAAGAGCTGGGAGGGAGGTTTTGTTGAAGAATGTTTTGTAGGCAATGCCGGCATATGCTATGATGATGTTCTTGCTTCCCTTGGGCCTTTGTCGGGAGATAGAAATGATTATGAATCAATACTTGTAACACCCCGTGTTACGGCCTTCAATCCCGGATTAATTATTAAATTAATCCCGTTAATAATAATTAAATATGATTTAATTCGGTTAGGTTTCCTTTAATTAATTAATAAAGGTCCACCATGAACCGTGGACCCTTGCCTAAATTAGAGTCCTAAGCCTATTAGAAATAAAGAAAGTAAACCCTTTACTATTCAGATTCTAATTAGGAATCCTAGACCTAGTTATCTATTAGGAATAAAGGAAGTAGGCCTTTTACTATTCAGACTACGATTAGGATTCCCTTTAATTAATTAATATGGTCCACTATGGACCATGGACCCTTATCCCTAAACCCAATCCTTAGTTCCAAAAGGAATAGAATTAGCAAGCCTATAATATTAGTTCCTAACCAGGACTCCTAAATATATAAATAGGGGACTTAAGAGGCACCTAGAACCCCCCACCACAATAAACGTTCCACCACCCCAAAGTGCTCCAAGAATCCCCTTAGAAGAAATCAAGAAAGCAAGAAAGCTTAAACAAAGACCCTTCATAGCCAAGGAATTAATTAAGGCTAAGAGGTAACCCATGTCTCAACAAAACCTATTTTCATAGCTATGATTTCCCCCTTAGGGTTTCCCCATATTATTGTGTATTAATGACTTGTGATAATTATTGTTGATGATTGATGTGATGATCCCATGGGGGATCTTGATAATCTTGATATTGAGAGATTCTTGATAATTATGATATTCTTGATGATTATATGGAGTTCTGATGATTATGTGTTGTTCTTGATAATTGGGTGATGATCTTGATGATTATGTGTTATTCTTACCGAATCTTGCAATTAGAAGACGAACCGTATTCTTGTTGATATAAAAGTGATTAGAACCCTAGGTTGTATCGTATGATCTTATTCTTGGATTATCCGGTGGGGAAATCGCATGTTTGGGTGTTGATTATACTTAGAAAAGCATGATAGGTTATGTGCCGTTCGTTCCTCGTATTTGATTCGTTAATTGTCTACGGGTTGTCGTTAATTGTGTTGTAAAGTGTCTAAGCATGGTTTCGGGTTCCATAACGGTTCCTGGAGCGTAAAGTGTGTGAAAAGAGTCAGTGGGGGGTAGGGGACCCGCCACCTACCCATAGCCGTAAACCACCGCCTGGCAGCGGGCGGCCGGCGGGCGGGCAGCTGCCCGCCGGCGACCCGCTGCCCGGAACAGTAGAACCCGGCGGGCAGCCGGCGGGTGGCCCACCACCCACCGGCTACCCGCTGGAAAGTCGTCCCACCTGGGACCCCGGCTTCCCCGTTTGATGTTCCCCGTTCCCCGTGGTGTCCCAACGGACTCCGTTTATCGTGCCTATGTCTAGTTTGATGTTTCGGGTACCGTTCGTAGGTTTATGAGTCTATTATATTGCATGCTAGTTGAATTGGTATCCCGTTGACCTAGGTGGAAGAAGTATGAACCCCTTAGGACTATTCTTAGTATGTGATGGATCACGCATAGGTTTTGTTATACGTTTTCCCCCCCTTCCTAATGTGTAATGTGGGTTGCATGTGCTTGCTATGTGTTATGTGTGTGTTACCCCAATTTGGTTGCGATCGAATTGGTTATCCTGAGCTGCGGTTCAGAAGCTGGCTGCGGTCAGATTGATACTCTTGGGCTGCGGTCCACCGTTTGGTTGCGATCAAACGTTTTTATACGAGCTGCGGTTCGTCCTTTTTCCTGGCTGCGGTTAGATGACATTCTCTTGGGCTGCGGTCCACTGTTTGGTTGCGATCAAACACTATGATGAGCTGCGGTTCATCGGTCGGTTGCGATCGACCCCTCCGTGTTGCGATACGGGGCAGGGTGCTGCGGGGCCGTGTCAGAGCTATATGCGCTGACCCTCATGTATGGGCATGCGATTGGTCCTGTGGCGCCAACAAAGTGTGTTATGTGTGTGACATGGACGAGTTGTGATTACGAGTGTCTTGGGGGATGTGACTATGGGATTTATATTGGGGATTGTTCATGTTGGGTTATGATCATTGTTTATGCTTTGCCTTATCTGCCTTATCTGTTGTGAACTGCATATGCTCGTTATAACTGTTGCTTGTGTCTGGCCTTATCTGTCGAGTCATTCCCGATTTTAAAGCTAGAGTTCGTAGGATATATCTTCATGCTCAAAATGGTTTTCGTATATCTATATATACCTCTATATGTATTGTATTTCAACGCGTTGGAGTGGGTTACCAGCATCTCTCGCTGAACAGATATATTTGGCTTTTAGGCACAGAAGATTAAGTCACTGGAGCGCGCTAGAACTTGGAACGTAGAAGTAGATAGTTCCCTTTTTGGCCTACGTGCCATGCTTATGCGTTTACATTATTGAGGATATTAGTAGTTATATCTTGGGATTTAATAAGATTCTACCTTTATTATAAGTTTTAAATGTCTTGAAAATCTGGGGTGTTACAATACTGGTGGACTGGTAGTGTGGGAAATGTTCGTGGAATAAAGTGGCGTTCATGGGAGGGTTTGTCTAAGCCTAATGCGTGTGGTGGAATGGGTTTTCGTCGCCTTCATGAGATGAACAATGCCCTTCTTGGAAAACAGGCTTGGAGGTTGATTACCAACCCCACAAGTCTAGTGGCTCGTGTGTTTAAGTCACACTATTACCCTGATTGTGATTTCTTTGATGCAAGGGAGGGGAGCAAACCATCCTACATTTGGCGGGGTATGTTGGAGGTAAAAGGCTGCTTGAAGGAGGGCTGTAGGAGGGTGATAGGCGATGGAAATGGGACTATTATAGGCAAGGATCCTTGGCTGCCAGTGGATGATAATCCGTTCGTAGAGACGGAGTTGCACCAGTCAGTTTATGAGGCCTCGGTGTCCTCCCTGATGAATTTACATGGTACTGGTTGGGATGTGGATTGTGTAAAGGATATTTTTAATGCCCGCGATGCTAATTTAATTTTAAATATTCCTGTCAGTATTCGGAAGCCTCGTGATTAGTGGTTTTGGCAATGGGATCAGAAGGGCGCGTATTCAGTTAAATCATGTTATAAGTAGCTTACTTTGGCGGCTGCAGATGACCGCCCTTGGGCGAGTATTTGGAGCTTGCATGTCCCTCCTAAGGTGAAGAATTTTTGTTGGCAGTTAGCGTCTGTCTATCTTCCTACACGTGATATATTGCTGTCTAAGAATGTAGCATGCTTATTGAATTGCCATATGTGCAGACGAGAACAAGAGACGGCCATGCATCTGTTCGTCCATTGCGTGGAGGCAGCTCGGCTTTGGAATAAGTTGGAGATGCCGCATGTAAGTAGCTACGCTGGTAATCATCTGGGTGACTGGTTTTTTTGGGCATTGGGCACACTAGATGTAATCTCAAAATCTAAGTTTGTTATGGCTTGTTGGGGTGTGTGGTGCAGTAGGAATCAGAGTGTATGGAAGGGCATTGATTTTGATTTATGTACTATGTTGCATAGGGCGTCGGTATTTCTGGACTGTTGGAGAAACGCAAACGCAAACACCCCCAAAACAACAAGACCTAAAAACAAGTCTTAACACATGCAGATTAACAACAAAACTAGCACAGCGGAAGATAAACGGAAACTGGATAAAAGAAATCCACAACAGGGGTGTTATGCCATGTATACCACACTAGGTAACGCTAAGGCGACAATCTGCAAGTGTAACACACTATCCCAAAACATCAATCTAAACACAATCTAAGCCATTGGCACGCAGGCCACAAAAACACAGTCTAAAGATACAGGTGCTAAGCTACCGGCTCTAGACATCGCGCTCGACTACTCAACACCTGAAAGAACACAAAGATAAACATCGGGGCGACCCCGGTCAGCGAAAGATGCTGGTAACCCACCAACACCGTTAAGTATCATAAATAGGTAGATATAAGATATAAAAACCATTTTCGAAACGGAATACATATATATAAGTCAAAAGCCAAGATCAAAAGACAACACAAGACTCACCACTCACAAGGATAACACCGGGAACACATCCCAAACCACAAAGGTTAACCACACACAAGGATAAAGACTCACCCAACGGCAACACATGCCAAAACACTACAAGCCTCCGTGACTACACACGTCACGAGAGAAGATCACACAACAACGGCTACACAAGCCCCCGTGACATCACCCATCACGAGTTGATATGCCTTCCTTATGCCCTGTTCCAACCTTATGGCTACCCCCAACCTTGTACCTTCAAAGCCAACCATTACCTCCAGAATCCCCTGTACAGCCAAGTCCAACCTTATTCCTCCGGGACCGTCGTCCCCCACCTATAACCACCAACGAAAACCCACCAATCACGGCAACACATGCCCGGATAACACAATGTTATCCCCCAATCACGTGGACTCAGCCACAGCTCCATAATCACATCACGGCCACCACGAGGACTGCTGCAATACCTTGGTGACTAGCGTCCCATACCACTAATCGTGCAATCCAGGTAGAGCCACACACGCACCACCACTCACACGAATCAATCAACGGATTGCAAAGAAGGTATGAAACACACTCAATCAAGGAACGGGTCACCACCCAATGACAACAACGATGAATAACACAAGTTATCATCACCCTAACGGAAGGTACGAACAACACACACGCTAGCATTAAGACAACAAACTAGCATGCTTATCAACGGGGAAACTCAAGATAGTTCCGAGGAACACACAAGACACTTCTTGGTTCAACGAAACACAATGTTGAACACTTAGCACGATTCAAGACACCAAAGATCCTACATGGATGCCTACCATAAAGCTCTAGACCTACGAAACATCAAGAAGACGCTCAAATAGTTCCACAAAAGAACAACGGGAAGTCAAAAGATCAAACACCACGACAAACAAATCACGGGGAACAAATCCCATCACCACACCACTGTGTTCCCCGCGGGTGGACCCACGGGTAGTGCCCCACCCGTGGTCCTGCCTGCGGGTACACTAACCACAAGGCAACATGTTCCCCGCGGGCAGGCCGGCGGGTGGTGCCCCGCCCGCCGTTCTGCCCGCGGGTACATCCCTGTACCACAACAAATCCCTTCGGGGATTTTCTTCTCCAAACACAACTTCAAGTCCAAAACATGCCAAATCTCACCAAACACAACAAAATGACTTGAATCATGGAAAATGCCAAGCAATGGCACAAAGGAATCCTAAACACAAGCTCTAGATATGCAATATCACAAGATAAATGCATAAACTCTCACATTTCATAGCAAAACACAAATAGAAGCCAAGAAATCATATATAGGTAAGCAAAATAGGTTTTGTAGAGCATGGGTTACCTCTTGAAGACCAAAAGACTCCTCTTACACCACAACAAGCTCTCTACTAAGCTCACTAGCCAAACCCACTTCAAGATCAAACCAAAAGATCATAAAGATCCTACCTTTAAGAAAAGATAACTAAGATGGAACCAAAAAGACTAGACAAGCTTAGATCTTACCCTTCTAGATGCCCAAATAGATGAAAGATTGAATCTTGGAAGCAAAACTTGGAATCCTGACAAAGGTCTCACTTGGCTTGAAGAACAAGCTACTCTTCTTTTCTAGAGAGAAGGTAGAGATATTTTCTAGGAATTGTAAGGGATGAAAATGAAGAAGTCTTCTAGGTTTAGGTTACAAAACTAACTCTTGGTGAAAAGACAAGGATACCCTTACTAACTCTTAGAAAGTGTAAGGAACAAGGGAACTCCTCTCAAAGCACAAGGTACAACACAACTTAAAGATTGACTAGTCAAATACTAGTCCTTGAGTATCAAAAATCAAGATTTTAGGAATCAATTCCTCAAGAAAAATAGAATTAATTAATCAATTAATTCATGGATTGGAGTGTGGATTTTTGGGGTGTCACAAGCTGCCAACTAGTATTGCCCACACGGCCGAGACTATTTGGACGAGGCCTATGATTGTGAGATGATGGTGGAAATTTCCTAGCTGCCAAGAACATGAAATTGCCCGGGATTTGTATGGTTAAGGAAGCAGAGGCGCTATGTATCCGGGAGGCGTTGAGCTGGCTCAAGGGCACAGGAATGGGCGCTGTGGACGTGGAAACGGATAGTCAAGTTGTTTTTAATGCTATTAGTTCGCCCTCTTTTATTTCAGCTTTTGGTTACATAGTAGATGATATTAAGAATTTGGCATCTGAGATTGAGGATGTAAAGTTCTGTCATGTAAAGCGATCTACGAATTGTGCTGCCCACTCTGTTGCTAGGGAGACCTTTTCTGTGTCAGGTTGCGGTGAGTGGTTGGATATACCACCTGCCTTTCTTGTTAACATTCTTGGTTCTGATTTAATGAATTAAACTTTCTTCAAAAAAAAAAAAAGTAGTAATTAAAAGTAGGATTTTAAGTGTCCAACTCTGAACTTTGTAACTGTATTTTGTTGCATGCGTAACAATTATAATATTTTTCAAGAGTAAATATCATCTTTGGTCACTTGACTATCATAACTGAAGCAGTTTTGGTCTTTGACTATTGTTTTTTTCAAATTAGGTGCATGACTTTCTAACTAGTATCACTTTTGGTCCTCCGGTCTAATTTCTCGGCCACATATTACCGGAATTCCAACTAGAAAAATAATATGTTATAATTAGAAGGGTATTTTGGTCTTTTCAAATTTATTTTATTTTCCTTTTTTTTAATCTTTTTTTCCTCCCCTTTCTTCCTCAACTCTTCGGACCAAAGATGGATATGAAATAATTTTAAAAGGACCAAAATATCCTTCTAATTATAACATATTATTTTTCCGGTTGGAATTTCGGTAATATGTGGCTGGAAAATTAGGCCGAGGAACCAAAAGTGATACTAGTTAGAAAGTTATGCACCTAATCTGAAAAAAAAAAAAAAAACAAATAATCAAGGACCAAAAGTGCTTCAGCTATGATAGTCAACTGACCAAAAGTGATATTTACTCTATTTTTCAAGGAATTATTCACTTTTTATATTAATTTTAATGCTAACAAATGTTTAGTTGTAAAAAAAAAACATTCAAAATGGTCATCGAACTGATGAAGAAAGTGCTGTCAGGCCATTGAACCTAAAAGAGAGTGTAATTAGCAAAAAAAAAAACTATAACTATTAGCGAATGCGTAACCTTATTTCATTATACCGCCATATATTTTCAAGACCCAGAGTGCAGGACTTGCCCCTTTGCAAACTTTCGCCCAACAATCCCCATAGCCACATGGTACTGGACTTGGCCCTTATCGACCTTCGCCCAATACTCGACTATTCAAAACTCTCCAATTATACCAAGTAATCAATGGATCACCTCCGCAATGAGTAATTTTGACAAGATGACATCCATGTGGGTTGATTTACCTTTTTATATTATAATTAATTTAATTTCCTTTTTAAATAAGATCAATATAAAAGTGATAGTTCCTATTTTGCATATCTATATTGGAAAGTGATAATGACCTAATTTTGTCTCTAATAGCATTAAATAATTTGTAGACATGTGGAAATTGTAAAATTAGTTATCCACCGTGGGGAAATTGTGTAAAAGGTGATGGGTTGAAGTAAACAAATGGGGAGGTTTACAACGTATGTAGGTATTGATCTGGATCTCATATCATATCCCCCATTTGGTAAAGTTCATTAAAATTGATCAATATGTAAAGATATAAACCCTCTATTATGAAGCACTACCTCATGAATATTTTAGAAAACTTGAAACGGATATGTAATGATGTAAGTGTAAGATATTCCCTAATAATATATATTATATATTGGGGCCTAAGTGATGCAAGTTGACTAGGCTTATTGAGTAGTTTCGCATTCGTTATACTATGGACCACGGTCAAAATGGCGCTGTTTCTTTAAGTAAAGAAACGGCGCGCCATTACAGTTAACGGAGCGTGCATTTGTTTGTGTATTAATTACCAACTGAAACTACAATGTATCCAAACTGACACTGCCCACTAGTACAGATATGCACATCCGCTACCCTTGTAAAGGGTTATCCGCTACCCTTGTATAAGGGTAGCGAATTTGAGGGATGCTGAAAGCCTTGAGCTTTACGCTACCCTTTTGAATGGGTAGCGGAAAGTTGAATATCCGCTACCCTTCTAAATATATAAGGTTAGCGAATTTTCTTATTTTATTATTATTTTATTTAAGCATCTGCTGCCCTTTTTACAAAAGAAGGGTAGCGGATTGTTTTTTATTTTTTTTAAAGAAAATTTCATTATTATTTTTTATTTTTAAATGCCCCAAGTTTTATAAAAATTCTATTCATACACTACATATTAAGATAACACTAACCATCAACACTATTATCAACAAACTATCAAAAATAATATTATCAACAAACTATCAAAACACAATATTATCAACACTCAACTAAATACTATCAATACAATACTTTATATCAATCCAATACTTTCAACACAATATAACATTTAATCTAAAACAAAAGTTACACATACTCTTCCAAAAAATATTTTGCTCATAAGTCTCGAATCCCATCTATTTCATTGGTAGAGGACGAATTTCCTTCATCTACCTTGTCTTCTTTATTGCCTCGACGTTTCTTCCCCAAAATGAAACTAAACCATCAAACATTTTTCTAAATTTCCCCATTTCCATTGTTGTTTCTTCTTCATCCGTCGTCGCCCCGCCGACACCGCCACTAGCCATTTCCGGTCTCCTTTGGCGTTCAGCTGCTGCTGCCTGCCGTCGCCTCCTTTCTTTATGGAGTTGTGCCAAAAAGCAGCTGATATTACAAATGTTCAGGTGTGAAGGAATTGAAAGATTGGATTAAAATTGTCTTGCAGTATTCAAAAGAAATCCAAAGAAAAGAATCGAAAAAAAAGGGAAAAGAAAAGAATGAAAAAAAAATGATGAAAGATTGAAAGTTTTTGAGTTTGGACTCCCACTTTACCAAAGAGTTGCTAAGTTATTAAAAGAAATTTTCTCCTTGCAATTATGACTATCTCATCTCTTTCAAATTTTGAAAAGTTTAGATAAATTGCGACATTCTTTCTTTTTGATTAATTTTTCCATACCACTTCTTTGTTAGCCATCACCCGTAGCCCCATTACAAGCTTAATAAAGTCCTATTTGATCTTAGAATGCATTCTTAGATTTGATCTAGGGGAGTATGAAAGGCAAGCTTATGGGATCTCATTCATGAACCGTGTCTTGCATAATCTCAACTGAGTACTTGTACACACTTGATCCTCACATACTTTAAATTCTTGGTGCTTGGTTATTGGCTTGGAAGTGGGTCTCTTACGTGCCAAACTAATTTGATTCTTGAAGCTTGTTGTTTTGTAGCAAGTTGGTTGGTGGTTTGAAAGGTTGTGCAAGAGAGAGCATGAGTAATTTGTATGTTTTGACTTGTGATTTTATTCCTTGGTTTTGCTTGAGGACAAACAAATGCTTAAGTGTGAGGGGGTGATGTTATCACATCTGTACTTGTTTTTATAGTTATTTTGAATCATCTCGGTAATTAAGTTCTTTAATTTTGCTTATTTAATACATGTTTTCCTTACTATTATCATTTAATTATGTTTCACACTTGTTTTGAATGTTTTACGGTGTTTGTTAGTGTTTTTGAACCATTGTAGGTCAAAGTTATGAGCAAGGGAAGTTCGAGTACAAATTTGGAGTCAAAATGGACCGAAAGGCACATACACAGCACTTTCGACGCGTCGAGCCAAAGGTTCGACGCCTCCAAAATTTCCAGAAAGATTTTGCGGTCGAGACTAGGAGGGCTCGACGCGTCGAGAACGACGCTGTAGCAAATTGAAGCGAGACGCAGCATTTAATTAAAGAGGAAAGGCGCTGGTTCCAACTTCTAAGCAAATCAAAGTGTGATTTCAATAATTTCCTAATCACAAAGCATTAATTTCCATAAGAGAGGGTGCATTCAATTCCCAATTCAAATTTCATATTCCAAATCCAATTTAGAATCAAGTGGTGGCAATTTCTTAATTAAATTAGGAAAATTCCAATTCCGCCCCAGCTTTGTACTCATTATAAAATTCCACCGTCCTCAACTCTAAAGAGGATTCAGAATTTTTCAGAGATTTTTTAGAGTTGACAAGAAAGAGAGAAATCAAGAGCCACAAGTTGTCTTGGGAAGCAAGAAGAAGACTAGGGAGATTTGAGAAAACCGTCTGATTAACTCTTGTACTCTTTTGATGATTTCTAATTCTTTATTTATATTTGCTATGTATAATTTAGCCACGCTTGGCTAAATTCCTTAGGGATTTTTGGGTGAATTTGTTTATGAACCTATGTGCCTAGTTCGTTAATTCCTTAATATATTTATGTTTGGTTTTATGATTTGTGTTGCAATCTTGTTTTAACCTATTGTTATTGGTAATTAAAGGCATAAATTACTAGCTTCATAGCCATGTTTGCGTCACCAACGAGAGTTGGGGCATAAATTAAGGCACACACGATTACACCTAATGGTTGTACATTGAGAAAGGGGAATTTATTGGGGGAACTTTATTCTAGATTGTTGCGCATCGAGAGATGATAGTAATTAGGAATAATTGAATGCTGACCTTTGATCTTATCGGGTGTTTAAGCCACGAGAGTGGAAATTCACTAGGGGTATATATTACGAGAGTAATTCTGTTCCACTTTGCATTCCCATACAAATCTTAATTCCAAACTAAATATTACAAGCATTAATTGGCATTAGGTGATTAAACATTGTGATCCCAGGAATCCTGTTTTGCTCTATTGTTTACAAAACCTCGTTATTTATTTTATTCTGCTTGTTATTTTCTGCAATCACCCAATCTTCAAGTTTCGTTCGGACAAGTTTCATATGAGTAACCTAGTAGCTAGTGCTTAGTACCCCATCTCCTTGTGGTTCGACAATGCGAATACTCTGGGTATTATTTGATTGCCCCAAATTACCGCAATCAGAACCCGAAAGTTCTGACTATTGTGAAGATTAAATTCATCCGTTACGGAATTAATATTGCGTTAATTCCAATTTTGAATTCTGAATTTAATCTCCAGGTAGTGGTCTGCTGTTACCTTGTTGTTGCAATATGATTTTATGTCAGATTTAATGTCAAAATTAAATGCTTTTGATCATTCACCTCCTATATAAGACTGTAGTGGAGCAGCAGTATTTTGCACAGACTCAGAACAACACACACAACACAAAAAATATTGTTTTCCCTGCTCCAAAATCTCTGCTTCTACTCCTTTCTTGATATTGTGTTCAGTCCTTGCACTAGTTCGCCCATTTCGTTCGTTTGGGTGCTCAAACGTCGAACGGTAGTACGTTTTAAGGAAAAAGAGTGTTACGCTCGACTCGTACTTACCCTCTTTCTTCATCTTCTTTCTTCTTTCGGTTTGGGTTATGTTTCTAAGCAACAAATCCTATCTCCTTTCTTGTTGATTGGAATTATAATCTGGAGGATTATAAATTCCATTTCTTTTGGTTGATATATATATTTTTTTCGTAGATATATATAGAGAACCGTAGGGGTCTGATTTATATATATTTGTGTGTATATATATATTTCAGAGATATATATCGAATAATATTTTATATACTTTCGTGTGTATATATAAATATTATTTTAAAATATTAAATCGATTTGGTTCATTATTCCCAACAATACTAAAATACTAACAGAAATATTTAAATATTGATGGAATAATTACGGAGCGGATCCGGGGCGACGTAATATGGAGCGAATCAGACCCGGAACCTGACTTGACTACGCATGCGCCCGGGCAGACCACGAAGGGGTCGGCGGAAGGTTAGCTGCCGCGAGGTTGGCCACCTCGTGCTCTTCACTTGGCCGAGCTCCGGGCTCGGCCAAGAGGCGGGGTCCTCGTGTTGATGAGGTCTTGCGGCGGTTGGTATCCAAGCGGATCCCACCGCGTCCTCCGAGGTTGTTGGGGCAATATTGGGTATAAAAACCCCCATTTGTGTCTTAATCAGACATCTCATGTCCAAAACTTACACTTGTCTTGTTATTACATTATCATTGTCTTTGTAATAGCATTTCACATGCAATTAATACAACATTAGTCTCCGTGACTATATTTGTATCATTATTTCAACCCCTATTATTCGGGTTAATTGATCCGGACCCTGAGTTAATTAATTCCATCATTGGTGGTCTTGTTGACAGTGGCTGTAAAAGCTTAGCGTGCTCTCCGTTCTATTACTCACCCGCAGCTATGACGAGATTAAGGTCAAACACCCGCAATTCCCACGATTCACGCAACACTCGCAATCTTTACCATGCCAACCACCCCAATGGGACAACGGCGAGTCAGTAGACCCTACCCATGGGGTCGGGAGAGGACTTTAGGGGTCAACTTAATGGGAACCGACAAGGTTCGGCGGAGGACCTCAAGGGTCGGCTCAAAAACCACCCCCAGGGCGGGTAGACGGCGCCCATTCTACCCCCAATCCCGAGCCTCCGAGAAAGGACAGACACGCTCAAACAGGCAGCGACTGTGTTGAACCGCGTCGCGGAGGGCCTCCAAAGGGGTGCCCCGGCACCTCCGCCCCCACCCCCTCCAAGGAGACGCGATCGTCCAAGCACTCACGTGCCTCGGGCACCTAAGGCGCCAGTGGACGGAGAGGTCAACTCACCTCGGCCGTCAGAAAGGTGAGGTGGTGCGGAGACCAGCAGAGTATAATAGGTTTATGTTGGCGTCTTTGTGGGAAGTAGTCATCATTGTTCTCAAAATGGTTTGAAGAATAAGATTGAAAATGGTAAGGGTCATGAGAATTTTAGTAGGCATTTTGAGAACATGGTTCTTGTGGTGATAGAGTATAATATAGGTTTTTGTGGTGGGGATTGTAAGAATAAGAATGTGGTTGGGGTGGTGGTGGGGAATTTCGTTGGTAGGGGAAATGGTAAGGTTCATAAGGCTCATCATCATAATCATAACATTGATAGTCCATACTTGAAGGATCAATCTAGCATTAAAGACTCAAAGACAAGAGAAGGATTTTGCAACTAAAAGTAGTTGCAAGTTAGCTCAAATGCAATTCAATTTTAAATGTTCAAGAAGAGAAGAGAATGAGTAAGGAACACAAACAGACAATGATTAAAAACGAATATGGGATCACAAGTGAATATAATGAAGTGGTGAAATGACAACAAGATGGATTTACAAGATAACACAAATGAACACAATGGAATGATCTAAATAAAGAGATTTTTTTTATGCAACTATGCACTCATGCCAACAACATAGCGCTCAAAGACTTTGCCATCCCCGGAAAGTGCGGTTAGGCCATTGAACCTAAAAAGAGTGTAATTAGCTACCTCGATGTTAGGATTAGGTGCTTCTCACTACGCCAAAAACTATAGCTATTAGCGAATGTGTAACCTTATTTTATTATACCACCACACATTTTCAAGACCTAGGGTACTCAATCGTAATGCTGTGGAACCGAGTCCACCTTGCAAGGTAGACACGTTTCTATATTCATAATTATAAAACTATATGTTCATAATTATAAAGATATATATTCATAATTTTTTAACTCCATAGTCATAATTATTGAACTCTATATATTCACAATTTCTGAATTATATGTTCATAATTATAAAGCTATATATTTATAATTTTTGAACTTCATATTCACAATTATTGAATTTCTATATTCATAATTACAGAACTATATGTTTATAATTATGTTCAAAATTCCAGGTTTATAATTATAAAACTATATGTTTATAATTTTTGAACTATATATTCATAAATATAAACAGTTTTGGAACCGTGTCTACCTTGCGGTTCCACAATATAATTTGCCCAAGATGCTGGACTTGACCCTTAACAATCCCCATAACCACATGATGCTAGACTTGGCCCTTACCGACCTCTGCCCAACACTCGACTATTCAAAACTCTCCAATTATACCAAGTAGTCAACGGATTACCTCCTCAATCAGTAATTTTGACAAGATGACATCCATGCGGGTTGATTTACCTTTTTATATTATAATTAATCTAATTTCCCTTTTAAATAAAATCGATATAAAAGTGTTAGTTCCTATTTTGCATTGGAAAGTGATAATGACCTAAATTTGTCTCTAATAGCATTAAATAATTTGTAGATATGTGGAAATTGTAAAATTAGATATCCACCGTGGGGAAATATATTGTGTAAAAGGTGATGGGTTGAAGTACACAAATGGGGAGGTTTACAACGTATGTAGGTATTGACCTAGATGTCATATCATATCCCCCATTTGGTAAAGTTCAATAAAATTGATCAATATGTAAAGATAGGAACCCCTATTATGAAGCACTACCTCATGAATATTTTAGAAAACTTGAAACGGATATGTAATGAAATAATATTATATATATATATATATATATATATATATATATATATATATATATATATATATATATATATATATATATATATATAAAAGGGTCTTAATTAAGTGGTGCAAGTTGACTAGGCTTATTGAGTAGTTTGGTTAGACTAAATAACTAGAAGTTGTTAGTCAATCAGACTTTGTGCCTAATATAAATCTGGATCGATACAGGGTATTCATCATATAACAAACATTCAGTTACGGTACTCATATTGCCCAGTAGACACCTATACTAAATGAGACAAAATATGGCTAACGGTACAATAAGAACAATAAGAACACCAACTATGGCTGGAGATCAACACGACTAAGAACAATAAGAACACCAACTATGGCTGGAGATCAACACGACTAAGAACAATAAGAACACCAACTATGGCTGGAGATCAACACGACTACTGCTTCTGCTTCACCAACTATGGCCACAATAAGAACACCGACTATGGCTGGAGATCAACACGACTATTGCTTCCGTTTATACGAGGTCAAGTTTCTCGTATACAATTATTCAGTATCGTTAACATTTGCTATCAGAACCTTTACAACATCTGCCTGGTTGATTGTTATTGCCTAAAAATCAACATTAATTTCATATACATCAAGTTTTGGTTTTCAATTATATTCATCCAAATTCGTTAAAATATGCATATAAAAATATATCTTTTGATATAATTGAGTATTTTGGCGTGTATATTTTGAATGAATTAAATTGTAATTGATTTTGGATTGCTGGAATTTTATTTTTGGCATTAAGTGAGGAATCTGAATTTCTTCGAAAAAAAAAAACTTTGCACTGCTGGAATTTTTCTTCTTCGCCCATTGCTTGATTTTAACCGGATTTCGTCCTCATTGACTTGCCGGCAGACGCTTTTGGGTGGCGGAGGGACGACGGTGAGTTTCGGGTGATGATGTCGCGACGGTGGGCTGCTGATTTGGGTTGACGACAACAACCTTTGGCGTTGTAGCGAGGTGGTCCGGCGGAGGCGGGCATGGCTCCTCGGCGTCCCCTCCTCCTTTAGGGCGTCACTGCTTCGTCGCTTCTCCTCGAGGTTCGGATGACGCTGGCTTTCCGGTTGATCGAGTTGTGGGCGGTGTCGCAAACAAAGGCGAACGGCGGCGGAGCGAAGTAGGGGTTTCCCGCGACATTCCTACTCCATTTCCTCCTTCAGGCGACGCCGGCGACATCAAGCTACTACTCCTCCTTGTTTAAGTTGCCGCTACTGCCTGTTGGTCACCATGGCGGCTAGGGCTTCTGGCGTTGGAGAAAGAAGATGAAGTTGGTGATGGATAATGTTTTGGGCCGGGTCAGGCCCATTAGGCAGACCTGGTCCAATATTCTTTTAAAAAAAGTTGAGCATGCTTTAGTTTATTTGGGCTTGCTTCAGTTTTTCATCATCATATTTTCGACTTCTTCTAGTTTAATTTTCAGTTTAATTCATCCTTAATTTATTATTAAATTATAATTCAATTTGCTATTTGAATTTTAATTTAATATTGAGGTTTATATTAAATTGCCTGAAGTATTGCAATTTATTTAGGATATATGGGTTAATAATATATTAATATGTATAAATCAAGCGTGTTGCATATATTTGTCAAATAATTATTTTATTATTATAATTATACATTCATAAAAGCATGCATTAAGGTTGGATTTAACATATTATTAACTCATAGTCTTTTATTAAATATCCTTCAACCTTGGATCTTTAGGTTAATTTTGGGCATTATGACCTACTAAGACAACTTGTTTGTTTTTTTTTTTTTTTCTCTTTGTATAGTAGACATATTTTATTCTTATGTCTCACTTGAGATTTTAAAAACCTATTTTGAACAAGCTATTTGGGACCTATCTTGGATCATTAAAGTATGTATCCCACATTTATTGAGTAATATTTTAATGATAATTATAGCTAATTCATTTTGACTTAATAATGTTTATTATGGTAATAATATTGATTATAATGCGTAACATGTTCACTAAGTCTTAATTATTACTGACTACCATATTTTGTTAATGGTATTCATTGTTGATAATAATATTAATTTTGGATCTATTTCAGTACTTAGATCATTTTCTATTATGTCATAACTCAATCATTATTGTGTGGACCATATTTTGTCTACTGTAAAATAATGTACATTCATTACAAAAATAATGTATATTTTATTCAGGAGATGTACATTATTTTTGTTCTGAGTGTACATTATATTGTATAATGTACATTCAGTACAAAAATAATGTACATTTATTATATTAAAAATGTACTTTTTTTATCGTCCACATAACACTGTGTGAACCATAGTCCACACAATAAGTTGCCGTCATAATTCACTTGGGCCATTGAGTTTATGAGCCTAATTTGAGTCATTAAGTGGTATAATTATTGTCTTGGGCTTATTTTTGAGCCATTAAGGTTGAAATTCAAACGTTATGCTGTGGAACTGTGTCCACCTTGCAAAGTGGACACGGTTCAATGTTCATAATTACTGAACTATATATTCATAATTATAAAGCTATATATTCATAATTTTTGAACTTCATATTCATAATTATTGAACTCTATATTCAAAATTACATAACTCTATGTTCATAATTACAGAACTATATGTTCATAATTATAAAGCTATATATTCATAATTACAGAACTATATATTCATAATTATATTCACAACTCTATGTTCAAAATTATAGACCTATATGTTCATAATTTTTGAACTATATATTCATAATTATGAACAGTTTTGGAACCGTGTCCACCTTTCCACAGCATAATTTGCCATTGAAATTATTATTTTGGCCATTAAATATTATAACTATTCTTTAAGTTGATTATTTTTAATCTATCAATAGTTTTCAGAGCCTTAATAATAATAAGTCAAGTTTATGGCAAAAGCAATATAGTTGGTATATTGCCTTTGAAATGAGAGTAAATATCCAAAATGGTTCCCGATTATAGCTAAATTCACAAATTGATCATCGACTTTCAATTTTAACCAATTAAGTCCTTAACTTTGTAATTTTAACACGATTTGGTCCTCCGTCTATTTGACTGTTTGTTGACTGTGATTTTTGAGGATATATATATATATATATATATATATATATATATATATATATATATATATATGTAATTTCATGGTCCATCGTTGGTTTTTTAAGGTTCCGGTTGCATTTCTAGATCGCATTGTTACATTTGAATCCACCGCCGAAAGCAATCTGCCAAATCCTGTTGCCTTTCTTCAACCTCCCTTTGGATTCAATGTAGTTGAGTTCGTACTAGAGCGAAGAAGACGACGTGTTTCCGAATCGGTGCAACGTCATCCTGGAGGCCTCCACATGCTCCGACGAGAGTTGCAGTTTCTTCTGGAGATCATTGATGACGGCGCGACCGCCGGCGTTGATGCAGAAGTGTTCGAAGGCCTGTTTGAAGTCGGGAATGTAGGGTTTCTATTTGGTATTAATGATTTTCCGATCGATTAGGGTGAAGAGGAAGAGGAGTTGCTCCGACGACAGAAGTACGAGCGGGCCGATTGTGGTTATGTTGGATTTGAGGGCTTCGTCGGCATCACCATTAGGTCTTTTGAGAGGTTGATTCCAACTTTCCCTTGCGGATCTTCCTGCTCATAAACGCAGCGGTAGGCTTTCTCGTCGGCGCCCTTGTGCGTGCGGACCACGTGCATGAGCTGGAACTTGGCCCGACCCGAATCGCGCTTCTTGTTGGACACGAGAATCGCGGCGCCGCCCAGTAGACTCAAATACGGTTGTTTGTGGCGTTGGACCTGATGAAGATTGCAAATTGGGATGTAGCGCCGACAATGATGAATTATGCGAAGCTGTTTGGGCAGTGGATTGTGTCGTGTCAGTATGTGAAGGCTAGGCGGTGGAGTGTGTCAAGGCAGTAGATTAGGGTGGCTGGGCAGTGGCTTGTGGCTGGGCGATAGACTGTGTCATGGCAGGGGATGAGGGCAGGTGGCATTGAAATTACATATATATCCTTAGAGATCACGGTCAACAAGCGGTCAAATAGACGGAGGACCAAATCGTGTTAAAATTGCAAAGTTAAGGACTTAATTGGTTAAAATTGAAAGTCGAGGGCCAATTTGTGAATTTAGCTATAGTTGAGGGACCATTTTGGGTATTTACTCTTATAAAAATATCAAGATTGACAATAGTGGGACTATTTCAACTTATTTTAGTGACACAAATTTGTTAACTTCTTTTGTCATAAATAAATACGACATTTGTTACCATTATTGTTGTCACAACAAAGTAATTATTTGTTACCACTTTTTAGGTCACTAATCATCAATTTTGAGTCAAGAACAATCCTCACAAATAAGTATAAGTATTACAACTAATTAAAGTGTTGTCACAATAAAATAATTAATTGCAACAATTTTAGTTGTCACTAGATCACTTTTTTTGTAATAACATACTTCGTCACCAAATGTACATTTATTGTGACTACTATTGATATTAATCAAAGACTACTTTTAGTGTACGTAAACATTGTCACAAAATTCTTAGTAATTGCGACAACTTTTCAAAAATCGTCACTACTACAACAGTGACGGAGGATATAGTGACGACATGTGACGACTTCAAAAATTGGTCACTAATTTCAATAGTGACCAAAATCGATAGTTTTGGCGATAACTTCTGTTATCACTAAATGTGAAATTTCTTGTAGCGACATTTCCATTATGTCACTATTAAGTGGTACAAGTTAATATGCCATTTATGGCCATTATATTGTGGATTGAAACGGAAGTAAAGGTTTCTGTTACTTAACCTATAATGATGACACGTAGGTTATATATATGTATGGTGCTCCCACTACTCCTGTGACTTGAGATACTACACCATCTAGTTGTACAGGAGACCAAGTGGTAGACATAACTCTAAAGTTCTTTATTGTTCTTCAAGCAATGCAACGGAGATTACAACTATGGCTGGAGATACTCGATCATATGCTTTCGCTATAAGGTTAGATTACATGTATTGATTTGTATATTTCTAACATTTGGTATCAGAGCCTCTTTAATCTCTGCCTAGTTGGTCAAAATTGCAAGAGATATATTTTGAATAAAATATATATGCTATACTAATATTGTTGCCAATGAAATTTGAGCATCTCTCCAGTGTACATCGATATATCTACTTTTACAAATCACTGTTCATATACGTATACATAATGTGTGATTTTTGAGAGTGATTTTGCCTTGTATATATGTACATTACTGTGCATGTTTGGAACCAAAATATTACTGTGTATATTTATTTGTTAATATGAACATATCTGTGTATATTTTTTTGTTCTTGTCTGGATGAGTTGTCATTTTCGTTTTATGCTATGAGCCTTCCTTGAGGGTAATAAGCAGCATCGTGGGATGGCTGTGACCAGAGATTTGACGGCGGAGTGAGGCTGGAGGAGATGGGTTGCGGATGTCTTCTTTTCGCCGTTGCAAACTTCCAACCGGCTGGTAACACAGGGATTCCATGGATGGCTATCCACTTATGTATGGTTCTCCCACTGCTCTTGTGACTTGAGATACTACACCATCTAGTTGTATAGGAGACCAAGTGGTAGACATAACTCTAAAGTTCTTTACTGTTCTTCAAGCAATGCAACGGAGATTATAACTATGGCTAGAGATGCTCGACCATATGCTTTCGCTATAAGGTTAGATTACATGTGTATTGATTTGTATATTTCTAACATCACATTATTTGATCCTATTTGCGTTTCAATCGTTCATTCTGCTTGTGCATGTTAATGTCTGCAAGTCCTTGTTGTTTGATACGAATCGTTGTGGTTTATCATTCATGCATGGAAGGATTGAACTTGTCTACCACTTGTTACTTCAACATTTGAATTAAATTGGTAGATGCGCCACCACCTTGCAAATATTCTCTTACTGATGGTTTTTTGCGAAGGATTCCTAGGAGCTTTACAGTAAAGGAGTGGAAAGACGAGGAAGAAGAAAAGCTTTAAGAAATAAGATAAATGAAATTACCTTTTTATCCTTAAATTTAGCGGCTTATGGATGAAATTTTAACGGATGACCAAATTGGTTAACATTTTCAAAGTTGAGGACTTAATTTGACCAAAAAAAAATAATCGAGGACCAAATTAGTAATTTCACTATAGTTAAGGGACCATTTCGATAATTAACTCATATATAAAATGACAGATTCTCCCCAATCAATGTAGAAAAAAAGAAAATTTTGGGTTTATTCATAGTGGTGGAGACGAAAGAGGGGAAGGGGTGGCTGACAGATTTTTTTTTAAAAAAAGTTTTTTGTTTAAAGTAATTTGGTAACCGCCTGTCTGCCACGTCATCTAACTACCTGATTAATAGGTCATTTTGGGTTCAATTGCTTAAATTTGCATTGTTCAGAGACCCATTGCAGTTTGGTGTGTAGTTGTATGCCATATTTGACCCTTATTCATAATAAGAGTTAATACCCAAAATGGTCCTCCGACTATTAGCTAATACTCGATTTTGTCCCGAAGAATTAAATGTACTCAATTTAGTCCTCTTAGTTTTCAAATGGTACCCAATGTAGTCTACCGTTACAAATCCCTTCCAACCACCGTTAAAGTGAGGGGCAAAAACGTCATCCGATTTTGTGTTTGCTAACGGTGGGGCTGCGGCTTCGGTTCTCCGCTGTGAGCGTTGCTGCTGGTAGGGCAGCTTCATCATCATAGTTAACCTCATCTAACCTCCATGCCACTGTCAAGATGCCATATCTCCAGGAAGCTGCTACGCCGAAGCCACTGAGTTGCTGCCGGAAAACCAAGACTCGTTGGAGGAAGTAGTCACCGCTCTACTTCGCTACAAGGGATGCCGGATCTTCGTACGTTGCCAAGGGTCGGAGGGAAGTTGCTCACTGACGCCGAACCCGTTGTCACCGCAAGAACTCACCACGTCGTTGTTGCCGCTGCTCGTGGCTACCAATGGAGCTCGTCGATCTGTTGTTCTAAGCTACCTTGTCTACGGGAAGAATGGTCGCCGACTACTGTTGACGGTGGGGCTGCGGTGAGGAGAACGACGGATGCGGGCTGGGTTCCGGTGGAGGTGCTCCACCACCGTGTGGCTTCAGACTCCAGCAGCGTCATTGAGGTCTGCCTCCTCCGAACGCTCAACGCCCATCCTCTATTCCAGATTTGTCTCCACATCGTCCGCCATGCTCTTCTCTGCCCATTATCGCCCTTCTCTTTTTTTTTTTTTTTTTTTTTTTCTCATTTTTTCGCATTCCAGTCATCGTACACAACCCCAATGAAACAGATCAACGGAGGAATCACCCGGAAGCAAACATGGAACAGCAGATGCGATTTTGGAGGTTGTTCAAAATATAGTTCAAAATCAGCCGGAAGCAAACATGGCCCATTTCCGACTCATCAACCGGGAAGAATGGTTGCGTCGCCAGCGACGGCTCACTCTCCAAGGACAAGTTGTCATTTTGAGGAAGAAACAACACCCTGATCCGACGGCTCACTCTCCTCGTCCCTTCTCTGCCGACGAATCGTTTTGAGGAAGAAACATGTTTTAGAAAATAAAATGACGTTTTTGTCCTCACTTTAACAATGGATTGATGTTAATTGTAACGGAGGACCACATTGAGTACAATTTTAAAATTAAGAGGACTAAAATTGAGTACGTTTAATTATTCGGGACAAAATCAAGTATTAGATAATAGTCGGAGGACTATTTTGGCTATTAACTCTTCATAATAACAATAACAATAACAATAAAAATAATAATAACAATAACAATAATCTACTATACTAATAAGAGCCCAAGAGAGTTAGGCTTATAATGGGTAGAAAAAATGGCGGTCACAGATTTTAATCAAATGTATGGCTCAGATTGATTAAAAGATTGATCAGATTTAAATTTTACACTAAAATTTCCTAAAATACCCACACACCGTTACTAATTCCGTTAAAATTTTAAGAATTGCCGTTAGTTCACCGTTAACTTACTCATTGATTTTAATAAAAAAAGGTCTTAGGTTCGAACCTCATCCCAATCAAAGTTGACATAATTAGTACTCTATTTTACTCTTATTAAATTATATATAAATAATAATTTAGTAGTTACAACGAAAAATAATACATATGCATTTCTTTAATTTAGAATTATGTGTCCACAATGTCTTTATTCAAAAAAAATTTATTCATTATCAATAAATTAAATAAGAGAAATAATTTTATTAGTTATATTGTCTTTATTTTTCTTCAATATAAAAATTCTTTATATTCAAATTTATTAATTGATTATATTCGCTACATTATCCTTACAATGTCTTTATTCAGTGAAAAAAAATTATTAATTATCAATAAATTAATTAAAAGAAATATTTCCATTAGTTATATTGTCTTTATTTTTCTCAAATGTAAAAATTTTTACATTCAAATTCATCAATTGATTATATTCACTACATTATCTATTATCTTTTTTGTGCACTATTTTTCTAATTAAATATCAAAGTTATAATACAAAATAATGCTATATATTTATTTACCAAGTATTTTATTAATACCATGAAAAAATTAAAAAAAAAAATAATTAATAAAGCCAACCATATTAACTACTTGAGAGATTTTGTGACAAAGAGAGTATTCAAATCACACAACAAATTGAAGTGAGAACTACCTCGCAATGTCCTTGTTTGACAATCAGCAGTTAGCGGTTAGCGTTAGCGGATTTGACCAGCGAATTTATTTAATTATTAACATTGGGTAGAAAAAATGACCGTCAAATTATTAAATCAAATGAATGGTTCATATTGTTCAGGTTTTAATTTTTTTCTTTTAAGATTTTATAATTTATCCTTAATTATATGATTATCCATTTAACTTTTTCGTTAATTCACCGTTAGTCTAATTCTAATATTAAAGTCTAATATAGAATTATAACTACACCATTAATCTAATTCTAATATTAAAGCTAAGTCTTAATAGAACTTAACCACAAATCATAATGTCGGAATCTCCTCAAACAATATTAGTATATATTTAATATTTTATGCCCTAATTTTTATTTGTTTTCTCTTATGTCCCGTATTTGGTTTCAACCATACCTATACAATTATTTTATTGACAATTATAATCAATCTTGACTATATTATCTTGCATTTGTAAACTTAGAATTACCTATTTAACCCGCACGGGCTTAGCTCAATGGTTTAGTGGGTAGTATTTGGGAGAAGAGACCAAGGTTTGAACCTCGGCAGCGGCAGTGCGGGAATTATGTCCAAAGTGAGCAGATTCATTGTGCGTATCAGCATTTGGCCCTGTCGGCTGAACCATTGAGTCACCATGATTTACAACTTCCTACAATGCTCTGTCGGGTCGGAGTGTGGGGGGCCCTTGGGGTTGGGGACTCAACCTTTGGGAGAAGAATTGCCTATTTAAATACGCAAATTCAACCTTCAATTATCTATGCATGAACAATTTCAATATAATCCTGCCTTAATATACTTTAAAGTACTTATTTTAAAAAAAATGTATTGGGCATTATCCCAATCGCGCAATACACGTAAAAAACTAGTAATAATAATAATAATAATAATAATAATAATAATAATAATAATAATAATAATAATAATAATAATTTTTAAATTGAGGATACAACGTCGATTCTATTATTAGCCGATGTTATATCCTTCATACGATGTTAATTCATTGCAAACCGATGTCGTATGTTATTTTCTAGGTTAGTTATTTCAAAATCAACGTAAATTTGATGACATAATATCTCTTTTTGGTAGTGGTGACAATACTATGAACTTTATCTCGATTTATCATAAAAATATACTCTTTTTCAATTATGTACGGTTAGTTGTTTTAGTCTTTATATTTTAAAATTTTTAGATATACTCCTAACTTTACAATAAAGTTAAGTTGGGCCAGTCATGTTTAGAAATGTGGTTCATTCTCACATCATAAGATGTAGAGATCAAACTTGTGTTTGGCCGTATTCAATATTCATGGATTATAGGCAAAAAATAATAGAGTTTCTTAGAGGAGTATATTTTTTGAATGCTACCGACTCTATTACATTCTAGTATATGTTCAAACATACTTTCTCAACCTAATAAAGCACAAAGAGTCAACAATGCCTACACTAAGACTCAATCTCATAACCTCCCACATGGGAGAGATCATTACATGCCATCTAAACAGAATGTGCTTGACTTCTTAGAGGAGTATATAACTATAATAAAAGAGAAAAATCTTAGATAATATAGATTTCTATGTCATGAGTTTCATATATTATCTTGGATTATTATTTTAATATTTCAAAAAATATATATATTTCTTAAACAATAGTCAAGAATAGAAGGTTTTTTTTTTTTTTTTTTTTTTTTTTTTTTTTTTTTTGGGTGTGAATCCAAATGGATTTCTTAGTAGTTAGGATACGAATTGTATTGTATTTAATACCAAAGTTTGAGAGTACAAATATAAAGCTACGAAATAGAGTTCTAGTCTAATACAACTAATATAGTTCTAATACTCCCCCCTCAAGCACAAGGTTGGCTAGCCAAAACATTGAGCTTGCGACGAAGTAAATTAAAACGTAAAGACGAAAGAGATTTAGTAAACATATCTGCTAGCTGATCTTTGGTGGAGATAAAGTGAACATGCAACTCCTTCTTGGCCACTTTATTGCGAACGAAGTGATAGTCAATCTCAATATGTTTGGTGCGAGCATGAAATACTGGATTAGCACACAAATAGGTAGCCCCCAGATTGTTACACCATAAACTAGGCGAGGAAGTAGCAGAAAAGCCAATTTCCTTCATCAAGGAAACGAGCCAGGTGACCTCCGCGGATACATCAACTAATCCCTTGTACCCAACTTCAGTCGAGGAGAGGGCCACAGTTCGCTGCTTCTGACACACCCAAGAGATAATATTGCTACCCAAAAACACAGCGAAACCACTAGTCGACTTTTGATTATCTAGATTGCCAGCCCAATCCGAATCAGAATAAGCATGAATATCAAGACAGTCAGAACGAGATATACGAAGACCAAGATTCAGTGTTCCATTGACGTACCGTAAAACCCTCTTTAGGGCAGCCCAGTCAGCAGTAGTGGGAGAATGCATGTGCTGACACAGACGATTAACTACATAAGATAAATCAGGACAAGTTACCGTAAGATACTGCAGAGCACCTGCCAGACTCCTATACAGAGTAGGATCCGCATAGGGCACTGCGGGTTCGGCCACGATTTTAGCAGGGGAAACCGGCGTGCCACTAGTTTGCAGTCCACCATACCAGCTCGTTTGAGAATATCCTTCATGTAGCGCTGTTGAGACAGAAGCATACCGCCATATAATTGAACAGTGTCAACGCCTAGAAAGAATCCATATCATGAACTTTAAACTCAAGAGCCAATTTATTAACAAGATCAGCAACACGTTCCGAATCAGAACCCATAACCGAAATGTAACACCCCACTTTTCTAACTCTTAATTATCTCTCTAAACAGACTTTAACATAAATTAAGCAGCGGAAACCTAGATAAAAGTAGTGAGCGTGTCACCGCCACAACCTCCACTCTTGGTGAATGCACATGCTAAAAGGGGTAAAACCATGACATACGATTAAGTCTGGGTACTAAAGTAAATGCTGAAAAGTAAGGGGGAAATACGTCACCCCAAAACAGTCTACAAACATCACCATAAAGTATAGGGTCATAGGTCTAAATCCATAAAGACATCATAAATAGAACTAGATTTTAGACAGCTCAAACTAAGAGAGTAGTCTAACTCGATATTCTCTCACTGTTGGGCCCACTTGAAAGGGTTTTGCAAGCAACACATAGACAAACAGGAAAACACCCGTTAGCACGAAGCTAAGTATAACCACACCCAACCCTGTAAAGCATTCTAGCATGTATTTGGAAAACATTTGATATCATTATATCAATAAATTAATCTCAAACCATCTCTTTAAATTATCGTATTCTTTCTAGATGCTTGCACCCTATAATAACAACTGACATGCTTATATATGTATAAGACTAATCACGTATATTCATCAACATGTAGACTTCTCAAATAGCTTATCAAGCAATTCATGCTTACAGATAGGATCATGTTTAAAGATCATATAACAGATGTTCACATGCGATCACGCTCTTATTACATAACTTATTAAGTAGAACTTCTACTACATCAAAATAATCGTGCTCAAGAGAATATCTCCAGTTAGTTTTCTCATTAAACAATCTTTTACGATACTCTATTCGCAGACAATCATGTGTAACATTATGATCATGCTTCTCACGCAATCTAGTGCAACAATATAGTCATACTCTTATGCAATCTAGTGCAGCAATATACTCATACTCTTATGCAATCTCGTGCAACAACATAATCATACTCTTATACAATCTAACGCAACAATATAATCTTACTCTTATGCAATCTAGTGCAATAATATACTCATATTCTTATGCAATCTCATGCAACAATATACTCATATTCTTATGCAATCTCATGCAACAATATACTCATATTCTTATGCAATCTAGTGCAGCAATATAATCATACACTCATATATAAAATAGAGTACTTTCTATGGAGGTTTCTTTGTTACTTTCTCGAGTCTCTCTTGACTCTCTTTCTTTCTATCGAGTCTAAAATGACTCTCATACTTGAGTCTCTGTTGACTCTATTTCTTGAGTCTCTGTTGACTATCTTTCTTTCTCTTATACTCGTAGACGGCTTAGGGTCTCAAAGAAGTGTGACTTACCCCATCGGGAATGGCATAATTCCGACCCATTATCTCCTACCATCTACGGAACGAATCTAAAGTTTATGACGATTATATGGACGTAAGACAGGAAAACAAAAACACCCAAACACCTGCATGTAAGAATAGGATGGGGGAGAACGATGCAAACGAAAGTGAGGAGTCATCAGATAGGATACGAGTAGGCATTTCATTAATGAGATAGACAGTAGTTTCAAACGCGTAATCCCAAAAATGAGATGGAACAGACGCTTGAGCCATTAACGACAGACCCGTCTCAACAACATGGCGATGCCTGCGTTCTACCCGACCATTCTACTCATGAGTATACGCACAAGACTATCTGTGACGGACACCCAAAGAAGCAAGAGTGGTACCAAGTTTCTTATATTCTCCCCCTAAATCAGATTGAAAAGAAATAATCTTGCGAGAAAAGGAACGTTCAACAAGTGACCGAAACTTATAAAAAATGCCATATAGCTCAGACTTAGCACGCATTAGATAATACCACATATAACGTGTAAAATGATCCACAAACAAGACAAAATATTTAAAGCCATTCACAGAAAGTAACGGCGCAGGGCCCCAAATATCAGAATATGTTAATTCCAAAGGTTGCGTACAAGTAGTTTCAACACGAGATAAAGAAAAACGGGAAGATTTTCCCAATTGACAAGATGAACAAACATTGGGAAGATCACTAGAATTAAATTTACTAACAGACGAAGACTCTAAAATTTGACGTAAGACTCTGGAATAAGGATGCCCCAGCCGCATGTGCCAAACGAAAGATGAACGTGCAGTAACAAAGGCAGCATGAGCTGAAGAGGACACATGCCATGTGTAAAGACCTCCAGAAGCATGCCCCTTAAACAAGACCGTCTTGGTCGAAATGTCCTTCACATAGAAACAAAAAGGGTGAAACTCGAAGAACACATAATTATCCTTGGCAAAACGTTGAAAAGATAATAACGAATTAGAGAGACCAGGAACATGCAGGACATCACATAACTTAAAGGACCTAGAATCAGTAGCTAACGTGTAACACTCCCAATTTTCAGCATAATTTAAAACCATTAAAACTTATGAAATAAAGGCAAGACTATCATTAATACCCAAACAGAGCGGAAGCTAAACATCAGAGTTGGGGTGCTATGCCACATCTAAGCTAGAGAACCTAGATGCACATGTTAAACTAACTAAACAAAGTACAATCTATAGTCATTATCTGAATACAGGCGTGGCTCACAGGCCGACTAGCTAAACTAACTCAGCCAGGAACCGTAGCTCCTTCTAGAGCGCTCTCGATCAACTAATCAGTACCTGAAAAACATGTGGTATTACAACCGTTAGCGAATAATGCTAAGCAACCCACTTCCATGCGTTGAGTACAATACATATAGATATAAGAAATCATTTTGAGACTTGGGAATACATAATATAGTCCTAACGACTCTAGCTTTAAAACCAGGAATCAGACTCAAGGCATATCAATAAACTCGACACGGCAAGATGCATAAAGACACAGCATGCAGCTAGGACCACAAAGCAAGAGAACAATACTACAAATAACAAGTCACATCAAGGCCACACAACAAGACACGCCCATGTTCTAACCTTATACCAAGTTACAACCCTTACGCCTCTCCATCCTTAAAACAATTCCAACCTGTACCTCCAGGCTACCCTACACACCACGTCCTTATCCCTCCGGAGCGCCGCGGTGTCATGTTAGAGCTATATGCGCTGACCCCTTGGTATTGGTGCTAGAGGCACAGACCATGCGAATGACACTTCGGTGCTACCATTTTGGTGGACTTGTTGGTGGTTACGGAGTGGGGCATGTAAGTACAGGTTGGAACTGATATAAGGATGGAGTGGAGCGAAAAGGTTGGAACTTGGTATAAGGTTGGAAGATGGATTGTGTGCCTTGATGATTACTTACTAATTGACTGCCTTTGAATCCCATTGTTGTCTCTATTTGTTATTTATGAGCTTATTTCTTGTATTGTGTTCTAAGAGCGCATGCTAGTCTGTATGATTGTTCTATAGTGTTAAGTCCGTTGTTGTGTCTCGAGTCTTGATCTTGGTTTGAAGCTAGAGTTGCTTAGACTATATATGTATTCCAGTTTCAAAATGATTCCTATATTTATATTTTTTGTACTTAACGCGTGGGAGTGGGTTACTCAGCATTATTCACTGACGGTTGCTACGATATGTTTTTCAGGTGATGATCGTTAGTTGAGGAGCGCGCTAGATGGACCCGTAGTCTTAATCTAGTTATTCCTAGCGGTAGTGGTTGGCCTGCATGCCATGGATTGTGATTGATTGTTGACTTGTGTATTTACTTGCATGGATAGTCCTAGCTTGTGCATCTAGGTTCTCAAACCTAGGTGTGGCATAACACCCAGACAATTGTGTTTAGTTTATGCTCTGTTTGGGATGATTAATGGTAGATTGCGTTATTTATATAAGCTTTTAATCGCTTTAAAAAAAATTAGGGGTGTTACACTATCAATTGCAACACACTCATCGGAGAGTCCCAGAATTGAATAAGAAGAAAATCGAGGGAAATATGGTGACCCCTCCAAGTAAATTGAGAGCAACTAGGATTGTCTCACCTCAGGATAACCCAGGGACGTTGGGACGTGGGATTAGAAGTGGGGCGCCTATGAAGGGCAAACCTGAGGTTTCACAAGGAAGGATCCTTGTTATGAGTAGAGCTCGGGTCGGGGACAGTGATGTGGTGACGGGGACATTCCTCGTACACTCCGTACCTGCCCTTGTGTTGTTTGACTCGGGAGCTACCAACTCGTTCATAGAAACCGTGTTTGCAGTAAAGTTGGGTTTGACAATGGGCAATAGTGTATAGTTTAAGGTCAAAGTGGAATCCAGAGAAGTAATGAGGTGTGACCGGATGTTCATGGGTGTTATGGTCACCATAGGCAGAGTGGACTTTCCTAGTGATTTGATCCAGTTCAGATCAGATTGGACGGTATATAAGTAATTCTGGGAATGGACTGGCTAGGACAGTTCAAGGCCAGATCTTGTGTGGCGAACAGAAAATAGTTTTGAGGGGCCCAAATGGGAAACGGGTATCTTACCGTGGCTTAGTCAAGGACCCAAAAGTTAAACTAGTGTCCATGTTAAAAATGAAGAAGTATCTAACCAAGGGATGCGAGGCCTTTCTGTGCACCATGGAAGACTTGGACACCAAGAATGATGAAACACAACCAATACCGGTGGTAAGTGAGTTCACGGATGTCTATCCCGAAGAAATCACTAGTATGCCTCCACCAAGGGAAGTGGAATTCACGGTGGACTTGGTGCCAGGCACCGCTCCCATATCAAAGACCCCTTACCGAATGGCACCGAAAGACATGCAAGAGCTGAAGGTACAATTACAAGACTTGTTGGACAAGGGCTATATCCGCCCTAGTACTTCACCGTGGGGAGTGAAACGTAGTAAATTTGCAAACAAATAAATACCTGGAGTACGGGTAGTCGAACCACAGGGAAGTGGGGTACTAAGCACTAGCTACTAGACTACTCACGTGAAGCTAGTCCTAACAAAACAGGTGATTTTGGCGATTGAGAAAATTAAATAACTAAATAAACAGATTAATGAAAACAGAAGAGCAAAATAAGGTTCCTGGGATCTAAGTGTTTAATCCCCTAGTGCCAATCAAAGATGTTATATTTAATTCAGTTCTAAACCTGTGTGAGAATGCAGATGTGGAATTGAATTACTGCCGTACACTCAATCCCTGGTGATTATCCACTCCCGTGCAACAAACACTCAATAAGAACAAGAAACGACATTCGTTAATTCCTAATTACTACCATTTTCCGAACTGACAATAATTATTAATTAAATCCCTAACAAAATTGCCCTTTCCCAAGGCGCAACAGTCAAGTGCAAACGAGTGTGCCCTAATTTATGCCTAACTCTCGTTCAGACATGAATATGACTATGAAGCAAGCAATTTAGGCCTTTAATTACTAGCAACAACATTCAGATATGCGAATGCAACACAAGTGATAAAAACTGTCATAAATATAATAAAGAAATTAAGCTCTTGGCACATAGGTTCATAAACACATTCACCCATAAATCCTTAAGGTGTTTTAGCCACTCATGGCCATAATACAATCAAATCAAAATCAAGAATAAACAAAACAACGATTGAAGTAAAAGAAAAAGGGAAAGAATTCTCCCGAATCTTCCTAGCGATTTCTCTACTCCAAGGTCGATTGTAGATCTTGATCTTGTTCATCTTGAATTTGCTCTGTTCTTGTCTCCAAAATCGCGGTCTGAGCTCTAAGGTTGATAGAAGGGGTCTTTTTATTGTAGCGGCTGAATTGGGGGTAAATTGGGAAGTCTTCGCATCTTTGGAAAATTCTAGAATCCGCGACCTCGACGCGTCGAGAATATGCTCGACGCATCAAGCCTTTGATCGTTTCTTCAATTTAGCTACGGGAAATTCTCGACGCGTCGAATATGTGTTGACTTTCTTCCAACTTCATTTTGACTCCGCCTTTGCTTGGACAGCCTTCCCCGCTTTTGCAATAGTCCTGTAATGACTCAAAAATACTACCAAATACCGTAAAACATTCAAAGCAAGTATAAAAACATATTTTAATGCGAAAGTAAGGAAAAAGGTGTTGGACATGCCAATCCATTGAATTTAAGCTTCCAAAATGAAACAAATTACCAATAAAAGTCGATGTAATTGTGATTACATCACCCCCCCCCCCATACACACACACACACTTGAACCTTTACTTGTCCTCAAGCAAAATACTCTGGTGAATCACAAGACAAACACAAAAATCACTCCTACTCTCTCATGCACAGCTTAACATACCACAAACTAGCTTACTGCATAACAACGCACTTCAAGAACAAGCGGAGATAATTCTTGAAGCGTGTTGTTATGCAGTAAGCTAGTTTGTGGTATGTTAGGCTGTGCATGAAAGAGTAGGAGTGATTTTTGTGTTTGTCTTGTGATTCACCAGAATATTTTGCTTGTGGACAAGCAAATGTTCAAGTGTGCGGGGGTGGGGGGGGGGGTGATGTTATCGCAATTACATTGACTTTTATTGGTTATTTATTTCATTTTAGAAGCTTAAATTCAATAGATTGGCATGTCCAATGCCTTTTTCCTTACTTTCGCATTAAAATATGTTTTTATACTTGCTTTGAATGTTTTACGATATTTGGTAGTGTTTTTGAGTCATTACAGGACTATTGCAAAAGCGGGGAAGACTGTCCAAGCAAAGGCGGAGTCAAAATGAAGTTGGAAGAAAGTAAACACAAATTCGATGCGTCAAGAAATTCCAGTAGCTACGTTTGGGCTGAAATCGGAGGCTCGACGTGTCGAGCCCAGCTCTCGACGCGTTGAGAATTTCCAGTAGCTAAATTGAAGAAAGGATCAAAGGCTCGACACGTCGAGGTTGCGGATTCCAGAATTTTCCAAAGGCGTGAAGACTTGCCAATTTACCCCCAATTCAGCCTCTACTATAAAAGACCCCTTCTATCAACTCTAGAGCTCAGTGTAACACCCCAGATTTTCAAGACATTTAAAACTTATAAAATAAAGGTATTATCTCATTAAATCCCAAACGTAATACAAGTGTACGGGGTGCTATGCCACACCTGAGCTAGAGAACCCAGGTGCACAGGCTACTAACTAATATCCTCAATAATGTAAATGCATAATATGGCACGCAGGCCGAAAAAGGGGACTATCTACTTCTACGTTCCGAGTTCTAGCGCGCTCCAGTGACTTATTCTTCTGTGCCTGAAAGCCAAATATATCTGTTCAGCGAGAGATGCTGGTAACCCACTCCAACGCGTTGAAATACAATACATATAGAGATATATATAGATATACGAAAACCATTATGAACATGAAGATATATCCTACGAACTCTAGCTTTTAAAACCGGGAATGGCTCAACAGTTAAGGCTAGACACCAGCAGTAGACATAGCAAGCATAAGCATTTCACAGTAGATAAAGCAGTTACGACAAGGCATAAGCGGTAAACATAATCCCATCATAAACAGACCCCGATACGAAACCCATAGTCACATCCCAAGGCACTCATAGTCACAACTCGTCCATATCACACACATAACAAACATTGTTGGCGCCACGGGACCGATCGCATGCCCATACATGAGGGTCAGCGCATATAGCTCTGACACAGCCCCGCAGCACCATACCCCGTATCGCAACACGGGGAGGTCGATCGCAACCGACCGATGAACCGCAGCTCATCATAATGTTTGATCGCAACCAAACAGTGGACCGCAGCCCAAGAGAGTGTCATCTGACCGCAGCCAGGATAAAGGACGAACCGCAGCTCGTATAGAAACGTTTGATCGCAACCAAACGGTGGACCGCAGCCCAAGAGAATGTCATCTGACCGCAGCCAGGAATACCAATCTGACCGCAGCCAGCTTCTGAACCGCAGCTCAGGATAACCAATCCGATCGCAACCGAATTGGGGTAGCACACACACATAACACATAGCAAGCACATACAACCCACGTTACACATCGGGAAGGGGGATAAAGCGTATAACAACCCTATGCGTGATCCATCACATACTGAGAATAGTCCTAAGGGGTTCATACTTCTTCCATCTAGGTCAACGGGATACCAATTCAACTAGCATGCAATATAATAGACTCATAAACCTACGAACGGTACCCGAAACATCAAACTAGACATAGGCACGACAAACGGGGTCCGTTGGGACACCACGGGGATCGGGGAAACATCAAACGGGGAAGCCGAGGTCCCGGGTGGGGTGAGATTCCAGCGGGTAGCCGGTGGGTGGGGGTCCACCCGCCGGCTGTCACTGTTCCGGGCAGCGGGTGCCCGGCGGGCAGCTGCCCGCCCGCCGGCTGCCCGCTGCCGGAGCTACCCGAGTTTGCCGCGGGTAGGTGGCGGGTCCCCTACCCCCCACTGATTCTTTCCATCACTTTTCGCCCTGGGAACCGTTGTGGAACCCGAAACCATGCTTAGACACTTTTCAACGTAACTAACGACAACACATAGACGATTAACGGATCAAATACGATAGACGAACGACACATAACCTATCATGCTTTTCTAATCATAATCAATACCCAAACATGCGATTTCCCACCCGATAAACCAAGAAGCAAAGCATACGGTGCAACCTAGGGTTCTAATCACTTTTATATCAAACAAGAATACGATTCATCTTCTAATTGCAAGATTCGGTAGGAACAACACATAATCATCAAGGATAGCAATTAATCATCAAGAACATCATAATCATCAAGAACAACACATCATCATCAAGAATCCCAATTAATCATCAAGAACATCCCAATTATCCAGAAACTCCCAATATCAAGATTACCAAGATTCCCCATGGAATCATTAAATCAACATCAATAATAATTATAGGAATTCGCCATTCACAATCATACAGGGGAAACCCTAAGGGGAAATCATAGCTATGAAAATAGGTTTTGTTGAGACATGGGTTACCTCTTAGCCTTAATTAATTCCTTGGCTGTGAAGGATCTTTCTTTAAGCTTTCTTGCTTTCTTGATTTCTTCTAAGGGAATTCTTGGAGCTCTCCTGGGGTGGTGGGGCGTCTAGGCGTGTGGGGGTTCTAGGTGCTCACTAAGTTCCCTATTTATAGATCCAAGGGCTTATTTAGAGTTTATTCCTATTGGGTTTAGGGGTTGGGTTTATATAATTGGGCCCATGGGCTATGGTGGCCTTTTTCCCTAATTAATCATTATAATTTATTCTTTCTCCTGGGTTATTAATTAATTAATTAATCAGTTGGTTTTAGGATCCGTAACACGGGGTGTTACACCCAGACCGCGATTTTGGAGACAACAACAGAGCAAATTCAATAGGAACAAGATCAAGATCTACAATCGGCCTTGGAGTAGAGAAATCGCTAGGAAGATTCGGGAGAATTCTTTCTTTCCCTTTTTCTTTTACTTCAATCATTGTTTTGTTTATTCCTGATTTTGATTTGATTGTTTTTTATTTGATTGTTATTATGGCCATGAGTGGCTAAAACACCTTAGGTAATAGAGCTTATAATTCTGAGTGAATGTGTTTATAAACCTATATGCCAAGAGCTTAATTTCTTTATTATATTTATGACATTTTTTATAATTCTGAGTGAATGTGTTTATAAACCTATATGCCAAGAGCTTAATTTCTTTATTATATTTATGACATTTTTTATCACTTATGTTGCATTCACGTACGATATATTGTGAGAATTTTTTTTTTGGATGCTATTGACTAACACCTCCACTGAGGCTCGAACTCACAACCTCCCATATGGGGATCCAACCCGAGTGCCATTTGTGCACAAGGTGCTTGGCTATATTGTGAGATTTATTACTTGTATTAATTGTAAGATTAGAAATATTAAATTCTATGTAGTTGTGATATGATATTTGAGCAGGTTCTCAGTGTGGTTAGGATATATATATATATATATATATATATATATATATATATATATATATATATAGGGAAGCGTTCAGTGCGGGAATAGTTTCCCATGAAGTTGTGTAGTTGGACGCACCTTAAACATTAAAATGGCGCACCTTAAGTACACAAATCACCACGCACCTTAAGCACACAAATAAAGAACCTTAAGAACACAAATCACTCACCTTAAGTACATAAACATCGCACATTAAGCACAAAACTCACGCACTTAAGATTTTAAAATGGCTCACATTAAGCACAAACTCACACACATTAAGCACAAAACTCACGCACCTAAACCACAAATTCACGCACATTAAGCACAAAACTTACACACCTCAAGCACAAATCTCACGCACCTCAAACACAAAACCCATACACTTTAAGTTTTACCAACTACTTACATTAAGCACAAAACTCATGCACCTTAAGCACAAAACACATGCACATTATGCACAAAACTCACGCACCTTAAGAACAAATCTCACGCACCTTAAGCACAACCCACGCACCATAAGCACAAACTCACGCACATTAAGCACAAAACTCATGCACCTTAAGCACAAATGTCACGTACATTAAGCACAAAACTCACGTACCTTAAATTTGACTCAGATGCAAAAATTATCGAATTGTCACCGCATTTTTTTAAAAATTTTTTTTGGTAATCCTGGACCTTGATTTAAGCAAGATCAATGGTTCAGATTTAACCCCACAACCGCACATGAGGCTGCCAACCGCACCAGAACCTATATATATATATATATATATATATATATATATATATATATAGAATCTCATTCAGGTGAAAACACTTCTTAAAATACAAACCTGTGGACTTGTTTGGGCCGTTGGATGTGTTGATCGGACGGTGGTGATTCAAGCGTGTGGCTGTGGGTTTTTACGTTAAGTGCATTTGTTTTTATGGGAAGGGGGGGTTTATTTGGTATTTTGTTTATTAGTGTGTCCTAGTCCGAGTAGTCCACATTCACGCGCTAGGTTACGTTTCCTCAAGCTCTCCGCGTCGCTTTCTCTCTCTCTCCGTGCGGTGGAAACTTCACTTTGTCGCGTCTTCTTCGCAGCTTCGTCTCATTCCATTTTCCGTTCCACGTAGCCATGGTAGTGGTTGGGGACCGCGTTTCGCTAAAGAGGGGGGGACCACCGGTTGGAGCTGTCGGTGGAGGTGCGATTTCTTGTTCCCTTTTTTTTTTTTCCCGTTTTTCTGTTCGGTATTGTTGTTTTTCTATCCTTTTTGTGTTGTTTTGTGTTGTTGGGTGGGGGGGTGCTGGTTTGGTATGATTTCTGAGGTGGTTGTTTGCGGCGGTGGGGGGTGTTTTTACGGGTAGTCGAATTTAGGGATTTCCTCTGTTTGGTGCTTTTTGGGTTGTTTTGTGTTGTTGGGTGGGTGGGGGGGGGGGTTGCTGGTTTGGTAGCATTGGTGGCGTTTCTGAGGTGGTTGTTTACGACGGTGGCGGGCTGTTTTTTTTTTATTAGCCGGATTTAGGGCTTGTCTCTGTTCTTATATTTGGTGTAGAAATTACCACTAGTTTTATTCATTAATTATTGGTTTTTAAAAATAGAAATGATGAGTGCAGAGTGCAGTGCATATGGTCGTTATCTTCTGTACATATGGCCTAATAGATCATTTTAGGAAGCATTGACAATATATCATCGTTTTAGCAAACCATTCAATGGTGAATATATCATCATAATTGCAATGACCAGGGACGAAATTGTGTCCTGGTTTTAGACCAGCTGATGATATCATACTCTGCATAGACATCCAAGTGAAATTCATGCAGATCTGCATGTGATAAGATATCAATTATGACCACCAAGTTAGGCAGTAAGAAAAGCATCTAAGCAAAAAGTAACTCACGAGGTCTCATGAGTTGATATGGGTTCTGTGCTGCTGACGTGTGATGAATTATAGTATAGTCGATATCTAGAACAAGCAGTTTTTTCCCTTCCCGACATGGGTTTTGGACTGTAATCTAAAATGACTTCTTCATATGAGGCATGCTAGATGTATATGAACACAATAATGCAAAGATACAACAAGAAATTACTTGTAAGAACACCACTTGGCAAATATCAAAACATCTTTCATTTCAGGGTTATATGTTCTTTAAATAGATGGGCAGTACTATTCTTGATTCATAGGAATGTTATGTATCCATGGTTCAATAAATGTAGGGTGTCAATATTTGTTATGGGTTTTGCTGTGTTTGGAGATTTGGTTTGTCATGTAACATGTGGTGTAAATGTCGCCAGTATGGTAGTGCCACATGTGATGACTTGTACTGTGTGCGTTGGGGTACCATGTTGCGTGCGTGTCTGTGTCTGAGCTAATATAAGTGGAGGTGTTCTTGTTTTGCTAGGTAAGAAGCTCAAAGCGGGGCGGTGTGCTCCGAGTGGTGCTGGGATTTGCGTTAGTGATGATGACTTTGTTTCACCTCCGTTGGCGTTCCTAGCGAGATTGCAACAAGACCCTGCCTGGAATGCCTTAGATGCTGCTCCTGATGTTGCCCCCGGTGCCGTTCCTCCTTCTGAGCAGGATGGTGGTGAAGAGAATTCCGATGAGGTATTTGAGTATCCCACTGTTAAGTTTCGGGCGCAAGCTTCTACTCTTGTTGACGCGCTTGTGGACCTGTCGACACAGCAAAATGATGATATTAGGAGGTTGGGATTTGGGGCGCTGTTGGATTTCAAGGTGGCTGAGTGTCCTCCTCGTCTTGTCCATTGGCTCTTAACTAATTTTGATGGGCAGACGAGGACGTTTGATCTTGGTGGTGGAAGATCTGTGTCGGTGAATGAGCGTGATGTTGAGCTGGTTTTGGGGTTTCCACGTGGGTGTATCGAGATGGTGAAACGTGATAAGCATCGTATTAGTAATCTGTTGAAGCACTGGAGAGGATTGTTTGAGAAGGTCAGTCATACGGTGATTACGTCTCTTATTGCAGATAAGGTCATTGGCGAGGTGGATGGGGGTGTTTGGTTCCAGCGACATTTCTCTATGTTGGTTCTTTCCACGTTGGTTTGTTCTATGAGTAATGGGTATGCGAATCAAATGTACTTTGATTGTTTTGATGACGTTGGACGCATCCGGGATTTGAATTGGTGCAAGCTTCTTCTGGATTCGTTGGTGGAGACGCAGGATGCTTGGAAATCTGGTTGGCATCAGTGCTTTGTTGGCCCCGCGGAGTTTGTTGCGGTATGCTTTTTTTTTTCCTTTGTTTTTGGTGTTGTTTGTTGTGTGTGGATATTTTATTTACTTGATTTAGTTTTCTAATTTGATTTCAGTTGTTTTATGTCGACCGGGTCTTGCCCTTTGAGCGTTCTGTCCCTCGATTGGTGCCTTCGTTTCAGGGGTGGACATCTGAGATACTATTGGCTCGTGAGAGTGCAGAGATAAGTAGTGGGGGGTTTGGGCGTGGAGTGATTGAGCCACCAATGGTTGAGGTGCTGTCTACTGATGATGATGAGGCTTGTGCTGAATTTGGTCCAAAGGTACAGTGTTTTCATTCTTATTTTTATTTGATTGTGTATCATGTGCTGGCCCAACGTAGTCCTATTTTGTGTTGCTTCTTAATCAAGTTGGGTGATCCTTTTGTGGGTATTAGTGCATACATTTTTTTGGTTGCTTGGGCCTGTTTGTTCTAATTAATGGCATTGCCCCCTGGTTTTGTTAGGTGTGCACTGCCAGTTGGCTTTCTGTGCTCGCATGGTGTTTGTAGTTGTGGCTTGGTCCTTTTCATTTTAGTAGTCTGTGTACAGTTATGGTTACCTCCTGTGCACGGTATTCTTATTCAATGTGCATGTGGGTCTCATGCTAAATGTTGTGTTGGCTTTTGTGCTTGCATTGTGGTTGTAGTTGTAGCTTGGTCTTTTTCATTTTATATGGAACTGTACATTTATGGTCTCTTTCTGTGCACGTTATTCTTATTCTGTGTGCATGTAGGCCTCATGCTAACTTTAGGTGTTCTCTTTTGTGCTTTTGTAGACTTTTGAATGTGTGGTTAGTGAGGTGGCTGCTGTATTTGCAAGTGCTATTACTAGTTTGTCTCAGTTTTTCGCGATGGCACGTGGTAGGGATAGGGAGGGGGCGGTCTGTCGTCAGTTGTATGCTCCTATCCAACCCCGTTTGCAGGCTCTTGATGTTGCGTTTCGCGCGATTGCTGAGGGGGTCGGTTTGAATGATGTCCCCTCTTTTAGCCTTGGGTTAACCCAGGAGTTTGGTCGTGTTGGTGTGGATGTCACTGGGTTGGATGTGGGGAATGAGTTGGCTGGCAATATTGCTGTGGAGTGTATGGGTCCTGATCGTGATTGTGTTAATGATATGGATGGGGTGAGCTTTGTGTTTTCTGATTTTTATAAGTCTGATGTTTGGTGTTTATTTTTTTTATTTTTTATTATTATTATTATTTTTTTTTTTTTTGTGTTTTGTGTGGGTTTTAATAATTTAGCGTTGTGTTTCTGTGTAGGGGATCGGGAAGGTGTGCGTGGAGCAAGCAGGGTTGGGGACCTCTGACAAACAAGCTGCTTTGCCCGACTTTGTTGATAAAGGTGATGTTGATGTCGATTCAGGGCTGGCTCTTTCCCCTGTGTCGGAGTGTCCGGAGTTTACTACCCCAGTTGAGGTTGGGTCCTTATTATTTATTTTGTTGTTGGTGTTCGAGTCGGCGCTTTCTTTTGTCTGTAGTTGTCTTGTTTCTAAGGGTGGCTAGCTTTGTTGTTGGTTGTGTTTGTTGAAATGTATGTGTTGTATTTTTTGTTATTTCGCAGGAGTGCTTGAGGGTTAGTGGTTGCAGTGATCCTTCCGTTTCAGCTGGCCCAGTGTGTGGTGCCCTTACTAAAGTTGCTCATCCCCTTAAGCCTCTTGGTTGTTCTGTACCAGTTGCCGTCTCTCGTTTGGAGTATCAGGATGCCGCCGTCACTGTACCTGTTACGTTTCCATCGCCCGACCTACCCGAAGACGCGTTAATAGTAAATTGGTTGCTGGGGGGGTCTGCCTCTGACATGTTAGTTTGTAGTAGTGTTGTCGTTGTGTTTTTATTGTTGTGTGCATGTTATATGTTTGTTTGTGCTTACAGTCTGTTTATTTGGCAATATTAGGAGTCAAACTGTATTCAGTGTTGGTGAACGTACTTTGTCGTGGGAGAGTTTGTTGACTCTTATCCCGGGCTCAGAAGTTGATGTTGGTGTTATTGATGCTTGGGCAGCGGTTCTCAATTGTCGGGAGGCTACTAAGCCTGCTTTGGCACCTACACGACTCTTTGCGTCTACTTTCACTACGGTTAGTTTGAATTCCACAAATTCCATTTCCATTTATAATCGTTGCCGCTTTTTTCTTTGTCTATTCATTATGTTTATTTATTTTTTTTGGTTTCGTTGTGGTTTGTAGTTGTCTACGGTTGTTGATACTGCTCAATCGTTGGACAAGAGGATCGGCTGGTTTTGTGAGAGGTTGGGGATGGACTTCATTTTGTCGCCTTATAAAGACATTTTTGAAGTTGACATGGTATATGTGTTGTGTATTTTCCTTTTTTTTTTGGGTTTTTTTTTTCTGCTGTGTTATGAGTTTGCCTGCGCACATCATGTTGTCCACACGTGCACACTATTCTTATTTGTGCACATGGGCTTTGTTTTCTGTGCACAGCTCCGTCACCTGATTTGTTTTCTGTTGTCCTTTGTGCAGTTATTTTTCCCCATTTTGCGCCGTAGCCACTATTTCTTGTTATGCTTTGATTTCCAACGCGGTCGGTATGAGATTATTGATAGTGACGCTAATCCCCAAGCAAAGGTGCAGAAGTACGGCGATTGTATTGAGGAAATGGTTAGTGTTTCTATGGTGGCACACTTTCCCCTCTTTTGTTGTGTTTGATTTTCATTTCCTCCTTGGTCTCTGCTTTGAATGTTGAGTTAATGTTTGATATGTTCGTTTGCAGAAGGTTATGCTATCGGCATTTTGTAAAGTTGTTGCTCCTGGGATGTCTGCTGCTTTTGCTGGTTTGGAATCTAAGCGTTTGCAGATGGCTTGGCGGGATTCCAAGAATCAAATTGATTGCGGGGTTTTTATGATGTGGCACATGGAGACGTTTCTCGGGCAGCGTGTTCTTGATTGGGATTGTGGTCTAGTTAAGGGGGACAGTACGATTCTGCACAAGTTGAGGATGCGGTACATGTGGGAGCTCGTCCTTTGTGAGCATAATGTGCATCGGTCGACCAACCTTTCTCGTGCGTATCAATCAATATCGGTTCCTCCTTCGGCCGTGTAGTGATATTTGATATTTAGTTTTTTGTTTTTTGATTTCTGCGTGTCATCCACACGATAAATGCTAACTGTGGTCAGTTTTATTGTTTTGGATGTGTAAACATGTGGCCTCCCCTTCGTGTATTTATGTGTGCAGAATATTGTGGCCATACTATTTTTGGATGTTTTTATTAGGGCGCCAATTATGGCTTTTATTTATGCTTGGTTTAGTCTATATTTGTGGAATATATCTTTTGTTGCGGTGTGCATCGAGGTTGGGTGTTGCGTGCGTGTGTATGAATATATTTTTGGTTACTTGTTTTCTAGGCTTTTGGCCTCATCCTCACGGGGCGTTGCTGCTGGGTTTGTGTTTAGCTAGTTTGCTCTGATGTTGTTTACTGTGTGCGTGCCACCTGGGTTGCAGTTATGGTATGGTGTTGCGATGTGCGTCGTGGTGGGTTGTTGCGTGCGTGGCTGGGATATATCTTTGGCTAGTCGTTTGCTGGGGTCAGTGTGTTGGGTCGTGTGCCCATACATATTTTCATGTGTGCATTGGGTAATTCATGCAGTCTTTTTGTTAGTTCTCACGTCCTAGCATGTTTAATATTGTTATAAATATGAGTAATGGTGTCGTGGTCATAAAACCATAGTAATGCCAGTACTATTCAGTTTAAATGAAGGCCCACCCCCCACCCCCCCCCCTTTTTTTAATTAATTAAACCAAGTATTATTAATAAAATGCTTGCTGAATATAAATAATCTTGTACAGTTCGTAATAATAAACTAGATTGCATTGTTCACTTTTTTTTTTTAAATAAATGTATTCTAAACTTCGTCTGATGCAAGTTTATCTGGACAGGTGCGACTGTTGTGGCCTGGGAGGCCGCATGTATTGCATGTCCTTTCTTTTTTCTTTTGTGTGTTCGACATGGCTTTCTCTCTGTTGCTTTTTAGTCGCTTCCCACTTCCTTTGTTCTTTGCAACTTTGGGTGGTTTTATTTGAATATCTCCTGGTTTGGTTGATCCGACTAGTCTTTCGAGCACAGATGCGTTGTTGGCACCATTTTCTGTTTGTTGCCTCTCCTTTTCCAGATCTTTTTTCAGTTGTTGCAATGTTGCCAACATTTGGTCCATTTTATCTGGCCAACCATTCACCAATCCCATGCAGTTGTAGAATTCAGTCCATAGTTGATTGGCAACTTTTGTTGTTTCATTCGATGTTGGAATATTCGTTCTTCTTGCCCATGGAACATTGTGTAATGGGTGTGCACATGCGTCTCTTGTCCATCGTGGAACAATATACTTGCGTGGGATCGATTCATACCCATTTGTCTTCATCACCAACAACACATGCCTGCATAGTATACCAACACGGTTGAATTTCTTGCACGCACACTCTATTTCCTCCGCTTGTGGGGTTTCTGTTACTTCAAACATTTTTCCATCTGTGTCCTCAACTTTGTACTTGCATATATCACCTACGTTGTGTTTGTGGATGATGTGGTTCGTGAAACTGGCTTCCCATATCTCTGTTTGGACTTCGTAGAATATGTTTATAGTGTACACTGTAGCAGCATTCTTCTCAATACTCAAAGGGGTTTTTGTTTCCGGGTATGAACCTTCATTTTCTGCGATTAGCTTTGCTTGATTATGTCTTTGTTCTCCGATAGCACTGTTGTATTGTGCCATGAATTCTACCAAGCTGCAGTGGTGGTTTGTGAATTTACCGAAATAGCTGTTTTCTGATTCTGATCTTGATGTTGTTCTGAGCAGTCCTCCCATCGGTATGTCATTGAAGTATGCCGGTATCCATGATGCACGTGCCTCGTACAACTGGGTAAACCACCTATGTTCTTCTAGATTGTAGTCCTTCATTACCTGTTCCCATTTTCTCTCGAATTCATCTGTGGTTAACGTTTCATCCCATATGATACTATTCAATGCCTTTTTGAAGTCCGCGTTATGCCACAGGGCTGCCCCTACCTTTTCCCCCACTTTTGTGGTAATGTGCCACATACAGAATCTGTGCCTTGTTGTTGGCATAGTTTGTGGTACTACTATCTTGAGTGCTGGATCTTGGTCAGTTATAGTACATCTTGGTGCGTATTCCATTGCAGTTTTGAAGTTCTTTAGTAGCCACTCATACGACTCTACATCTTCTTTCGCAATCAGGCCTGCCCCAAATGTTATGCTTCTTTTGTGATTATCCACCCCCGTGAAAGGGACGAAGACTAACTTGTACCTGCAATGTAAGTACGGTGGTAGTTAGTATTGCATATAGCCGTTTATATACTGTGCACAGATGTTTCATACAGCACGCACAACTGCAGAGAAATTCATATATCACTACATTATTCCGTGCGCACAACTGTTTTACCCGGCTAGCACACACAGTACTCATCAAATTCAATCTACAGTGACATGTACCTGTTTGTGCTGTATGTAGCGTCGAATGACATGACATCGCCGAAACATGCGTAATTCCTTCGGGATTCTGCGTCTGCCCAGAATATCCTGGATAATTGAGCTTCTTCGTCAATGTCATAATCGAAATAGAAGTCCGGATTTTCTTGTTTTCTTTTGAACATGTCTTCTATCACCATTTGGGCGTCTGCCTCAGCTATATAGGCCAACAGGTCTCGCCTGAAATTGCAAAAGTCAATGCATGTCGCTCCTAGATCCGTAAAGCTTCCCACCATCTGTTTGAAGAGTCTGAAAGCTTTTGTGGGACCTATGTTTGCCTTTGCACAGTGAGCCAAAAAGGTTTTGTGGCCGATGTCAAGCTGCCTATTTATCTTTAAAAAAGGTTTGGCTTTATCCGAGCATAGACAGTGTGTATGGCGTAGCTCTATTGCATGGACTTTGTATCCACCAGTGTCACACTTTTTCATTACCATACGTGCCTTACATCCTATCCTGTTTGACACTCTCCTCCGCCTCTTTCGTTTGTTCGCGGTATTTGTGGCTTCGTTCCTTTCCGCCTTGTAACCCTCTCGTGAGCATAGCATGTATTTAATTGACACGTCACCCATTCGGTTTCTACGCTTTGAGCCGTGCCTAACATCAAATCCTGCCTCCTTAGCGTATGCTTGGTAGAAATCAATCCCGATGTCAATTGTTTCAAATCGCTGTCCTTCGTATGGTGTCTTCTCGTTTTGGGTTGTAGGTGTCCAGTATTTCGCACCATCTTCTTGTATTTGCATTGTGCAGTCTCTGTGTTCATTTTGGTATGCACCTGTTGCACACAACGAATACACATATTTAGTTTGGTTGATTATGGTTGATGTGCTGTAGTCTGAAAGTTCAATTAATGTGGGCGGGTGTTTGGTTTTTTTTTTTTTTTTTTTTTTTTTTTTTTTTTTTTTTAAATATGTCAGCCGTATTGAGTTTTGAAAAGGGTGCATGCTAGACTCTTTTTGTGTGCATGGGGTTAAATTGGCTCTAGTGCGTAAGCCAAAATGTGTGTACTCTACAACTTTTTCCCTGAGTGTTTGATACTGCCGTATGCTGGTTTCTAGATGTATGCATGCTAAACTATATTTGGGTGCACTGGTCCAATTTCAGTTTTGTTACGTAATAACCCTGCCCTAAGATTGTATTATTATGCATGTGGTTTATCACAGCCTTATGGGGGTTCCAACCCGTGCATGCTGGGTAGTACGGTGTGCAAGGTATTTCTATGCTCTATTTCTGTGTTTTCTATGACTAAGGCTTATGGGGTTTTCGCTACTGTGCATGCAAGCCCAATATGTTGTGCATCTGGGTTCATTGGTCCGTTTTTTCCAGTAATTCACTACCGCTGTCTTTGTTCTTCCTTATGTCATTGAAATATGGTGTCTTCTATGTGTGCACGGGTGTGTCTGTATTTGTGCGTGTCATTATTCTAGTTTTCCCCTACGGACATTACAGTTTTGCTTGCGTGTTGGTGATTAGGGTTTGTGATTACTCTTATGTGCACATACTATTGAATAATAACTCATGCTCTGTTGTACATCTATCATAATCAAGGTTGGATGATTACCTGGAATGGTTGATGACGTATTCTCCATGTTTTACTGTGTGGGTTCTAGGTCGGTGCGTTGTGGTAGACGTTAGTCCGAACGGCGATTTGCGGTGGAGTGGTGGTTGTCGGTGGAGTGGTGGTTGTCGCTGGAGTGGCGGTTGTCGTTGAGGTGGTGTTTGGCGTTGGAGTCCGGCTGTCGTGCGCAACAGAGATGAATTAGTCCTAGTCAAATTAATCTTCTTTAAATTAGGCTACATATCAGAATCATATTTCTACCTTAATTAGTAATCTCTTAAATTGTCTTAATTGCCCTTGTGGATGTCGTTTCATGATGCTGGCTTAAATTGTTCCACTTACATCTAAGCCATTAATCTAATCTAATCTAATGGCCCATGTTTATCCACAGGTTTGTATTTTAAGGGGGTTTTCACCTGAATGGGACCCTATATATATATATATATATATATATATATATATATATATATATATATATATATATATATACACACACACATACGTCAAGAAGTCCCGGCGACAAGGGCGTGACTGGAGAAGGCGGTGTGGTAATCAAAGATGGCGCTGTGGATGGGCTACAGTGGCTAAAGACGACGTCGTGATCAAAGAGATTGAAGGGTCCGGTGCGGCGCGCGGGAATGGAAGAAATAAATTAAAATAAAAAACCCCTAAACGTTTAATATCTATATTATCCAATAGTTTGTGTCTACCTTTACATATAATATCTATATTATTCAATAGCTTGTGTCTACCTTTACACAGCGGTTATTGTACGCCGTGTATTACACTAAATATATATATATATATATATATATATATATATATATATATATATATATATATATATGTATATATATATTATGGACGACGGTTATTTAAACACCGTCGTATATTAGTGACGTAAATATATATTAGAAGGCGGTTATTTAAAATCGCTATCTATTTAGTGACGTAAATATATATTAGAAGGCGGTTATTTAACAACCGCCGTCTATTAATTGACTTAAATATATATTAGACAGTGGTTATTTAACACCGTCGTCTATTAAGTGATGTAAATTTATATTAGAAGATGGTTATTTAACAACCGCCATCTATTAAGTAACGTAGTATATAATAGACGGCGGTTATTTAAAGACCGCCGTCTATTAAGTGACGTAGTATATAATAGAAGGCGGTTATTTAAAGACAACCGTCTATTATGTGCCATAGTATATAATAGAATGCGGTTATTTAGAAAACTGTAGTCTATTATGTGTCGTAGTATAAAAAAATATAATAGAAGGTGGTTATTTAAAAAATCGTCTTCTATTAAGCGATGTAGTATATCATTTCTGTAGTAGTGTTGACACTCTGCATTAGATTTTAGACCGTGGTTGTCAAGTGGTGCAAGTACGTTCAGTTGTGTTTTCTTCTATTACACCATGCGTCCACTTGTATTTATCATATATCATTTAGAAAAATGTATTGTCGTTATGGGCTCATCAGAGATGAGAGATCATAGTTGCTATCTTATACTTCTTGAAGGAGAAGAAAAAGAAAAATTTCCAACAACTTTCTTGAGAAATATTGTTGATTCGGTGGATGTACATATTGAGAAGGGTAAGATGAAGCTGGCAATTCAAAGAAACTCTTTTGATCTTCTCAATCAAATAAAGTTTCTTCTTTAATGGGGTGAGAGAATTTGATAGTAACCAAGTTTTAAGTCTATTATATGATGAACTTCCTAATTGTTGGAAACTTCCAATAGTGACACTAACAAGCATCGCCATTACACTTCAAAGCATTGCAAGCCCCCATGTTGATTGGTTGGTAAGTATTGTTGACGAAAGGCCTCCACTATGTACGATGAGAAGTATTACTTGAAAGGCATAGAAAGTGCAATAAATGTACTGTGGGTGGGAGTTGAGCTTGACAAGAAGTGATTGGACGTTGATTTTGAGAGAAAAGCTGACCAAGTAAATTCTGCAAAAGAAGATAATTCAAGCTCTTGTTGTTGAAGCTGAAAGGATTGTCATGGAGTTTTGGTGTGAGGAAAGAGGAAACTATCAAAATTATCTCTACTATGTTGATTTCACCATTTTGGTCATAGTCATTTTAACTTGACTAATTAAATCCGTTGGCTATCAATTTTTTACTCAAAATAATCCTCGGCGACTATTTGTATAGCATATGGGTCCACTAACTTTAATTTGTTGGTCTGTTATTAGTATACAATGAGATACAATATAATTAATGACTTAGACTACAGTTTAAATGATTTACAATATGACTTAGACTTCAATGACTTGTCCATTTTTATTTTTGTTTAGGCAGAATATTGTTATCAAGTTGTAGTTGTGGCAATTGGAATATGAAACTAGGTTACTGCAATGACAATTTGTCATACAATATTCTATACAAATAATCGCCGAAGGACCATTTCGTGTAAAAAATTGATAGTCGAAGAATTTAATTAGTCAAGTTAAAATGACTAGAACTAAAATGGTGAATCAACATAATGGAGGGACAAATTTTGGTAATTTCCTTTTTGAGGAAAATAGAATTTTAGATGAAAATTCTCTCTATTAGCTTGTAAATGTCTTAGCGGCTAATCCAATGTACAAGGTTAGCCATATCATTTTGCTAACAGATAGAGCTGTCAATACGAGCTGGCGGGACGGGACAGGCCAAAAAAAGCCTGCTCCTTGGTGGGCGTGCGTTTTACTGGCCCACCCCGCCCTACCCTTGTCCCGCGGGCTAGGCGAGTCCCCGCCACTTTTTTTTTTTTTTTATTTCTTTAACCTTTAAGTTGTTAGTTTGATACTTGGCAAATTATGTCGTGGAAACGTGTTCACCATGCTTTGTGAACACGGTCCCAAACGGCATTGTTTTTACCAAAAAAAATTTTAGTTAATGTGTTGTTAACGATGTTTTGCATTTTTTGTTCAAATTATGAATTTACATTTATAAAATTATGAATTTTCTGTTATGAGATTATGAATTTACATTTATGTAATTATGAATTTTCTGTACATTCATAATCTCATAACAGAAAATTCATAATTTCATACCAGAAAATTCATAATCTCATAAAAGAAACACATTTATTAAATTATGAATTTTCTTTTATGAGATTATGAATTTACAGTTATGTAATTATGAATTTTCTGTACATGCATAATCTCATAACAGAAAATTCATAATCTCATAACAGAAAATTCATAATTTCATAACAGAAAATTCATAATCTCATCAAAGAAAATTCATAATTTCATAACTGCACATTCATAAATCCATGCCTGCACATTCATAATTTATGAGTGTTGAAGAAACTTGCGCGAAGAAGAAGTGAAACCTCAAAATATGAATATGAAGAAGAAAAGTCGCGCTATTAATTGAGAAAAAAAATAAAAAATTGGTGGAAGATAACGGTGCCCGTAGGCACCGTTACCGTTTGGGACCGTGTTCACCATGGATGGTGAACACGGTTCCAAGGCATAACGATTGTTGATACTTTGTTAAGTTTTACCATTTGTATATTCTAAAAATAATTAAAATAACTTCTTACTTATCTCACGTAAGACATAGTTCATTACACATTAGACATTACATAATGCATAACAATAATTATAAAGTTGATAGTCGTAAAATTTTAAAACATTAAACAAGGGTTATGATTATTACTTATTAGTTATTAGGTTATAGTTAGATTATATATATATATATATATATATATATATATATATATATATATATATATATACATATATATATACATACATACATACATACTAGTAATTCACCCGCGCGGTGCACGGAAAAAAATTATGTTTTTATAAATATAAATAAAAAATAGAAAAACTAAAATATTTTAAATTATTTAATATAATAATATTTTTGAGCTTCCATTGGTCAAGTATTTATTATTTTTATAGAATACAAAATTACAATTATAATTATAATTATAATTATAATTATAATTATAATTTTGTATGGTTAATATAATCTCTAATTATGTGCATATTCAAATAAACTTATAGAGATAATTTACATAATTACATTGATTTATTCTTAATTGTATTTCATCTATACTATAATTTTCACAATACAAATAATAACTAAGATAATTACATTTGAAAAGCAAATTTCAAATTTTGTATGTGTAAATTTAAACTCTAATTGAACACATTTTTTATACGATTATATAATATATAGCTATTTTATTTTTCAAAAGTATATTTTTTATATGATTATATAATATATAGCTATTTTATTTTTTAAATGTTGTGCTTGTTTTTTTTTTTTTTATATAATAAAGGATGTTGTGGCATTAATTGTAACATTAATTATTTCCCAAAGCATATAGCTTTATTATATAAAGGATATATAGAGTCTGGGTTCGAAACCTGATGTAGTGTGTGCCATTAGCCGGTATGTCGTGTGCATGGCCGAATGTAGTCGTGTGCCACAGTTTGTATGTCGCGTGCTAGATTTGTTAATTTATAGAGTCTGGGTTCGAAACCTGATGTTTACATTTATTCTTGTGTGTCATTATGTTTTAAGTTGTGTGCCTGTTATTAATTTGTTGTGTGCCCATTATTTGTCCTCACAGTCCTCTATATATTTTTGTCCTCATTTGAACTCAACCATATATATATATATATATATATATATATATATATATATATATATATATATATATATATATATATATATATATATATATATATATATATACACACACATATATATATATATATAAGAAATTAGAACTGACAGAAAATTCAGAAATTTTTATCCTATATTGTGAAATTTTCTGAGGGTATTTGGTAATGAATTTTGATACTTTTTTTTCCAGATATGAAGTTCAGCAAGCTAGAACATACAAAAATTTTCATATCAATACAATGTAACATTTTTCATTATGTCACCATTAAGTGGTGCAAGTTTAATAGGTCATTTATGACCATTATGTTGTGGTTTGAAACGGATGTAACGTTTTCCGTTACAAAGCCTATATTGAATATAAGTTTAGGTCCAACCACTGCTCCGGAACACTTGAAATACACCATCTATATTGTCCGGAGACCAAGTGAGAGACATCGTTACTCTGCAGAAATTTCTACTACGATTATTCACAACGCAATACAGAAAGGTGTCAACTATGGCTAGAGTTTTCTCGATTCCTATGCTTCCGCTATGAGGTTAGATCATTACAAGTGTTTGATTGTATATTTATTCTAACATTTGGTATCAGAGCATGTATTGCTCTCTGCCTAGTTGATTAGTTTGAATGCATATGCAATTTGAATTTGATAGTTCTGGGCATACATACATACATATATATATATATATATATATATATATATATATATATATATATATATATATATATATTGTTTAGTTTGTCTCATATATGGATTAGGAATAAGTGTTTGTCTCATACTAGGAGTAGGAGTGAAACGGGTAGACCTATTGTATATGGATTGGATGCCTATAAATATATTGGTTGTATCCCTAAAGGGTTGTGTCACCACTATTACCATCACTATGAATAAGATTATTGTTTCACTCTCGTGGATGTAGGCATTTTGCCGAACCACGTAAATCTTGTCTTCTTTACCTTTTTGTCATTATTATTTTTCTTGTTCTTGTTAATCTCTACATATATATATATATATATATATATATATATATATATATATATATATATATATATATATACATACATACATACATACATACATACATACATACATACATACATACATATATATATATATATATATATATATATATATATATATATATATATACATACATACATACATACATACATACATACATACATACATATATACATACATACATACATACATATATATATATATATATATATATATATATATATATATATATATATATATATATATATATATCTGGATATATGTACAGGACAATTATGCAGAAACATTTTTGGAAAACATTAAGCTACTCTGTTGCAATTTGAGTGTTATAAATTGTTTTTTGAAATTATAAACATTAAGCTACTCCGTTCATATACGTATACATAATGTGTGCTTTTTGAGAGTGGTTTTGCCTTGTAAGTGCATTGCTATGCATGTTTGGAACCAAAATATATATTACTGTGTATATTTATTTTTTAATATCAATATACCTGTGTATATTTTTTGTTCTTGTCTGGATGAGTTGTCTTTTTTTTTTTTTTTTTCCGCTATGAGCATCATGGGATGGCTGCGACCGGCGATTTGACGGCGGAGTGAGGCAGGAGAAGATGGGTTGCCAATGTCTTCTTTTCGTCGTTGCAATCTTCCAACCAGCACTGTTAGGAGCCGTGTGAGACGCTGAGGTTTCGTCCTCACCTTCCGGGCGACAACGAAAGGGATTCGAGGCGTTGCGGCGTAGGACGACGACGGCGCGACTTGGAATCACAGGCGATGTTGTCGTTGCGACCAGGAGAGACGGTGGGGCGAGGCTGGGTTTCCCAGCGCGTCCTGCTTCTTCAAGCTCTAGTCGACGATGGCGGACGGTGTCAACTCATACAACAAGTCAAACAAGAAGTCAAGTAAAGAAGAGTTAGTTGAAGATTAGTTTGTTAGTTACGATCAGTTAACACTATTTTACTTTCTACTTCTGCAAATCAGTTAGTTAGCTAACTTGTATATAGAGCCTACAGCTTCCCTCTATAATATGATTTTGATATTTTTCATTCAATACACTTTCACATTCACCTCTTTTTCCCCAATTCTTCTCTACGGAAAATCCAACATGGTATCAGAGCTTTTAAGCTCATGGCTTGGCAGACACCTCTGAATTGTCCTCAAATGGCAGCAAGTAATCCAGCAATAAGCAACCCAACCATGCAAGCAGGGAATACACCAGCACCAGCTCTAATCTTCGCAACATACGACCCCAAGGATCGATCTAATCCCCTTTATCTTCACCCCAATGAGAGTCCTTCATTACAGCTCGTGACAGTCCAGTTGGAAGGCAGATCGAATTACCATCCATGGGCAAGAGCCATGGAGATGGCATTGAGGTCGAAGAACAAGATGGTTCTAGCTGATGGAACCCTAGCAATCCCCAACAAATCAGATCCCAAGTACTTTTACTGGTATCAATGCAATACAACGATCCTATCGTGGATCTTTAGAGCTGTGTCTCCCACCATTGGACGAAGCATACTCTGGATTAACACTGCTGAGGGTGTATGGAGGGATCTGAAGAAACGATTTAGCCAGCAAGACGTCTTCTGCATTGTAGAATTCCAATCCGAGATTTATAGAACAAAACAAGGTACATCATCTGGGAATGACTATTTCACTCAATTTAAACTGCTATGGGACGAATTATTAGTATTGAGACCTGTTCTTTCATGTGATTTCACACCAATCAGTTATGAATGTGGTAGCAATATGTCTGAGAAAATTAGGGCACAATTAGAGAATGATATGCTATCATCTTTTGTTATTGGCCTAAATGATGATCTCAATAACACTAAGAGACAGATTATGTTGATGAAACCATTACCTGATGTTGGGGAGGCTTTTGCTATGGTCTCACAACAAGAAAGACAAATTCATGAAGTCTCCATTTCTGTGAATGAAAGCTTAGCAGGGGCAGGAGTCTTCTTCACAAAGTATGAGAACAAACAGAAACAGAAACCAGTGTGTAGTTTCTGTGGATATACTGGGCATACAATTGAGAAATGTTACAAAAAAAATGGGTATCCTCCCGGGTGGAAGCCAAGAAACAAAGGAATGGGGGCTGTTAATCAAGTGCAGTCCACCCCACAAGAACATATCAATATAGGAGCTAATTCTTCCTCTTTCAATCAAGAAGATTATAGGAGGTTCTTGGAATTCATGCAGTAGACTAAGGCTATTAGTTCTCCTCTCCAAATGGCTCCCCAGGCTAATGGAAGGTAAGGGCATTAATTCTAGCAATGCTTTGACAGACTCAGAATCCTTACGGATCTTGGAGAGTCGTGCCACACATCACATTGTCTACAAATTAAATCTGTTGCAAAATCCCAAGAAGGTCCAAGGAATATCTGTTGATTTACCTAATGGACATCAAGCCCAAGTTTCACATATAGGGACTATAATTTTGCATATTCTCTTAATCCAAATTAAGATTTAGTTTCTAGAAGTTGAATACGGATTAACTGATTTAGATTCTAGTTTAAACAGTCACGCGGAAGGTTAATGCAGAAAGTAAATCAACGCATATGATTGTTTACCTAGTTCGATACAGTATGTATCTACATCTGGGGGACGATCGCCGATGCGTCCAATCCACTAACTCATAATCCAATGTACAAAAGTAGAGAAAAACAATCTCACCCAAGTGCCCCACACAAGGTCAGTACCCAGTCTACAAAGGTTTAGTGGATTGTTGAAGTCGGAGAGCCACGTATTCAAAAGTTCAATGAAATCCCTTTAATTGGAACAGCTAACTGTGATGCAGTCCGCTTCAATGACACAGCCCCACATTGTTCCCACAACTGAGTGATCTTCGCATTCTGTAGATTAAGCAATGTTGATGCTTCTCAAGTTCTTCTTCGCAAGCACCAAGATCTCATAGTCTTGAAAAGGGCATGACAATCAGAGATGTATATTCTGTTTAGTATAGAGTGTTGCGGCTTCAATCAATGCAACCCTAACTTCTGAGCGAATAAGAATATATGTACTTCTTTGATTTGGACACTCTCCAAATATATCTCTGATCGTATATGATGGGACTTTTTGTGAAGAAAGAAATCTTAAGATTCGGTCCATACCTCTTAAGTTGATTCGCTGATATTCTTTCCAAAACTATCATCTCATAACCGTGTTCCATGTTTTAGAAACTTTCCTTTATCTGATCTTCGGTGGCTTGATCCGGTGGTGCGTCTGTTGGTTGTACTGATCAATCAGTCATCTTCAGGAACAAAATAGACACCAAGCTAAATTCTATCTTAATTTTCCATAATAATACTGTCAATTATATGTTGGGGTTTTTCTAAAAAAAAAATGCACTAACAGGGACAATTTAGTTGTCAGAAGATCTAGTTCTATTCAATGTTCTCTGTGTGCCTATCTTTCACTGCAACTTAATTTCCTTGGGTGAACTTACAAGGAGATCCATGTGACACCCCGTAAATCCAAACACTAATCAAGGATTAATTGAAGAATTAATCCAAGTTTCCTTGCTAATCTATTTCTAAAATCCTGAAATTTAATAGTCGATGGACTAGATTTTGACTAGTCACTTAAGTCAAAGGGTTGTACATTGTGCTTCTTGAGTTGTGCCCTTGTTCCCTTGTCTTTCCAAGCCTAAGAAGTTGAGGAGAAGGCAGTGCTGACAATGATCAGTTTATTCCTAAATGATAGCTCTTAGTTGGCTATCGGTTTCGGTTTATAATTATTTTCATAATACTAACTTTCTAACTTGAGTTTAAATTTGTAGATGTTCGATAATACTCAAAGATGTTCACAAGAACAAATTGATGGGATGAGAAATTTATGGTGCAAAAGTTTTTTTGATTTTTAGATTACAGCTATATATATAATTATGACAATGAATTAGTATTAGTTATTAGTATTGGTTGTGATTGATTATATCATGTTGATGTATTGTATGCATTTTGATGCAATTGAACAACTTTTTATTACATATGAAATTAGGGATTTACAAATTTGTAGTACTGGAATTATTGTATGCATTTTGATGCAATTGTGCAGTTTTTAATTGTATTTGATATTAGAGATTTACAAAGTGGAAATTTAAAAAAAAAAATTATAAATATTAAAAAATATATGTATAGACGGCGGTTCTTTCGTTGAACCGCCGCCTATACATATTTTATAAGGTCCAAATTATATGTATAGACGGCGGTTCCTCAAGAAAACCGCCGTCTATACATATATTTTGAACGTTAAAACATATGTATAGACGGTGGTTCTTTCTTTGAACCGCCGTCTATACATACTTTTTAAGGTCCAAATTATATGTATAGACGGCGGTTCCTCAAGAAAACCGTTGTCTATAAATATAATTGTTGAGATTACACGGCATACATTGTAAGATTAGACGGCTGTTAGCAACCGCCGTATATATGAAGTATAGACGACGGTTCAAAAAAACCGCCGTAGAAAGTCTATATTTACAAAGGCGGTCACTTACACGGCACTTCAAGAACCGCCGTGTATTTATAAAAATAACCGCCGTGGTAGGTGTATTTTGTAGTAGTGTGGAATGTTGAACTAGATTCTTTGAAATGTTTATGGCACTAATATTGTCACAATAAAGTGTCATAGAGTCTTGAGAGAGGCCATAATCCAGCAGCATATGCTTCATCCAGACAAGTTGAGTGCAACACCCTCCAGCTGCTATGTATTATGCCTCGGCCATACTCAGGGATATTGAGCTCTGTTTCTTACTTAGCCATGACACTATGTTTTTCCCAACAAAGAAGCATCCACCTGATGTGCTTTTCCTGTCATCGATGTTTCCTGCCCAATCAGCATCACAGTATGCGATCAAACTCAGTTCACTGTCCTTGGAATACCATAATCCATACTGAATTTTACCCTTGATGTATTTCAAAATCCATTTTGTAGCTATTAGATGTGACTCTTTGGGATCTGATTAATATCTTGCACACATGCCAACACTGAACATTATGTCTGGACGTGTAACACCCCGTGTTACGATCCCTAAAATCAATTAAATCATTTAGCCAACTACCCAAAAGAAGGAATTAAATCACAATAATTAATTAGGAAAGGCCCACCATAGTCCATGGGCCCTTATCCCTAAACCCAATCCTTAGTTCCAAAAGAAATAGAATTAGCAAACCTATAATATTAGTTCCTAACTAAGACTCCTAAATATATAAATAGGGGGCTTAAGAGGCACCTAGAAACCCCCCACCACAATAAACGTTCCACCACCCCAAAGAGCTCCAAGAATCCCCTTAGAAGAAATCAAGAAAGCAAGAAAGCTTAAAGAAAGACCCTTCATAGCCAAGGAATTAATTAAGGCTAAGAGGTAACCCATGTCTCAACCAAACCTATTTTCATAGCTATGATTCCCCTCTTAGGATTTCCCCATATTATTGTGTATTGATGATTTGTGTTATTATTGATGATTGATGGGATAATTCCATGGGTGATCTTGAGGATGAAAGGTTCCTGATAATTATGGTGTTCTTGATGATTATATGACGTTCTTGATGATTATATGATGTTCTTGATGATTGTAGGATGTTCTTGATGTTTATATAATATTCTTACCGAATCTTGATATTAGAAGATGAATCGTGACCTTATTGATTTAAAATTGATTAGAACCCTAGGTTGTATCGTATGGAATTATTCTTGGTATATTGGGTGGGAATTTGCATGATTGGGTGTTTATTATGTTTAGAAAAAGCATGATAGGTTATGTGCCGTTTGTTTCCTGATTTTGATCCGTTAATTGTCTACGTGTGTTATCAATTGCGTTTGAAAGTGTCCAAGCATGGTTTCGGGTTCCACAAAGGTTCCCGGGGCGTTTTTGATGAAAAGAGTCAGTGGGGGGTAGGTGGGGGTAGGGGACCCGCCACCTACCCGCGGCCTTCTTGGGCAACGCCGGCAGCGGGCAGCCGGCGGGCGGGCAGCTGCCCGCCAGGCACCCGCTGCCTGGAATGGCTACCGCCGGCGGGTGAACCCTCACCCACCGGCTACCCGCTGGTTTGCACCCCAATTGGGGATTTTGGCTTCCCCGTTTGATGTTCCCCCGACCCCCGTGGTGTCCCAACGGACTCCGTCTATCGTGCCTATGTCTAGTTTGATTTTCGGGTACCGTTCGTATGTCGTATGAGTCTTATATATTGCATGCTAGTTGAATTGGTATCCCGTTGACCTAGGTGAAAGAAGTATGAACCCCTTAGGAATATTCTTAGTATGTGAAGGATCACACATAGGTTTTGTTATACGTTTTCTCCCCCTTCCCAATGTGTTAATGTGGGTTGCATGTGCTTGCTATGTGTTATGTGTGCATGTTACCCCGACTTGGTTGAGATCAATCGGGCTATACGGGCAGTCGGGTGGGCTGAGAACCATACCGGCTGTTAACCAGGCTGGTAGAGACCGGTCAGGTATATAAATATTATATAGGACTAAGATCCACTATACGGGCAGTTGAATGGGTTGAGAACCATCCCAACTGTTAACCAGGCTGGTAGAGACCGGTTAGGTATATAAAGATTATATAGGACAGAGGTCCACTATACGGGCAGTTGAATGGGTTGAGAACCATCCCAACTGTTAACCAGGCTGGTAGAGACCGGTCAGGTATATAAATATTATATAGAGCTGCGGCTCATCGGTCGGTTGCGATCGACCCCTCCGTGCTGTGAGACGGGGCAGGGTGCTGCGGGGCCGTGTCAGAGCTATATGCGCTGACCCTCATGTATGGGCATGCGATTGGTCCTGTGGCGCCAACAAAGTGTGCTATGTGATGAAGAATGGATGAGTTGTTGTTATGAGTATCTTGGGGATGAGACTATGAGATTTATACCGGGGATTGTATATGTTGGGTTATGATTATTAATTGTGCTTATCTTATCTGTCTTGCCTGTTGTAAACTGTATATGCTCGGTATAACTGCTGTCTGTGCTTCGCCCTATCTGTTGAGTCTATCCCTGTTTTAAAAGCTAGAGTTCGTAGGAGATATCCTCATGTTCAAAATGACTTTTCATATATCTATATATGTATTGTATTTCAACGCGTTGGAGTGGGTTACCAGCATCTCTCGCTGAACAGATATATTTGGCTTTCAGGCACAGACGAGTAGATCACTGGAGTGCGCTAGAAGCTTGGACATAGCTTAGATAGTTTTTCCCTTTCGACCTGCGTGCCATGATTTAGTATTGATACTATTTGAGGATATTAGTTAGTTAGCCTGTGCACCTGAGTTCTCTAGCTCAGGTGTGGCATAGCACCCCATACTCTCGTATTATGTTTTGGGAATTAATGAGATTTCACCTTTATTTTATAAGTTTTAAATATCCTGAAAATCTGGGGTGTTACAGGACGACTAGCTGTTAGATAAAGCAAACTCCCAATCAGACTTCGATAGACTGTGGAATCTACTGACTGACCGACATCATCTTTGGACAGATTTGCAGAGGTTGAAATAGGGGTCCTAGGTGTCTTACATGATTCCAGATCAAACTTCTTAACCAGGTTCTTCGCATACTCTTCTTGTGAGATAAAGTATCCTTCGAGGCTTTGTTTAACTTGAAGAACTAGGAAGTAAGTCAGTTGACCAACCATGGACATTTCAAACTCTTTCTTCGTGACTTCCACTAAATCATCAGTATACTTCTGTAGAGTAAATCCAAACACATTATCGTCCACATAGATCTGAGCAATTGTAACATGACTCCCAGTGGTCTTGACAAACAATGTTTTGTCCATACTTCCTCGATTATAACCATGATGTAATAGATACTGCGTCTTTAACACCCCGTGTTATGGCCTTTAATCCCAAATTAATTATTTAATTAATTTCATTAATAATAATTAAAAATGATTTAATTTGATTAGAAATCCCTTTAATTAATTAAAGTGGTCCACCACGGATCGTGGACCCTTGCCTAAACTAGAGTCATATGCCCATTAGAAATAAAGAAAGTATACCTTTACTATTCAGATTATGGTTAGGATTCTCTTTAATTAATTAATATGGTCCACCATGGACCATGGACCCTTATCCCTAAAACAAGTCCTTAGTCCTATAAGGAATAGAATTAGTAAACCCATACCATTCAGACCCTAATTAGGACTCCTATATATATATATATATATATATATATATATATATATATATATATATATAGAAGTCACACCACAATAGATATCACCACACAAGAATTCCCAAGGGACTCCCCACCACCAAGCCTTAGGAGATCAAAACGGATGGAAATCTTAGGGAAAAACCTTAATAGCCAAGGAATGATTAATTTAGGCTAAGAGGTAACCCATGTCTTAACAAAACCTATTTTCTTTGCTATAATCTCCATCTTTGGCTTCTCCTCTATACTCGTGTCTTGATAAATCGTTTGTGATATTGATGATATGATCTTGATGATGATAGGAAGTTTTTGATGATTATGTGATGTTCTAGATAAATCTTGATGTTCCTTGATGTTAAAAGATGAACTATGATGTTGATTATTTAAATATGATTAGAGCCCTAGGATGAATCGTGAAATTCATATTGTGGTATTCTTGATATATTTGGGTGGGAATTCGCATGTTCGGGTGTTAATTATGCTTAGAAGTCATGATAGGATATGTGCTATTTGATTCTTGCTTTTGATCCATTAATTGTCTACGTGGTGTCATCAATTGCGTTTAAAAGTGTCTAAGCATGGTTTCGGGTTCCACAAAGGATCCCGGGACGGTTATTTTGATAAAGAGTCAGTGGGGGATAGGGGAAACCCGCCACCTACCCGCTGCCCCTAAGGGCGTCGCCGGCAGCGGGCAGGCGACTGCCCGCCGGGCACCCGCTGCCCAGTAGCCTCGCTACCGGCGGGTGGTCCTCCACCCGCTGGCCACCCGCTGGTTTTCTCACGTCGGGATGGTGGTTTCCTCCATTTGATGTTTCCCCGACCCTCGTGGTGTCCCAACGGACTCCGTTTATCGTGCCTAAGTCTAGTTTGATGTTTCGGGTACCGTTCGTAGGATAAAAGAGTCTTGTGTATCGCATGCTAGTTGAATTGGTATCCCGTTGGCCTAGGTGAAAGAAGTAAGAACCCCTTAAGATTATTCCTAGTATGTGGATGATCACGCATAAGTTTCATTATACGCTTTCTCCCCTTTCCCAATGTGTTAATGTGGGTTGCATGTGATTGCTATGTGTTATGTGTGCATGATACCCCAATTTGGTTGCGATCAAATTGGTTATTCCTGAGCTGCGGTTCAGAAGCTGGCTGCGGTCAGAATTACACTCTTGGGCTGCAGTCCACCGTTTGGTTGCGATCAAATGTTTTACATGAGCTGTGGTTCATATTCCTGGCTGCGGTCAGATGATCACTCTTGGGATGCGGTCCACTGTTTGGTTGCAATCAAACATTATGCGCTGTCAGAGCTATATGCGGGGCCGTGTCAGAGCTATATGCGCTGACCCTCATGTATGGGCATGCGATTGGTCCTATGGCGCCACCAAAGTGTGCTTGTGTGATGAGATGAATGATGATATGAATGAGATAAAGTGAATCTGTGACCGTAGGATATATGCTAGTATCTTTATATGCTTGGTTATAACTGTTGAATGTGCTTATCCCTATCTGTCGAGTCTATTCCGGTTTTGAAACTAGAGTTTCCTAGGATATCTATTCCTGCTTCAAAATGGTTTTTCTTATATTTGGCTTTCAGGCACAGACGATTATTCGCTGGGTTACCAGCATTATTCGCTGAACAGAGATATTTGGCTTTCAGGCACAGACGATTAGCTCCGGAGCACGCTAGAGGACCCAAGGCTTAGATAGATAGTTTCATATTCGGCCTGCGTGCCATAATGATGTAATGATGTTGTTTAAGGATAATTAGATAGTTTAGCCTGTGCATCTGAGTTCTCCAGCTCAGATGTGGCATAACACCCCATGCTCTTATGTTTAGTACTGCTCTGTTTGGGATTTAATGAGAATTTACCTTTATTATTTATGTTTTAAAAGTTTCGAAAATCTGGGGTGTTACAGTGTCAGTCGTTCATACCATGCCCATGGAGCCTGTTTGAGTCCATAGAGAGCTTTCCAAAGTTTGTAGACATGATTTGGATAAACTGGATCTTCAAACCCTTTAGGTTGTGCCACATAGATATCTTCATGTAAATATCCATTCAAGAATGCTGTCTTGACATCCATCTGAAATAGTGTGAAACCCGGTATGCATGCGATTACTAGTAAGATTCTGATTGATTCCAATCTAGCAACAGGTGCAAATGTTTCATCATAGTCAACTCCTTTTATCTGAGTATACCCTTGAGCAACTAGTCGAGCTTTATTTCTTGCAATGTTACTTGCTTCATCAGTTTTGTTTTTGAAAATCCACTTTGTTCCGATTATATTTACACTGTCAGGTCTTGGGACAAGGTCCCATACATGATTTCTTTCTAACTGATGTAGTTCCTCTTGCATTGCCTTAACCCATAAGTCATCTTGTAATGCTTCCTTCACAATTTTTGGTTCTATTTTTGAGGTGTAACAGGCGAAACCAGCTATTTTTATCAGATTACTTCTTACTCTGCTTCTGGTGCGCATTCCATCAGTTAGATCACCAATTATGTTGTCTGATGGATGATTTTTCTGAGTTCTGGTGGGCTTGTCTTTGTCATCTTCATCAGAGAGCAATTTGTCTTTGTCTGGATTTCCCTCATTTTCTTCTGATGATTTATGTGTGTCGGTCAGTTTGGTTGTATCATACGATTTTGGTGGATCACTAACACGAGAATCTGACTCAGAGTCAGTCATAGATGCTTCATTTGATTCTTTGGGATTGTCATCAATAACCACATTTACTGACTCCAAGACTGTCTGAGTTCTTTTGTTGTAGACCCAATAGGCTCGACTGTTTGGTGAGTATCCAAGAAATATTCCGTCATCACTTTTGGGTTCGAACTTTCCTCTTTGTTCCCGATCAATTAGAACATAGCATTTGGTTCCAAACAGATAAAAGTATTTCAAGTTTGGCTTTTTCCCTTTGCATATCTCATATGGTGTCTGAGAGGTACCGGGTATGAGATAGATTCTATTAACTGTATGATAGGCAATGTGTACTGCTTCAGCCTAGAAAGTTTTCCTGTCGAGACCATCAGGTCTCGATGCATCGAGTCATCGCACGACGCGTCGAGCGAATGACGCTACATTGCGCTGTATTGCAATAATTAAAGGGGCAGTCTCAAATTCTGAAAGAAAGAAGAGCAGCGTTGAATCACCTGCAACAAATTCCAATTTAAAGCACATGGTTTTGATTGGCAAATCAAATAAAAAGGCGGCATTAATTTCTAAATATCATTAGGCGGCAATTTCTAAAGTTAAATAAGAAAATTCTGATTTCGTCCCGGTTTGGTTCCAACTATAAAACCCCACCTTCCTCAATCCTAAGGGAAAATTCAGAATTCAGAATTCAGAGATCTTTGGAGAATAAGGAGAGAAATCAAGAGCCACAAGTTATCTTGGGAAGGAAAAGAAGACTAGGGAGATTTGAGAAAATCGTCTGGTTCATTCTTGTGCTCTTTTGATAATTTGTATTACCTTTATTATTATTTGCTATGTATAATTTAGCCATGCTTGGCTAAATTCTATAGAGATTCTTGGGTAGAAAGTGTTTACAAACCTATGTGTCTGTGCTCTCAGATTCTTTAATATATTATTATTTGGGTTTAATACTTGTGTTGCAATTGTGATAATATTGTTTGATGCTTGTAATTAGTGGCCATAGTTACTTGTTTCGTTTGCTTTGTTTGTGTCACAACGAGAGTTGGGCATTACTTTGATTAGTGTTTTTGTTAGGGAGCTTAATTCTTGATTATTGCATATCGACAGATGGTAGAAGTTAGGAATTTATGATGTTTGATCTTGTTTTATTGGGTGTTTAAGCCACGAGAGTGGAAATTCACTAGTGTTAGTGACTATGAGAGCAGCTCTATACCACCTTGCATCCTCACACTTGTTAAACCCAGATTTTAATATTGTCATTAAGATTTGGCACTAGGTGATTAAATACTTGAATCCCATGAATCTCATCTTCTCTCTAATTGTTTTCAAAATCCTGAATCTATACTTTATTTTGTTTATTTTATGCAAATCAATCATCCAAACAATTGTTAGGATTAGTTCTAATGAATAATGTAACTAGTGCTTGATACAACCACTTCCTTGTGGATCGATAACTTGTACTCCGAGTATTATTTGTTTGCAAATATACTACGCATCAGGTTCGATTCTTCCTTTCCACAACCCCATTCTGTTGTGCCGTTCGTGGAGCAGAGAATTCATGAGCTATCCCATTTTCTGAACAGAAGTCTGAGTATAGGATGTTCTCAAACTCCTTTCCATGATACTTCTCAGCCTTTGGATTTTTACAATGGGTTCGCCCTTTTCCTTTTGTATTCTTATGCACCAAGTTTTGAAAGCATTAAACGCTTCTGACTTTCCTCTTAGAAAGTATACCCAACTGAACCGTGAAAAGTCGGCAACACACACAAATATATATTTCTTTCCTCCAATGCTTTCAGTTTGTGTTGGTCCCATAAGGTCTATATGAACCAATTCTAAACATCTCTCAGTAGTAGTCATTTTTACTGCTTTGTGGGGAGCCCTAATTTGTTTTCCAATAGCACATGCACAACAAACTCCATCCTGTTCCACTTTAAGCTTTGGTATCCCTCGAACAGCATCAAATTTGATCACTTTGTCCATATCTCTGAAGTTTACGTGACCCAAACGTCGATGGCATAGTTTTGATTCGTCTGCTTTAGATATAAAACAAGTAGTATCATTGTTTAAAACATAGCAATTGTCAGACGAGCGAGTTCCTTCCATTACCACTTGATCTGCCTTATCACGAACCCTACAACAGTCTCGGTTGAAACACACATTCCAATTATGATCACACAGCTGACTGATGCTAATAAGATTTGCTTTCAGACCACTAACCACGAGAACATCTTCCAGATGTGGCAGCCCCGACACATTTAGAGTACCTTTACCAACTATCTTTCCCTTTTGTCTGTCCCCATAGGTCACTGATCCGCTACTATGATGAACAGACATACGACACTTGGCATTCCCAGTCATATGTCTGGAGCATCTACTGTCGAAATACCATCTTGTTTTGGTCATAGAGGCAGTCAATACTATTGTGGGATAACAGATTACTTCTGATTTCCTGACCTAAACTTGCTTTATGAATGGAGTAATTGTCTTGTTCCGATATTTTTCTTTCCTTTGATCTCTGTAAAAGAAGTAACACTCAGGTCTGGTGTGCCCTTTTGTTAGACAGTAGTGACAGATGGGTACATATGATCTGACTTTAACATACTTGGTCTTAAACTTTGAGTGTTGGGACAGAAATTTGACTCTTCTAGATTCATCCTTAGTGAGCAAGGCAGTCATGCTTCCACTCTGATAGAACTGAGTAGATCTTGATGATTGACCACGTTCATGATAGAGAACTGAATCACCACCAGAGGTTCCTTTTTTGATAAATGCAGGAGCTGACATTGAGCACTGTCCACGTTCAAATCCAAGCCCTTTTTTATCATTAGGATTTCAACCAGAATCCAGGATTTTGTCTGAGGTTTAAGTGGTATCCATCATCTTGATATTTTTCTTCAGATCCTCCAGTTCTTTTATCAGCTTTCCTTCTCGAGATCTAATCTGAGCAATAAGATCATCTTTTGATACTAGTTCAGTGTTTAGTTTCTTGAGTAGTTCATCTCGGTGTTTCAAATCTTCATTCAGATTCTTGTTGATTTTCACTAGTTGTTCCCAACTACCAACCAGTTTGGAAAATTCCATCTCTAGCTGAACTTGTCGCTCTTCAAAATCATCTGATGATATGTAGGATTCACCATCAGTTTCATCTTCTTCTAAGTGAACCTCTGTTGCTATGAAGAAGGCTACGAAGTTTCCAACATTATCATCAGACGGGTCATCTGTTGTTTCCTCTTCATCATCACTTAGGGTAGATATAGACATAGATTTCTTTCTTTTGAGATAAGTTGCACATTCAGACTGTATATGTCCAAACCCTTCACACTCTTGACATTGCACTGACCGATTTAACGGTTTAACTCCATCTGTAGATGTGGTTCTCAGTTGTCCTATTCATCCAGTCTGGGACTGACTATTCTTTGTGAAAGAGGTCGGTTCCAATTCCTGATATGAAAAGTTTCCACTTTTGTACTGAGTCCTGTTAGGCTGTCCTTGAGTCCTTCAATTGAAACCTTTCAGAATTTTCTTGAAGTTTTTTTGTTAACAAGGCTAAGTCTGCATCATCTATATCATCTATGTCAGATTCTCGATCAGCCTTAGCTACAAAAGCCACTAACTTGCCTTTTCTGTTGACTACAGGATCGTCATCAGCCAACACCTATAGTTCATAAGTATGCAGATTCCCCATAAGCTCTCATACACTCTTCTTCTCCCAGACTGTGTTTTTCTGAATTGCAGTCACTTTCATTCGGAATCGTTTGGGTAGAGAACGAAGGATCTTCTTGACAACTCTTTCATCAGTAAACGGTTCCCCAAGTACTGATACTCTATTCATCAAATTCTGAACACGACTGTGGAAGTTAGAGATAGTTTCTTCTTCACCCATCCTGAGAGCTTCGAATTCTGATAGGACCATCTGGAGCTTTGACTGTTTTACATCACTGGTGCCCTCAAACCTGGTTTCAAGGATTTCCCATACACGTTTTGCCTCTTTTATTCCTATAACCAAAGTAAAGATTGATTCATGTAGAGATCCTACAATAGAATTTAGTGCTTTATTATTCAGATCAGAGGACGATATCTCATCTTCAGTCCGTGTCTCCAATGGTTTGATCTCAGTGGTTCCATCAGCATTCTAAACTGTCGGAGGACTCCATCTAGTGAGGACAGTACGATAAACTCTGGTGCCTTGAGCTTGAAGATAAATCTCCATTCAAGCCTTCCAGAAGGAATATTTATGACCATCCAATTCTGGTGGTTTCATATTTGCATCCATCCTGATTCAAAAACAGACAACTGCCCAGAACACACAAGTAGAGAGCAGTCTAAAATCCAACAGACAACCAAGCAACCAGCTTCTAAAAGGGAGATAAAAGGCAAAAAGCTTTTCCCGTATGGATCAAGACACTATATAGACTTAAATGCTCTGATACCACACATAATTTTGCATATTCTCTTAATCCAAATTAAGATTTAGTTTCTAGCAGTTGAATACGGATTGACTGATTTAGATTCTAGTTTAAACAGTCACGCGGAAGGTTAATGCAAAAAGTACGTAAATCAACACATATGATTGTTTACCCAGTTCGATACAGTGTGTATCTACATCTGGGGGATGATCACCGATACGTCCAATCCACTAACTCATAATCCAATGTACAAAGGAAGAGAAAAAAAATCTCACCCAAGTGCCCCACACAAGGTCAGTACCCAGTCTACAAAGGTTTAGTGGATTGTTGAAGTCGGAGAGCCACGCATTCAAAAGTCCAATGAAATCCCTTCAATTGGAGAGCTAACTCTGATGCAGTCCGCTTTAATAACACAGTCCCACACTGTTCCTACAACTGAGTGATCTTCGCGACCTATAAATTAAGCAATGTTGATGCTTCTCAAGTTATTCTTCGCAATCACCAAGAACGCATAGTCTTGAGAAGAGGCATGACAACCAGAGATGTATATTCTGTTTAGTATAGAGTGTTGCGGCTTCACTCAATGCAACCCTAACTTCTGAGCGAATAAGAATATATGTACTTCTTTGATTTGGACACTCTCCAAATATATCTCTGATCGTAGATGGTAGGACTTTTTGTGAAGAAAGAAATCTTAAGATTCGATCCATACCTCTTAAGCTGATTCGCTGATATTCTTTCCAAAACTATCATTTCATAACCGTGTTCCATGTTTTAGAAACCTTCCTTTATTAGATCTTTGGTGGCTTGACCAAGCGGCGCGTCTGTTGGTTGTATTGATCAATCATTCATCTTCTGGAGCAAAATAGACACCAAGCTAAACTCTATCTTAATTTGCCATAATAATATTGTCAATTATATGTTGGGGTTTTTCTAAAAAAAAATGCACTAACAGGGACAATTTAGTTGTCAGAAGATCTAGTTCTATTCAATGTTCTCTGTGTGCCTATCTTTCACTGCAACTTAATTTCCTTGGGTGAACTTACAAGGAGATCCATGTGACACCCCATAAATCCAAACACTAATCAAGGATTAATTGAAGAATTAATCCAAGTTTCCTTGCTAATCTATTTCTAAAATCCTGAAATTTAATAGTCGATGGACTAGATTTTGACTAGTCACTTAAGTCAAAGGGTTGTACATTGTGCTTCTTGAGTTGTGCCTTTGTTCCCTTGTCTTTCCAACATTAGTAAGGGTAGAAATGTCTTTCTACCAAAAGTTTGTGATTCAAGCTAACCTAGCAAGACTCTTTCATTTCATTCACCCTTCAACCTAAAACACAAAAACTCTAGTCTCTCTCTAAAATGATTTAGCTTCTCCAAGCTATAATTTGAGCATCCAAGTCTTGCAAGATTTTCTCCCAAGATTCCTACTTTCTTCATCTTGAGCATAGGGGAGGGTAAGATCCTTGGCTTTTTGGTGTTTCTAATATCCTTTTAGGTGTCTTTTTCTAAAGTTAGGATCTTTGTTGTGTTTTGTTATGTGTAAGAAGTTGGTGTGGAAGAGCAGCTCTAGGAAAGGCTTTTAAGGGTGGATAAGTGAAAGTTGTACGGCTACAAAGGTAGCCCATGCTTTACAAAACCTATTTTCTTACTTATATGAAGATTCTTGGCTTCTACTTGTGATTCTTGTGTTGATTTGTGAGATTTGATGCATGTTTAGAGCTTGTTCTTAGGGTTCTTGAATGCCATTGCTTGGTTATTTCTTGGGTTCAAGTCATATTGTTGTTGTGTGTGAGATTTTGGGTGTTTTGGACTTGAACTTGGCTGTGTTGTTGGAAATCCCCGAAGGGATATTTTTGGTGTACATGTACATACCCGCGGGCGGAACGACGGGCAGAGGCCTACCCGCCGCCCCACCCGAGGGGAACGTTGTTGGCGACGTGCGGTGATTTTTTCCCCGTGATTCTTTTGTCTCGGTATTGATGTTTTGACCTCCCGATGTTGTTTTATTGGGCAATTTGTGAGTCTTCTTGATGTTTTGTATGTCTAGAACGGTATGTTAGGAATCCATGTAGGATTTGGTGTCTTGAATCGTACTAAGGGTCCGAATTTGTGATTTGTTGGGCTATTGTGAGTCTTGAATGTTCTATGGAACTATGTTTGGTTTACCCGTTTGATAAGCATGCTAGTTTCATGTTGAAATGCTAGTATGTGCAGTTTGTTCCTTCTTATTGGGATTAGCAACCCTTGTTGACAATCATTTGGTGTTGGATTGTGATCCTTCGTTGTTGAGTATGGTCTCATGTCTTTGTTGTGATCTATTGATTGATTCCTATGATATGAACATATGTAAATCGTTGTACCCTTGATTGATACTTGGTTGAGGCTATTGTTGAGCCTTAGTCTTCTTGGTAATGATGATGATCTTGTGTGACTATGATTGTGATTGGTGGTGTGTATCTGAGCTTGGCTCACATGTTGGAGGCTGTGTGAATGAAATTAATGGTACCCTCGTGTACTGAGAGTTCGGTGGTATGTTGGAGGTAAAGGTTGGAACTGTAATAAGGTCGGGGGTAGCCATAAGGTTGGAACTATGATACTTGTGACATGTAGTTGTCACCGTGTGAATGTGATTCCTTGCCTTTGAGCATGTCTTGGTGTACTCTACTTTGTGATCAGTAGGGTGCATCCTGAGTTGTGAGTCTCTCAAGTTTGTGGTCTTATTGTATTGTGAGGATGAAGATCCTCATCTCTCTTGTGAGTGATTGTTGAGTCTTTGAAGTTGATTTCCCTCCTTGGTTTTGAAATGATATATATTGTATTCCTGTTTCAAATGGTTTTGATTATATCTATCTATATATGTTATTTAACGCGTATTGATGGGTTACCAGCAATATTCGGGCTGATTGGGTGTTATCCCTTTATTCTACAGGTTTTGAGTAGATGCTGAGAGCGCTAGATAGATTAGCTACCATGTTTAGACGTTATCTTTTGTTGGCTTGTGAGCTTAGTTTAGCGGCCTGTGTGCCTAGACACTTTATGTTTTGTTGACTTGTTAGTTTTCCCGCCTGTGCACCTATGTTTGAGATAGGTGTGGCATAACACTTACCGATTTTATATAGCTTCTGCTTGCTTTATGTCTTGATGTTTAGATGTTTACCTTGAATTTACGTTTTAAATATGTGGTAAATCAGGGGTGTTACAATCCAAGTGTAGCATCTTGTTTCACTCTAACAAATGTATTATACAGGATCAACTCCATGGGAGGATGATTGGGGTGGCTGAATTGAAGAAGAGACTTTAACAACTTGATCTCACTGCCTTCATTCTTTGTAAACCTACTATAAATAGTTGTAGTTTTTGGCATGCTAGATTGGGACATGCCTCAGAAGGCAAGATTAGATTTCTACATTCCATTGATAATACAATCTGTAATGACAAACCAAATGTATGTGATTGTTGTCATTTTTCCAAGCAAAGAAGATTGCCTTTTAAACCTAGCACTAATATCTCAGATAACTGCTTTGATATTATACATGTTGATATTTGGGGACCCTATCAAACCCCCACTGTTTATGGACACAGGTATTTTCTCACCTTAGTGGATGATCACAGCAGGGCTACTTGGGTTTATCTGATGAGGTGGAAGAGTGAGGTAAAGCAGCTGTTACAAGATTTCTGTGAGCTGGTTAACACACAATTTGGCAAAATTATTAAATGTGTGAGGTCTGACAATGGGAAGGAATTCTTCTAGAAAGAAATCTATCAAACCAAGGGTATCATTCATCAAACATCATGTATATACACTCCTCAACAAAACAGCATTGTGGAAAGAAAACATGGCCACATCTTGGCAGTGGCTAGGGCTCTCAGAATTCAAGCTCATCTACCTAAGCATTTTTGGGGTGATTGCATCCTTCATGCAGTATACATTATCAACAGACTTCCATCAGTTGTTCTAGACAACAAGATACCTTATCAAATCCTTTTTGGCAAGGTGCCATAGTATCAACATCTAAGAGTTTTTAGTTGTCTAGCCTTTGCAGTTGCTCCTAGCTGTCAAAGGAACAAATTCTCTCCAAGAGCAAGAAAATGCATTTTCTTGGGCTTTGCTAATGGAGTAAAGGGGTACAAGTTGTATGATCTACACACCAAAGAGGTGTTCTTATCTAGGGATGTTTGCTTCTATGAAAGTACTTTTCCCTATCAAAGCAAATAAAGTGCACAGGACAATGAAAACAGCCTGGGAACTGACCTTATTTTACCATCTGAAGGGGTAACTTATTTAGACATTGATGAACAGGTGCAAGAAGATTTCATCAGTCCAAATGATCAGCATCAAGGCCAAGAGGACACTGATGTCAAAGCTCAATCTGAAACCCTAGTTCAAATAAGGGAGTTCAGTACAGAACCAGTCCCTGCACCCCCAGTTCAAGTAAGGGAACCAAGAAGGTCTACCAAAACCAGGGCCACTCCCACTTATCTTGCTGACTACACCTATCATAATGCCACTGTAAAAAGGACATCCCCACATGCCATTTATTATGTTCTATCTTATGACAAGTTATCTCAAAATTTTAAGGCTTTTGCAGTAAATGTCCTGATAACCAAAGAACCCAATACATACAATGAAGCTATAAATGAAGGATGTTGGAGAAAGGCTATGGAGGATGAAATCAATGCTTTGGAGGCCAATAACACATGGAGACTGACAGAACTTCCTCCAAACAGAGAGCCCATAGGCTGCAAATGGGTGTACAAAACCAAGCTTAAAGCTGATGGCACCATAGAGAGACACAAGGCTAGGCTGGTTGCAAAAGGGTACACACAAACTCATGGCCTGATTATCTGGACACCTTCAGTCCTGTTGCAAAAATAACCACAATAAGAATGCTACTGGCATTGGCTGCTATTAAAGGATGGACTCTACACAAACTAGATGTGAACAATGTTTTTCTTCATGGTGACCTAGTTGAAGAAGTCTACATGAAACTCCCTCCTGGATTTACTCCTCAAAAACCTAGTCAGGTGTGCAGATTAATAAAAAGCCTCTATGGTTTGAAACAAGCAAGTAGACAGTGGAATATGAAGCTGACTCAAGAGTTGTTACATATGGGTTTCAGGCAAGCTCTATCTAATTCCTCTCTATTTCTTAAAGTTGAAGGAGATAGTTTTGTAGCTCTACTTGTCTATGTTGATGATGTTGTGATAGCAAGTCCAGATTCAAATCAAGTTCAGCAGATCAAAAGGCATTTAGACAATATCTTTCATATTAAAGATTTATGCCCCTTGAAGTTCTTTCTTGGGTTAGAGATTGCAAGGAATAGCTCTGGAATTTCCATGACACAAAGAAAATATGCATTAGAACTCTTAGAGGAAATAGTATTTACAGACTGCAAGCCAGCAAAAACACCTATGGCTACCTCAGCTAGGTTCAGCAAAGACATTGTTGAAAAACTTGAAGTTGTCTCTCAATATAGAGGGCTTGTGGGAAAGCTATTGTATCTAACAATCACAAGGCCTAACATTAGCTATGCCACTCAACAATTATCTCAATTTTTAGATTGTCCTACCAACATACATATGCAAGCCGCTCACAGAATTATAAGATACATTAAGGCAGCTCTAGGTCAGGGTCTCTTCTTCTCAGCAAAGTCTTCCTTACAGCTGAAGGGATTCACTGATTCAGACTGGGTTGCTTGTCCAGACACCAGGAGAGCACTCACTGGATTTTGCATATTCCTTGGCACCTCACTGGTATCTTGGAAATCCAAAAAGCAGGTCACAATCTCAAGGAGTTCCTCTGAAGCTGAATACAGAGCTTTAACATCTACAACATGTGAAATTCAATGGCTTCTATACCTTCTGCAAGACTTAGGGGTTATTGAAAATCCTTCAGCTTCATTGTGTTTTGACAACAAATCTGCCATTGCCATAGTTGAGAACCCTGTGTTCCATGAAAGAACAAAACCTATTGAGTTAGATTGTCACCTAGTAAGGGAAAAGCTACAAAAAGGAGTCCTAAAACTTCTACATGTCTCCACCTCTAATCAGCTTGCAGATGTCTTTACAAAACCCTTGCACGGAATAGTTTCCATGATATTATTTCCAAGCTTGAGCTACATAATATGTATCTTCCAGCTTCCGGGGTGGGAAGGGGGGGTTGTGAACTCATACAACAGGTCAAACAAGAAGTCAAGTCACGAAGATTTAGTTGAAGATTAGTTTGTTAGTTACAATCAGTTAACAGTATTTTACTTTCTACTTCTGCAAATCAGTTAGTTAGCTAGCTTGTATATAGAGCAGACAGCTTCCCTCTATAATATGATTTTGATATTTTTCATTCAATACACTTTCACATTCACCTCTTCTTCCCCAATTCTTATCTACGGAAAATCCAACAGACGGACAGACGGTGGATGGCATCGTCGACGAGAGTGGTGGCGGCGCTGGGTGGCAACTAAGGGCGGTTGGCGTTACAGTGAGGTGCGGTGATGGCGTCACGATTGAGGACGACGGCGGAGCGGGCGAGCCTCCTTTCTCGGCGATGCTGCTTCTGTTTCTTCTCGGCGCCGCACTGGAGGAGAATACTCAACACTTCTGGTTTGAGAAAGGATGAAAAAGGAATGGGTAGGGCTTAGGCCCAAACCCGAATAGCCCCTATCAGTTTTTTCATTCACTGTGAGTCTATTTTTAGTTATTTTGGGCCTGCTTAATTTTCTTTAATAGTTCCTTTATTTCATTTGGGTCTTTAGTTTTTTTTTTTTTTTCCAAATGAATTATTTTCTCTCTCATTCATTACTAAATTATCATTCAACTTTGCAAATGAATTATCTTTAGCTTTTTTTTTTCAAATGAATTATTTCCTCTCTCATTTAATTTTGAGAATACTTTAGTCCTATTTTTCATTTGGGACTTTAGAACCTATTTTTAACAAGTTATTTGGGACCTATCTTGGGTCATTAAAGTATGGATCCTACCATTTTGATTGATATTTTAATAATAATTGTAGCTCCTTTTTGGATTTATAACATGTTTATTAAGTTTTAATTATTACTAACTACCATATTTTGGTATTCATCGTTGGTAATAATATTAAGTTTTGGGTCTATATCAGTACTAGACCATTTTTTCCATGTTATAATACACTTAGGCCATTGAGGTTTATGAGCCTAATTTGAGTGATTAAATGCTATAATTATTGTCTTGACCTGCTTTGAGACATTAAGGATTTAAGGAAAAACATATAGTTATGACAATTGAATATTATTTTATTATTTTCATAATAATTTAGATTGTGATGTTAAGAATCATATTTTGAAATTCTTTTGAATTTTCTTGTCCAAAACTTTTATGGTAATAATGATGATATTATGTAACATTTAATAATAATGATGATTTTCATTATTATAATTAAATGTTGTTCGGTTACAATTAAGAAAATTGATTATTCCGTTATTACTGATATGTAATAATTATTAGAATTAATATAGTAATAACGATTATTGATTTTTGAACCGATGGATCAATGTTTTGTGTCGTTACTATCATCATTTGGTTTCGATTTTGATAGTATGATTTGAAATCATAATTTTGAAACTATTTCATTCTTGATCCAAAACATATGTGTTAATAATGATATTGTTATCATTATTGTTTTTGGATTGTGATGCCCACTTTGATTAAGTATGAATATTGATTTTATATTCATATTTTTTGAGTTTGTTTTATGCATATAATTAAATTAAGTGCATACTATTATTGTTTAAATTATTCAATTTTGTGAGAATTTAATTCGTAAATGTCAACATATCATATGGTTTTATTATGGTTAGAATTTACAATTTTAAGCTAGTTCTCATAAAGTTTACTATATGCATTGGATCATTTTTGTATTGGGCCTACAAGTTAAAAATTTTCAATAATTGAAAAGTATGTGGTTATTATAAATTATTATTCAAATTTTATAATCCTTTAAGTTTTGGATTTATGTTGTTATTTGAATAATAATGTTATAGCTCATTTTAAATTGTTATTATGGTGTACAATTTATTTGGATATGAGCATATTGAATTTCACATATAATTGTTCACTAGCATATAACATTATATTTTCTAGTTATGTGAATTTAATTATGCCTTTGGAATTGCATAAGATAGGAATTATAATAATTCCTTGTTAAGATGAACTTTGTGTGTGGAATAATAAACGGTAGTGCATTATGTTCACCTGAGATTAAAAGTTTTTCCATAGGTGAACTATTAAAGATTTGGAAAGATTGCTCGTCAATTAGGCATTTAGTGTGAGAAAACATGAACCGGTGAAAAATTTTTCGGGAAGGGGCCAATGTGCTACTAGTTCCCTTGAAACATTTTCTCTGTATAAGGAGTTGGTTTTTTTAATGAGGCACTGTCCCAACCAACTTTCCTGGGAGTACACTTGAAATTGTTTATCATATTGTTGCATAATTGTTTTTAGGCTTTAAAGTTGATGCCTAAGATATTAAGAAAATTGTCTAGTGATCTTATAATTTTGATTAATTAAGTAATAGCCACGGTATCTTTGATTAATTGAAATTTTTTGAGATCACATACAGTCATAGACGTATTGATTGTGATTAATTATATGATATAATAAAATTTAGCCCACGGGCAATTTTTTATGTTTATATAATTAATTAGGGTAAAAACACCAAACTATGATCATAATTTAGCCCACAGGAAATTATGCATCGGAATATAGTTTTGGTGAGTTTTATCATTACAGATAGGAAGGTCAATTTATTTAACATATGGTTATAATATAAATAAATTGGCGTCTTCTATCATAAAGTTATGATATATGTGCATATTCAAAGGTATTTTTATGTGTACATTTTGTGGTATTAGTCTAGTTTCTTTTATGTGTATTTATTATGCATGGAAGAAATTTGGATTAATAGCTTGGTACATTAATATTCTTTTGTGTACAAATATCAAGTGATCAATACAATTTCATAACTAAAATTATTAAGTTATTTTGATCACTTTGTGAC